>NC_045697.1:3773755-4108669 GCF_009834535.1 Camelus ferus | reverse complement strand
TGGTCACCAGGGACCTGGCAGGTGGAGGCTGTGTTGTAACACAAGCTTCCTCAGTCACTGAGGCAGGAAAAAGCTTCCGTGGGACATGAGGCATCACCTCTGCTCACACTGTGTTGGCCTCAGAGTTATGTGGCCACTCCACCCTTCACAGAGAACGAAATACAATATTCCAGAGAACTGGAAGATTGAGGACAGGCTCAGTGATGGCCACAAAGCTGAATGAGGACCAAGACTTTCCGAACGTCAGAATTGGCCCCTGTGTGGGTGGTGGGAGGCACTACAGTCAGCTGGACCTGGGCTGGAATCCTCCCTCCCTCCTTCTGTTGCTCAGCAGCTGTGTGGCCTTGAGCAAGTGTCTGCCCCTCTCTGAGCCTCGAATCCTTGTCTGTCAAGTGGGGGCCATGTCAGCTGCCTCCCAGGGCGGTTGAAGATGTGAAGTTGAGGTGAGTGTGTAAGGTACCAGGCACAGACAGGGGTCCTCACTGCCACCTTCCTGTGTCCCTAAGGCCATCCACGAAAGGCCAAGGCTGACCTCCGCCGTGTCCTGCTGCGGCTCCACCACCTGTATGAGGTGGGGGAGCACCCGGTCCTGTCTCAGCCTGTGACGGTGAACCTGCAGGTAACCTGCCCCCACCTTGCGTCCCGCCCTCAGGTCACTGAATCAGCCCCCTGCCCCCCAGCAGATGCACACAGGGAGACAAACCCAAGTGCGACCGTCCTGACTCGGATGCCCCTGGGCACAAAGGAGGGAGGGTCAGTCTCCGGGGGACAGGGGGGCGCCCCCCCTCCTTCTTTGAGGACTTCTGGGCTGTCAGTTATGACAACATGCCTGCATTTTGGTTGTTTCACATTTATTCTTGTGGTAAATCTTTTTACACAACACAGATGTTACTTGTGTGATCAGAAAACACAGTAGATTTTCACACAGACTTCCTAGATGGTGATCAGTCACAGAGTCCAGGGTGTGGGTCAAGGAGACTCTGCTGAGCAGCGCGGGCCCCCTGGGCTCTGGGCCTAAGACTCCCCACCTCTGAATGGGGAGGGCGGAGTCTCTGCCTGCAGGGCTGCTGAGAGGCCCTGGGGTGCTCACGTGCACACAGGGGCCTCACACCTAGGAGGCTGGTGGATTTGTGTCCCCGGACCCCGACCTCCGTCCTCACTCCCCTCTGACCCCCACTAACAGGTGAGGCGCCTGCTGCCCGGACTGACCGCCTTCTTTCCTCAGAAGCTGTGAGGAGATGCCTGCTTTCTCCCCAGTTTGCTTCTCTGTGGGGCTGTGGGCTCGTTACTCATCTCCTGCTCACAGAGAATTTCTGTAAATCTCTGTGTTGTGGCTCTGGCCCCATTGGTACCTGTGTCCTCCACGGACTCTGGAAGGACCCCAGTAACCCACCCGGAGCTGCCGTTGCGACGCCTTCCCATCGCCCCCTTTCACAGCTCTCGCCTCCATGCAGGCGGGTGGACGGCCTCTTTCCTCCCCAGGGTCCTTCCCTCTGTCGTCACGGACCTGCTGCCCAGGTGACCTTCATCTTCCCACCTGGCCTTCATCCGTGCACTGGCTTTATTTCTTCTGTTGTCACCACTTGGTCGCAGAAGCAGATGTAAAGGCAGAAGGGGGGATGGGAGCAGCACACAGAGCCTCGCCCTCCGTGCCTTCTCCCACCAGCACAGGGAAGCTCCTGCAGACAATCCCAGCCCTCCGGTCCGCAGACTGTCCTTTCCTTACAGTGGCCAGAATGGCGGCCCCCCTCCCCTCTGCACGGGGGGCTGGGTCGGTGCTTACTGGGGAAGAGGGGATGGAAACCAGGACTGGCTCCATCCTGGGTCCATGCAGGGCGCCAGCTGAGCAACGCTGGGAGGAGGGACCGATGTTGGGGGAAGGTCAGGTTCCTGCCGTCCCCTGGGCCTGCTCATCCAGCTGGGCACATGGGGACGCACGCTACTCCCCGGCCTCAGTTCCCTCTTCTGTAAAATGGGGCTGCCCATCCTGTCCCTGGAGATTTGCTTCAGGAACGAAGTGCAGGAGATGCTGTGCCCTGGGCCACGGTGCGCCCGCCCTTGCTTCTGTTTTGTTCTCTGCTCAGAGCTGGGGCCTCGGGTAGCTCACCCCTCCCTGTGCTCCCGTCCCACAGTCCGTGCTGCGGGGGCTGGGCTCCGTG
Organism: Camelus ferus; assembly: GCF_009834535.1. Classification (NCBI taxonomy): domain Eukaryota; kingdom Metazoa; phylum Chordata; class Mammalia; order Artiodactyla; family Camelidae; genus Camelus; species Camelus ferus. The sequence continues at coordinate 4,106,510 of NC_045697.1, read as the reverse complement.
CTGGCGGTGGAGGAGCGCTCGCTCACTGGGACCTGGGACGTGAGCACGCTGCACCGCTGGACGTGGAGGACCCAGGATCGTCCCCTCCGCAGAGGTTTGGGCGCCCCTGGTTCAGGCTCCACCCGGGATTCCCAGCCCGCCCTTCAGCCAGGATCAGGAACTGGACAGGCTTGGCTCAGATCCCACTCTGCTCCTTAAGACCCATGTGACCTTGAACAGGCTGCCCTCCTGCTCTGAGTCTCAGCCTTCCTGAATGCACCACATCAGGTTAAGGAAGGCTTCAGGTCAGCCTCCACCTGCCAGGAGTCCACACAGGTGGGGTGTGTGTGTGTGTGTGTGTGTGTGTCTCCAAGACCATACCCCTGCCCGTGCCTTGGGTGAGCCCCAAACTTACCAGCACATCCCCAGGGGGCACCTGCCATGCTGAGCTCACACTGCACACCCCACAGTTACCCCTTGAAAACCACTGGCTGCTTCTTGCCTCCCAATCTGTGCCTGTGCCGCTCCCTCTGCCTGGACAGCGTTGTCCCCTTCATCCTGGCCAGCTTCTAGTCGAGCTCCCCGAGGTCCAGGGCTGGGTCAGGTGCCTCCTCTGCTCTCTGTTCCCGCTGAGTTTGCTCTGACCCATATCACCTTTTGTGTACTGCACACAGCATGGTCTGGGCACATAGGTAGACACTTAGTCAATTTGGGATAGATGGGTGGATGGAAAGATGGATAGGTGTTGAAGAAAAAGAGCAGAAGGAAGGAAGGATGGAAAAAAGAGGGAGTCATCGAGCGAGGGAGGCAATGATGGAGCGAGGTGTATGCTGGATACACGGATGAGTGGATGATGAGTGGATGATGAGTGAGTGGATGGGAGGATAGATGGATGGATGGATGGATGGAAGCACGGGTGAATGAATGGATGGATAAGATGCATCCCAAGGGAGAAGCCTGAGCCCCAGGATGTGACTTCAGCAGAGCCCAGTGAGATAAAGGGCAGTTCCCCCTCCATGGCCTCAGTGAGAACGCTCTCAGGCATTGAGTGCCACACCCCAGGGGATATGAGGCCAAGTGGGGCAGGACCAGCTGGATCCGCCTTCCCTGTGGTGGGGCGCTCTGCAGAGGGCAGAAATGAAAGAAGCCTGCTGGCAGTGCAGCCCTGTCAGGAAGGGGCAGCCGACGGCCCTGATCACCATAGAAACCGCGAGAATGCGGGCAGGGGCGGTGTTGTGAGGGGGGTGCAGGGAGGAGGTGACCTGGGGAAGCAGGTGGCTCCAAGGACGGTGCTGGACAGACCACCTCTGCTCCCCCAGGAGGCTCCAGCCACCCTTCGCCAACCCCCGGATGCCCCACCATCACCATCCACCCGAAGGAAATCCGGACCTTCTTCATTCACTTTCGAAAGCAATGAGCCCTTGGCGGATGTGTGGCCTCAGGATGCAGAGGACGCAGCGTGGAGGGGTGAGGGGTCACTGCCCATCTGGCAGGCCTGCGGCAGGACATGGATGGAACTGGGGTGTTCTGATCTCTTCAATAAACATTGCATTGAGGACCTGTTTCTTCCCCTGCCCCCCAGAGCCAGCCCTCCCTCTCCTCTCCTCTCATGTGTGAGAGCTTCACACAGGCTCACGTTCCTTGTTCATTTCCCAAAGTCAAAGACAGGAGGTTCTCCCAGAGGCAGAGGAAATACAGGGTTACCAAAATGCATCTGCCTGCAGGCTTCGCCGGGTCTCACCAAGGTCACCAGTGATGACTGTGGCCCTGCTGCGTGCAGGGGGCCTTCACAGGCTCATCCCAGGCTGATGACACCCCTGAAGGGTGTGGCTGTGCCCACTGGACGGGGGAGGGAGCTGTCCACCCCAGACTCCTCCCCTGCCCCAGGGGGACACCTGCCACCTCCTAGCTCAGGCCACCAGGAGATGAAAGGAAACCGCATAGCACATGAAATGGGACACCATTTATAAGAATTATTAACAACAAGAAATGTGTATGTTCCACTCCCAGATGTACGTCCAAAGGACTGGGAATATATACTCTCCAGGAAATATTACTGCACGTTCACAGGCACATTCTTCACATTCATCAAAGGTGGACACAACTCAAGTGTCCATCAGATACCTAAATACACAAAACATGCCATATCTACACAGTGGAATATTACTCAGCCATAAAAAAGAACAAAGGCCACTACAAACATTATATAAGTGAAGGAAGCCAGACACGAAAGGCCACATGCTGTGCCATTCCATTTCCATGAAGTGTCCAGAAGAGGCAAATCCACGCAGGTTGAAAATAGAGTCCTAGTTCCCGGGGGCCGGGGGAGGACAGAACAGGTGTGACTCCTGGCAGGTCTGTGGTGTCTTTGCGGGGTGGTGTGATTGTTGGAGAATTAGATAGTGCTGAGGGTGGCACGGTTTTGTGAATGCACCAAAACCCGCTGAACTGTGTACTTGGAAAGTATGAGTTTGATGGTGTGTGATTACATCTCAGTGGCAAATATTCTGGGAGAGTCAACTATGAGATGCAAGGAGGTCGTATGGTCCCCAGGGCTGAGGGATGTCCTGAGGGAAGGACAGACTTGGAAGGACTCGACCTCCTGGGAGAGGGTGGCCTGTGACCACCGGACAGCAGAGTCCTTCTCTGGTCCGGCCAGTGGGAGCTGCTCTGGAGCTGCGGGCAGGGAAGGTCCTGGGCGTGCAGATGGGAGCAGGCCACGGGCGACCGGGGACACGGGGCGCGGGGAGCCGGGCCGCAGGGGCGGAGGCCTTCGCCGCCCGGGGGTGCCCGGGGCCCGGCTGCCGTGTCGGGCAGGCCGGGCTGTGGCTGCGGAAAGGCCAACCGCGCTCGCGGCGAGGACGAACTCCGTCTCAGAGGAATTCCGCCGACGGCCGGGAGCAGGTGACCGGGGCGCGTCCGGGGTGACGCCGGCAGCCGGCAGAGGGCAGGAGCGTGGCGCCTCGAAGGCCCGCGGCGCGTCTGGGGCGTGCGCGCTGCAGGGGGGCGCCGGCACGCGCCCCTCGGCGCAGCCCCGCGCCGGCCGTGCGGGGCCGCGGGGCCCGGGAGGGGCGGCCCGGCCCGAGGGAGGGGTCCCCGCTCGGCCTCGGCCCGCCGGGCCCGGAGACGGGGCCTCCGGTGCGCCTGCGCGAGAGGCGCGCGCCGCCCCGGCTCTGGGCCGCCAGCCGGGCGCGAGGGGGGCCGCGAGAAGCCTCTGCGCTGTCGGCCCGCTGCCTCTTCCGGGCCCCCAGGCGGCCCTCCTCGGGCCGTGTTGGGAACAGCCCAGGGAGGGTCCGGGCCGGGTTCTGTCCCGTGTTTAACCTCTCCCGGCACAGGCCCTGGGGCGGGAGCGGGGGCCTGCGGAGGGCTCTCGGCGTCGTCAGCTTTGCTGTCGCAAAGCCTCACGTGACGAAGGAGCAGCAGAACCTCCACTGTCCCTGGCAAACAGGAGCTCCGTTCAGGGCCCTTCCCCCCGAACCGTCACTGTCGTTCCTGGATGTGCTGGGCTCCGTCCTGAGTGCTTGACACCTGGGGTCTCCAATCCCCCAGCAACCAGCGTGCGAGGTCAGGGTTCTTGACTCCACGAGGACAATCAGAGTCTTCCTCTGCTCCATGTGGGCTCTGCTCGCCGCTCCCCAGACTGCTGTCTCCCCTCCTTCTCTGCTTCAGCCACATCAGTCTTGTGGTTCCTCTAAGGCACCAACCACAGCCCCACCTCAGGGCCTTTGCACCTGCCATTCCCTCTGCCTGCAAAGCTCCTACCCCAGTGCTGCCCGGCTCCCTCCCTAGTTCCATTCAGGTCTCTGCCCAAAGGTCCCTTCCTCCTCTGTCCACTCTAAGCAGGGTGTCAGCCCTGCCCACCAGTCCCTCTCTGCTCCCCCCTCCCCACCACCCCCAGCCAGGCTTTCTCCTTCTCCAAGCCCTCCGAGCACTCGTCAGTATGTAGGGGGGTTACCTGTCCACCCATGTCCTGTCTGTGCCCTCCCAGCAGGTGTGAGCTTCACAGAGGAGAGACTGCTGGGCTCCCAGGCAGAGCCGTGTCCGGACATGCCTGGTCCTTGGTCACCATTCAGTAGATGCGCTGCAGCCGCAGTGACGAAGGGGCTCTGTGACTTTCCTTCAGTAGAAGAGTGAGGATAGGAAGGTGGGGGTCCCCCTGGCCCCATCTGACCCCCCTTCCAGGGCCATGGCCTTGGACTGACCATCCGTTGGAAAGGGTCCTGTGAGCCCAGGAGGGCCTCTGATATTGCAGCCCCTCACCCTGGCCCCATTGTCCCCAGGAGGGGCCCCCAGAGCCTGGTCTCAAGGTTCTGTGTGACCATGGTTAAAGGGAAGCTTCATCTGCACTGAGTCCCGGGATGTGGCAGGGCCCCACCCCCAGTGACTACTAACCCGAGGTCCTGATGGTGCACACCATTCAGACACCTCTGGGTGAGCGGAGCAACAGCCCTGGGTGGGGGCAGGGGGGGGCAAACTGCTCTCATGCATGGTAATCTGGAATCCTGCAGGGAATCGAGGGAGCTGGGTGTTTAGGGGAATAAAAGCTGATACGGGAACAAGGGTGTTTTGATAATTTTCTTTGTATTAGCTTGATTTTTCTTTCTGATTTTTGTGACTCTATTGTATACTTTTGAATTGTCGTTACCCTGTTTTTCAAGTATGTTTAACCCATTACTATATGTATTTACTTTAGGCTGGTAATCATATAGGCTCAAACACATCCTAAAACAAACAAACAAACCAACAAACCTACATTTTCTTGCTCCCCTCTCCAACACTGTACGATTGGCCACCCTCTTTCACATACTCACGCTTAATTCTTTTGCTGTCCGTGGTAGTTATCGCATTTCCCATTGTGATTTTCTCTTTTCTACAGAGTCCTGTTTCTTTTCTATTTAGAGAAGATCTTTCAAGATTTCCTTTAGGATAGGTTTAGTACTGCTGCCTTCTTTTAGCTTTGCTTGCCTGAGAAACCGTCTCTGTCTCCTTCTATTCTAAGTGATAGCCTCGCTGGGTAGAGTATCTGAGGCTTTTCTCTCTCAGGACTTCAGATATATCTTGCCACTCCCTTCTGGCCAGCAATGTTTCTGTAGAGAAACCAGCTGAGAGCTTTCTGGGGGTTCCCTTGTAACTAACTGTGTTTTTCTCTTGCTGCCTTTAGCATCTTTTCTTTACCTTTAACTTTGACCATCTTAATTATAATATGTCTTCGTGGAAGTCTGTTTGGGTTCTTCTTGTTTGAGACCCTCTATGCTTCCTGTATTTTGATATCTGTTTCCTTCTTTGTGTTGGGGAATTTTTCAGTCATAATTTCTTCAAATATGTTTTCAATACCCTTTTCTCTTTCTTCTCCTCTGGGACCCCTATTATGCATAAATTGGCATGCTTCATATTATCCCAAAGGTCCCTTATATTGCTTTCATCTTTTTTTTCATTTGTTTTTCGGACTCCTGTTCTGACTGAGTGACTTCCGTTACTCTGTCTTCCAAATGGCTCACTCGTTCCTCCGAATTGTTTGGTTTGCTATTGATTGCCTTTAGCTCAGCTTCTATCTCAGCAGTTGAGTTTTCTGATTTTAATTGGCTCCTCTTACAGTTTCTGCTTCCTATTCTCCATTTCTATCTGCAGCCTCTCTTATTTCCTTTAGTGCTTTTATCCCTTCCTTTTTGCACTCAGGTTCCAGCAGACTGCAGAGGTCTGTCCCACTGTTCGCACTTTCAGGGGGTTTCTCTTGTTCCTTTACTTGGGGGTGGTTCCTCCGCTTCTTCATTTTCTTATATCTCTCTCTGACGCTGAGTTGAGGAGTAAGTTATCCCTGTGCTCTTGAAGGGCTGTTTTCACAGGGGAGCATCTCTGTGTAGACTGTGTGTGTCTGCTCTTGTTGGGAGGGCTGTTTTTAGTATGGACGGTTGTCACTTCTTTCCTCCATGTGTGCTGGTTGTTATCGCATTGATTGGGGGGTGATCAGTGCTGTGGTGACCAGAGTCTGCCCTGGATGTTGAGTGGGGCCTCCTCTCTGCTCTGTGGCTATCACAGCCCTGTCAGGAGCTGGGTCTGCTCCTCTGTTGTTGGAATAGAGGCCCCCAGATCCATTTCTGAGCTGCCTTGTGAGGTAGGCAGGACTGGGCTGCTTCTGCTGGGAGAGGAGCCTCTGAGCATTCTTCCACAGCTGATGTCCACAGGGAGGTGTCCTTTGTGGTGTTGCCTATCACTCTTTGTGCAGGCTTACAAAATACACTTGCTGATGCTGCCCTTGTCCCCACCTCAAGCTGCAGGAATGCTGGCAACCCGCCCTGGTGTCCTCCAGGCTCCACACCCACAAAGCCACCAGTGCAGATCCACCAGTGTCAGACACCAGGGTCCACTGCTTGTCTGCGTCCTGTCAGGCACTGGATCCACAGTGGTCTACCCAGGCTCCAGCCCCACCTTTGCACAAGCACACCCAGTGTTAATGCCATACCCACCCCTGCCACACACCAGTACTCAGCTTGTATGTCCTAGAGACGCCGATTCAACAAAGGCACCAGCAGAGCAAATGTGTCACAGCCACCTGGGCCTGGGCTCAGATCTCAGCCCCACTTTCAAAGTGGTGCAGCGTCTGGGAATGGGTTCAGTTTTCAGCCCTGCCTCTGCCCAGAAGCCACTCGCCAGCAGTTGTGCCTCTTCACGAGCCAGCTAAGAAGACTGCTAGGTCTGGATCCCGCCCCTCCCCCTGCAAGAGTACACTGACAGTGATGCCAAGCAATGCCCTCTGGACTAGCGGAGAAGGCAGCTGTGGCTGGCTGCATTGCACTCCTCCCTCCACATGTACCAGCAGCTGGAAACTTCTACAGTAGACCCAGGTTCCTTCACCAAATTGGCAGGATATAAGATTAACATATAGAAATCTGTTGCATTTCTTTACACTAACAATTAAATATCAGGAAAAAAGTAAAAAAAGAAAAACCAATCCCTTTAAAATTTCATCAGGAAAAAAAAAAAAAATACTTAAGAGTAAACCTGGCCAAGGAAGTGAAAGACTTATACGTGGAGAACTATAAAATTTTGATTAAGGAAATTAAAGATGATTTAAAGAAATGGAAAGATATTCCATGCCCTGGGATTGGAAGAATTAACATTGTTAAAATGGCCACACTACCCAAAGCAGTCTACAGATTTACTGCGATCCCTATCAAATTACCCAGCCACATTTTTCACAGAACTAGAACAAATAATCCTAAAATTTATATGGACTCACAAAAGACCCAGAATTGCCAAAGCAATACTGAAGAAAACAGAATGAAGCTGGAGGCATAACACTCCCAGACTTCAGACAATACTACAAAACTATAGTGATCAAAACAACATGGTATTAGCACAAAACCAGACATATGGATCAACAGAACAGAATAGAGAGCCCCAAAATAAACCCATACACCTATGGTCAATTAGTCTTTGATGAAGGAAGCAAGAATATAGAGTGGAGAAAAGACAGTCTCTTCAGCACGTGGTGTTGGGAAAGTTGGACAGCTGCATGTAAATCAATGAAGTTAGAATACTCTCTCATACCATAAACAAAACTAAACTGAAAAATGGCTTAAAGACTTAGATGTGTAAGACATGACACCATAAAACTCTTACAAGAGAACACAGGCAAAAAATTCTCTGACAGAAATCGTAACAATATTTTCTTAGGTCAGTCTACCAAGGCAATAGAAATAAAAGCAAAGATAAACAGATGGGAACTAGTTAAACTTATAAGCTTTTGCAGAGCAAAGGAAACCATAAACAAAATGAAAAGACAACTTATAGACTTACCATATGATCCAGGAATCCCACTTCTGGGCATATATTCGGAGGAAACTAATTAGAAGAGATAAATGCACCCCAATGTTCATAACTACACTATTTACAATAGCCAAGACGTGAAAGCAACCTGAATGTCCATCAGCAGATGATTTGATAAAGAAGTTGAGGTATATATATACTACTTAGCCATTAAAAACAAGAAGAAAGTAATTCCATTTGCAGAAACATGGATGGACCTGGAGATTGCCATTCTAAGTGAAGTAACCCAGAAAGAGAAAGGAAAATATCATATATCATTTATATGTGGAATCCAAAAAAAAAAAAAGACACAAATGAACTTATTTACAAAACAGAAATGGACTCACAGACATAGAAAACAAACTTATGGTTACCTGGGGGGGAAGGGAGGTTGAGGGATAAATTGGTAGTTCAGGATTCGCAGATACTAACTACTGTATATAAAATAGATAAATAACAAGGACCTACTGTGTAGCACAGGGAACTATATTCAATATCTTGTAATAACCTATAATAGAAAAGAATATGAAAAATATATATATGTATATGTATAACTGAATCACTTTGCTGTACACCTGAAACTAACACAACATTGTAAATCTATTTTTAAGTTAATAAATGAATAAATAAACAAATACATTGCAGAGCTTGCAAGAATGCAAGTGAAGTCCCTAAGGGGGGCTAGGAGGGAACTGAATACTAAAACCAGATAGGTGAACAAAGGTCAAAACCAGAGCTACAAGTAGAAGAAACACAAAGGATGGGAGACTAGGTCTTGGATAGGCTCTGCCTACCCTGTCACTGAAAATGTTCTAACCTGTGCAAAGGTACCAAAAGGAATCTAGTCTGTGTATTCTGGCTATGGTTTCTGGTAGGGGAAAAAAAAAACTGTCACTGACCGTGAGGGAGGGAAAACAAGTAACAGGTTGCCTTGCTAGCTCCCTGAGGGGGAGGGGCTGGTCTCTTAAATGGGGTGAGGGTAGGGATGGATCCAGGGGTTGGGCCAGAGGATCACCTCAGACTGGCAGCTGGGATTTTGGTCTTTTTGTATCTTGTTCATAACTTGCCCCAATTGTGCTTATACTTATACAGTTATTTTTATTCCCATACAGTTTCTTTGTATTCTGGTGCCCGGATCCTGGTGCAAGCATTGCAGCCCAGGGTCCAAGGTCCCAGGGCCCAGCCTGTCTCAAAATTAATAAAAATACAAATTCAAAATTTTTTTTTAAATTCTTTGACTCTATAAGTATGAAATTGCTCTCAACCTGGTCAGGGGGTTTGAGCCACACAGAAACAACCACAAATCCCTGCTGGAGAAGCTTTCTCAACCAAGCCTGCTAGGGTTCCCTCAAATTAAGTTTGGCCAAACATTATACACACACACACACACATACAAAGGAACAAAGCATCATGAGTGAATCAGCAAAAGCGAAAAGCAAATGATATTAGAATTATCAGACAAAGTATAAAACGACTATTTATGAAATATTTAAAGAAATGGAAGGTAATTGAAGGGGAAAAAAAGTAAGGAACAAAATACTATCCAAATTAACCAGGCAATGTTAGCAACATTCCTGGCCTCTACTCACTACAATGCCAGTAGCAACCTTCCCCTCCAAGCTGTGACAAGAAGAATGCCTCCAGACATCGCCAAATATATACCCTAGGGAATAAAATTACCTGCAGTTGAGAACATCCTCTCCTAGAGGAAGGTCCAAGATGATACTATGCAAGAAAATTAGGTAACTGAGCAAGCAGCAAAGCAACAGGAAAATTTTGAAATAATATGGGATTTTGTCAAATCTAAGCAGCTATCAATTTTAAGATTTGCTGTTGTTTTAGGTAATGCTAAGAATGAGACTACACTACAATTAAAGTATGAATCAATGTTTTATGTCATGGCAACTGAAAGATGCAGCACAATCCAGAGAATTTAAATGTGAAAAAAAAAGGTGCAATGAGAATTTATGAAAAATATTACCTTAGTAAAACAAAAAGTCAGCCAGGCAGACATGATAAAAAGAACCAAATAAAGCTTACTGAAACTCTGAGTGATAAAAAGTTTAGAATATATATATATATATGTATTATGCGTGTGTGTGTGTGTATATATATAAAGTATGTAACTCCTGTGCACCGAATAAAATAGTTACCAATGTATGTTATATGTGTGTGCAAAAAAAGTGACAATTACAGGAAAAGTTAACAAAATTATCAGCATAATGAGATAATGGACAGGTCAAGCAGACAACAATTTAACAGGGTTACAGAAAATATGAACAAGCTTGAGTTTCATTGATTCTGCAAATGATCAAAGATCTTAAGAAGGCCAGAGCAGAGCTTCACGTTTACACCTGGGAGAAGAGCGTTTCAAGCAAAGGAAACAGAAATGCAAAGGCCTTGAAGTGGGAAGTTACCTAATATGTACCAGAAACAGCATGGCGGCTGATACAGCTGGAGTGGAGGAAGTGAGGGGGATATAGTGGAAGACGTGGTCAGAAGGGCAGGGTGAAGACTAAGGTGAGCAAGTTGGGCCTCTAGATGCCTAGGGTAGGCACTCACTCTCAGGGTCATGCAGTTGCCAACCCTGCAGAGAGGTATGGGGGTGCACAGATCCCTAGAATCACACAGACCATTGTAAGGTCTTTGGCTCCCCCTCCACTTGAAATGTACAAGGTTCTGAATCCAGTCAGTGACGTGATCTGCTGTGTGTTTTCAAGGACACCTACGGAAGCTGTGTAGAGATTAGACTGTGGGCAAACAAGGGCAAAACCAGGAAGCTACTGCAGTGGCAGAGACAGGAGTTGGTGGACATGTAGATAACCCTGCTGGCAACAACTGGGTAATGCTTGTCTTTTCAAGCACACATGCAAAATTCACTAAAACTGACCAGGCCATAAAGCAAGTCTTAACAAATTTCAAAGAATTAGTATCAAATAGAACTCTATTTGTTAGTAGAATGCAACTAAGTTAACAATCAGTAAAAGCAGAGCATCACAGCCCTCATGTGGTTGGAATTCTTAAAATATAATTCTAATAATTTATGGATCAAAAAAACCATAGTGGAAATAAGAATATGCTTAGAATCAAATAATACTGAAAACAAATATCAAAAGTGGGATGCAGCTAAAGCCATTCCTGATGGGAATTTTTTTTTTGAGGTTAATTTTTGCTTTTATTTGCCAGTGTAACTTAACTACAGTGGCTTGCAAACTTTTTTGACCTAAAAAACACACTTTACATCACAATCCAATACACACACACATATATATTATATGTATGTAACTGAAACCAAAGTTTTACCAAAAATATTTACCCTGAGTTTTCTTGTTGATGGGAATTTAAGAACTTAAATGCTTATATTAAAAAGAAGAAGAAGAAGAGTATAAGTCAGGAGAATAACCTAAGAAGTTAAAAAAGGAACATAGAATCAACCAAAGAAAGCACAAGGAAGGAGATAAGTAATAACAGAAATTAATAAAAGAGAAAACAAAGAAATGCCTGAGATCAGGCCCCGCACAGAAGCACCTGGCTGAGAGGCGCTCAGTCTAATCTCATCGTAGAAAACAGACAGTGTTTTTCAATTCATCCACCTGGTAAGAGTCATTTACTTTTTTTCTCCCCTTTCAAATAGACTTTATTTTTTTTAGAGCAATTTTAGGTTCACAGCAAAATTGAGCAGGAAGTACGGAAAGTTCTCATATACCCGCTGCCCCACACATGCAGAGTCTCCCCCACTATGTACATGCCCCACTAGAGTGGAGCTTTTGTTACAGTCAACGAACCTGCATTATAACATCATCATCATCCAAAGTCCATAGTTTACATTAGCGTTTACTCCTGATGTTGTACATTCTATGGGTTTGGACAAATGCATAATGGCATGTATCCACCATTAGAGTATCAAATAGTGTAAGTTTCACTGCCCTAAAAAGTCCTCTGTGCTCCATCTATTCATTACTCCCAGCCTCCAACCCTTGGCAACTAATGGTCTTTTCACTGTCTCCATAGTTTTGTCTTTTCCAGAATGTTGTAGAGTTGGAATCATACAGTACGTAGCCATTTCAGATTGCTTCTTTCACTTAGTAGTACGCATTTGCGTTTCCTCTATGTCTTTCCGTGGCTTGATAGCTCATTTCTTTTTACTGCTGAGTGATGTTCCATTGCCAGGGTATACCCCCATTATTTTTCCAGTCACCTTTTGAAGGATATCTTGATTGCTTTCAAGTTTTGGCAAGTATGAATAAAGCTGCTGTAAACATCCATGTGCAGGTTTTCGTGTGGATATAAGTTTCCAATACATTTATGTAAGTAGCAGAGCGCCCATTGCTGTATGGTATAGTAACAGCATGTTTAGTTTTGTGAGAAACTGCCACACTATGTTCCAAAGCGACTACACTGTTTTGCATTCCCATCAGCAACAAATTAGAGTTCCCGTTGCTCCACATCCTCACCAGCTCTGGTGTTGTCGGTGTTCTGAATTTTAGCCATTTTAACAATTGTGTAGTAGTGGCATCTCATTATTTGATCCATTTCTTTTTATTCATACAAGGAATTTATGAGCTAGCTGCCTCTGATATACCAAGAAGGCCCCACAATTGGGATTTTTACAAGAACAACCAAATATACAGAAGCGTGAAAGTCCAAACAAAAGATAAGCACTTTACATACGTCTGTGCCTGGTGTTTACAAATCATCTGCATGATCATTGTCTCTCTTCACTCTTAACTCTGCCTTATTCAATACTAGGGATTAAGTCCACTTAACTGACTGGAAAACAGAAGCTAAACCTATGGCACTCGTGCAAACTGGATTCTTGAAATTTTTATTGCTTTTTGTAACTGTGTCAACAGGCTACGAAATTACCTTACCTTTCCTTTTTGTATTAAGTGCATGTCAAAGCAAATTTACTAATACATGCCAAGTTCTGCTCGATGCTTTAGAAACAGAGATGAACGAGACCCTCAAGGAGCCTTCAACCCGGTAAAAAGCGTTAAGACTATCCAGCGGAGCCTCAGGATAAATCAGAGCAGGACTTTTACCAGGGGGTGGGGGGAGGGTCAGTCTGGTGAAAAGACAGACACTTCTGACTGTAATCTAAAAAAGAATGAAAATTAGCCAGTTAGACGTTTGGGAGGGGTCCAGTCGCGGTACCAAATTGGGTGGGGCTATTAGCGTTAGACCGGGATGTCACGGACTCTGAGTATATTATCACGTAGGATCTTCCGCGTTTAGCGTAGGCGGAGAATGTTTACTTTTTTATAAGACGTAAATTCCATGCTGGATAAACCTAGGAGGGGTCGCAGCACCAGGAAGGATTATCTCCAAAGCCACGGCAGCGGACGAGGGCAGCACTGGGGGAGGGGGCGGGGAACGAAGGAGAGCGCGTGCGCGTGTGCGGGGCAGCGGACAGGCGCAGCACGGGGTACGGAGCGGGGAAATGAGAGAGCGCGCGTGCGCGTGCGCGCGCGGCCGCCGTAAAGCGGATTGCGTCGCCCTCCATTGACGTGCGCGCGCCCTCACCTAATTCTACCAGCGGCGTGACCGTAAAGAGGCAGGGCCGTGTCGTGAAAGGGGCCGCAACACTCAGGGCGCTGGTTGACGGCTGGGACTCCATTTTGTCCTCCGCTTCTCAGCTCGTAAGTCGCTTGTTTCCGTGGCTTCTCTGAGGCGAAAAGTTTAAAAGGGGTAAAAGTTTTAAAAGAATATTCTGGAAGTGTATTGGTAAGCATAGCGAGTCTCCATTTTCTCTCTGCAGCCGATTTCGATACTACGGTTCCGGAATAGCGGGGGGAAAATGCGGCCCTTGGACATCGTCGAGCTGGCAGAGCCGGAGGAGGTGGAAGTGCTGGAGCCCGAGGAGGACTTCGAGCAGTTCCTGCTCCCGGTCATCAACGAGATGCGGGAGGACATCGCGGCGCTCACGCGGGAGCACGGGAGAGCCTACATGCGGAACCGGAGCAAGTTGTGGGAGATGGACAATATGCTCATCCAGATCAAGACGCAGGTGGAGGCCTCGGAGGAGAGCGCGCTCAATCATCTTCAGAATCCGAACGACGGCGTCGAGGGCAGAGTGACCAAAAGGTGCGAGAAGGCCGAGGAGAAGGCCAAGGAGATCGCGAAGATGGCAGAGATGCTGGTGCAGCTGGTCCGGCGGATAGAGAAAAGCGAGTCGTCCTGAGGAGGGTCGGCGGTAAGGCGGGACCGGCGGGAACCGGGCGGAGGGCCCAGTAGTTGCCTCACACTTGGTTAAGCTTCGGGGACTTTTATTTAGTAGTGGTCCACGGGGGGTGGAAGTTGGGAGAAGATAATACATTATGCTCAATTTTTACCTTAGGAGGTGACAGTAGATGCTGTTTATCTTTTTAAGTCTGTTAGGGGGAAAATTGGTGTATTTTGACTTAGTACGTATTTGGTTGAAACCTAAGGTAGCGGTTAGTAAGCGTAATTAAAGGGTAATAGACAAAAGTCGCCAAGAGAACAAAGTCACAATCTAAGCCATTGAGCAAGGAGCGGGGCGGGGGGAGGGGTTAAGAAATACAGAATAATTGGATGATTCCAGATTTCTCTGAAAAACTAGAAGGAGTCAGGTGGCATCCAGAAGAGGTGGTGTCCTGCGTAGCTGAATGTGTGAGGGGGTGGGGTTGGTTTTTCCCTTAGGAGTAACATCTTAATGATGAGTTTCTCCCAACTGCACTTTAGGTTTACAGCCAATGGATTCTGGTCACCTGGCGGAGATTGGCTGACAACCTGGAGAAGCTGAAACCAGAGAGCCTTTAGTTTCCTTTTTTCTCTGTGTGCACTCTGTCCTCACTTACACTACGTTTCTGCTTTGGTCTGCGGTTAATGACCTCAATATGAGTTTTGACTGTTAAATGTTTTTGTTTGGGGAGGTAACTTTTATTTGGAAAATGCTCTCACGTGCAAGAATTGGGGCCTAGATTGTAAGCTTTTGCAGCAGTCACATTTGTTCCTTGGCTTTCGTTGTTTTTAAATTTTTGAGGTGCTTTGCTCTTTCTCGTGTGACCTGGTTGCTCCCTGGGACTTTGGATCTGTGTATGAAAGACGAGACTCAGAGTTGGAGTTCTCCAGCTCTGGAGGTGCTGAAGGAGCTGCATTATTTCTAGAAGACGACTCCATGCAGCACTTGCTGAAGAAGTGACCAGACTTCAACTGGGAACGTGAATGGGGCTGATGTGGCTCAGACTGGCGGATCAGAAGAAGGGATGGAGGATGGTATTGTCCTGGAACTTTAATTTCTGTGTGAGACCAAAGGAGGAGAGGTGTATTTTGTTCAAAATTCAAGTCTTATGCACCACACTGTCTGATGTAACCTGTCTGGTCAGTTTTGTTTGGACAACCTAACTCAGCTTTATGGAACCTATAATAAGAGATGAGATAGGTCTTGGTATTCTGTATAATTGATGTAATGCCCTGATGCATTTCAGGGGATTCTGTGCATAACATGAAAGCGATGTTTGCAAAGGCCCTTGAGGGTCTAAGGAAGTAAAGTGAGGGCTGTCTGTTTTGGACCCTAAACTGGACAGGGACTAGGTTATCTTCAAGATTCATAAGTTGTATAGCTATAAGTTCATATCAGTAGCAGACCTGACAAGTATTTGAGGTCAAAACCCTACCATGTGTTTAAAAAAAATTTTACCATGTTAATAAAAGTATTCATTTGCTTGAAAAGACAAAAGA
The DNA here is from genome assembly GCF_009834535.1 of Camelus ferus. Lineage (NCBI taxonomy): Eukaryota > Metazoa > Chordata > Mammalia > Artiodactyla > Camelidae > Camelus > Camelus ferus. The sequence continues at coordinate 4,091,024 of NC_045697.1, read as the reverse complement.
TGTAAAAAGTTATTGACTAAGAAATTGCCTAAGTGAAATTTGGGGATGGGAGGGTATAGCTCAAGGTAGAGTGTGTGCTTTGTGTGGACGAGGTCCTGGGTTCAATCCCCAGTACCTCTATTTTTAAAAAAAAATTAAATAAGCCTAATTCACCCACCCCCCCAAAAAAAGGAATGAAATTTTTTTCTTGAGTATCATTGCCAACTGGGAGATGAATTTCTTACGTTTTTTGATGCTCTCAGTCAGCCTTGAATCATGGGGATGGTTTATCTCTGCCTGCTGCTGTGGAAACTGGCTGAGGAACCACCATGGAGTTGTCCCTCAGGACCCCGCCTTGCCATAGATACCAAAATCCAGGGATGCCCCGGTTCTTTATATAAGATGGCATGGTACAGTCAGCCCTCCGTTTCCACAGGCTCTGCATCCCATAGAATTTACCTGCACTCTAACTTTCACCTTAAGAGTCTGCTTTCTGGGGAATCCAGCTGAAAGTAAGTGAAACAATAGAAAACCATGCGTCACAAGCTAGGTACCATGCCTTAGAGCACTGAGAGGGGGAGGCAAGGAGAGCATTTCAGAGCAAGTAACTGGTGAACTTGGCCTTGAAGGATGGATCCAGCTTCCAAGGACAAGGAGAGATGAGGGACATCCCTCACACAGGGAACAGTATGAGGAAATGCCCGCGTTCTGGTAGCAGGGTGAGGAGTAGGGAAGCGGGAGAGAACAACAAAGAAAGCGACGTTGGGTGCATTCGCTGTAACAACGGCGTGAATGCTGGTACAGAACTATTGACTAGACTGTGCTCTATTCTTACTTCACTGCCTTTCTTCACAATGACTTTTCTGTTTCCGGATACCACATTGCATTTACTGGTTTATTTTTGAAAGAGGTAAATAAAACAAATGGCACAAAATTCAAAAGAAATTGATCCTCCCTTCTCCCTAGCTTCCCAGGTCCCCTTCAGGAAGACCAGCCATCTACCAGTGTCTTGTGTAGCCTTCCTAATCGGATGTGTGTTTGAACATATATAACTCTAACCTTAAAGTAGAAACACACTTAACCTGTGAATGTCCTTTGATATTTTTCCACCTAAAACTATAGTTTGAAAGTTAGCCCTGTCTAAACATCTGGATCTGCATTCTCTTTAATGGCTGCATATTGTTCATTGCACTATAAATTAAGTGGTCAGAAGTGCTTTCTTACACACCCAAAAGTTTGAGAACTGTTGTCCTAAATTATTTTCACTAACTTCAATTCCTCTTCCTTGTGATTTCAATAACAACTGAAATGCAGCCATCGATTTCCAATTTCCCAGCACCTGAAGTCTGTCCTGGCTTGCTAGCAATTGGAGAAGCAGTTGAGTCTTGCATTTTCTAAGCAAAGAATGATAAGGAGCCATGCTGAGAGGCAATCTTACAGGGCTGTAAAATACCAAATTCAGTCTGGCTAGGGTTGCCAGAACATTTTATCATCAATCTATATGTCCCTCATGAGCCTCAGGCTCTCTGTCCATTTTCCTGGCTGTTCAGATGTTAGGTCATGGACAGCTGTGTAGAAAGACGTGTTGGGGTTCTTGGACGGGTTCCTGACACAGCAGAGGCACCTGAAGCTGGGACCTATCTTTGCTCAGATGTGAGAAGTATCCTTTTATATCAAAGTGCTATTACAGAAAGAAGCATGGGGGCTGTGGGAACATGGAGGTCTGGAAAGGCATTCAGGAGGAGATAAGGTATTATGTAACAAACTCTGATGATAATTGGAGGCAAAGTATGCAGAATCTTCAAAATCTGCTGGGCCCACGAGGTCAGTATCAGGCTGGGGAGATCACAGAGCACCGCAGAGTCTTCGGCATCTGGTTTCATCAGCTGAGATGACCCCTGGGAAGAAAGCAAATTTAATTCTAGTGGACACTAGAGTAGGACTGGCAGCAGTCAAGGTCACATTCCATTCATTTGTAGCTGTTTGCTCTCCTCTGCCCTCTAACAGCACCAAGGCAAAAGAAAGCCCAAATTCAAGTCCCTGGCCCTGGCCATCCTCCCCCTTCCAGGCAGCAAATAAACAGGAAGTGGCTTGAATTTCCACCATCTTCCGAAGATAACTGGGGGTTTGTTAGCTGCTTAAACTTGTGGCCAGATAAATCAGTCCAGTTGCTGCCCAAAGTAAGACCCTCCCCTGGTCAATTCTGTTTTCCCTTTCTCTGATCCCCATAATGTTCTGTAGTTCCTATCTTCCTTTATCCCTGTGCTCCTTCCTTCAAACCATGATTCACAAAATCCTCCATTCTGTTTTTCCCAAATTCATCCATATTCTTTGCTTCTTCAAAGAACGTTTCTTTACCACCTATAACAGCTGAGACTAGACTCCCCCGAGCCCTGGGCTCTCCTGCAGCTTCATTGGTGATGGTTCCTCACAAAACTCAAATGATCAAGGTCTGCATCTTTGACAGAGAAGAGTGAAGGGGGAAAGGCAGCAACAAAAGAGGAGTAGGAGTTTGGGGTTTAGACGAGGGCGTTATTGCAGCCCTGACCATACACTGTAAATGGATGGGTGGGGATATGAAGAGCCGGGAACAATGGGAGAAGGCTGTTCAAATGAGCTGAGGGCACACTGAGGTTTAAAAAAAGGTGTAGCAACTATAGTGAAAGTGTCACCTGGAAGGGTGGGAATGTGGTCAGAGAGAAGGGCTGAGTGGGCTTGGGGCAGGTTTGGGCAATAACAAGTCCTGAGGCACCCTTGGGAATGAGAAGCCAATTGGCAGGGAGTTGCTCATTGGATATGAAGAGGCCAAGGACCTGGGGGCCCAGGTTTCGAATGGTGGTCGTGTGAGCGTGGAACCCACCCAGGCAGGACCTGAGGTGGAGAGGAAGGCCAGAAGCCAGGGCAAAAGCCTGCTATGAATGTGGGGGAATCCAGTGGGGCTGGGGAGGGGGGTTGGAGGGTGACAAAGGTGAGCAGGGTGCAGGGGGAGAGGACTGTCAGAGGAGCAGCAAGCGCTCCAAAGGAGTGTCACTTTAGACAAGCGGCAGGACGGAGTGGTGTAACCATGGCCAGAGGAGAGGGCTGGCCCCAACTCCTGACCACATTCGAGGAACACAGAGAAATGAGCAGCTTTCCCTTCACAGGCCAGAGTACAAAGTCAGCACCATTCCCCGGGGGCCACCCAGCAAGAGGTAAGGTTGTGGTGGAGAGCCGGAAGCCAGGCCCATGCTGGCAATGGCTCACCAGTTCCTACAGGTCCAGGAGAGAGCTTGAGGAGTGGAGAGCAGTACGGGAAACTCGTCGTAAGACTAGCACCCCAGGCCGACTTAGACCAGTTCATCAATGGGACACACAGGTGACAGGCAATGCAAGTTTAGTCCTGAACTTGGTCTCTCCTAGGGGCGTGAGCATGGCCTTGGTGTGACCACTATGGTAGAGCCAACGAAGTGGGCAACTGAAGGACTGTCACTCAGCGATGCTTCCTGAGTATCTTCTTTGAAGGAGCTCTAAGAGGCCACCACTGCTGGTCATCTGGGGTGGAAAATGGCAAGGGTTTCTGCATCCCAAACTAAAACAGTTATAGGAAATGGTTCCAGAAGAAGCTGTCTTCGAGATGAGACAAGACTGAAGCCCCAAGATCTTTTTCAGTCATCTCCTCTAAAGGTTCTTCCCAGACAGTGAACAGCAGCCAAGCAGCTAAGACCAGGTTACAACTGTTAACTTCCTGTCAAAGCCACTTGTTCACATGGACAGCACTGAGCTGAAAGAGGAGAGGAAGGACAGGGCGCAGCGGCCACTTAACTAGAGTCTTCGTGAGATTTTTGCCTGTGATACCTGCACGTCGGAAGTGACTGAAGGTAAACAGAGAGGAAGCATCCCAGGGTGCTGAAGAAATTGTGTTGCCAAGGAAATTCCAAGCCAGGCGTGCTTAATCCTGCGGTTGTTCAGCCTCTGTAGGGACTCCTAAGCCTGGCGTTTGCAGCACAGGAAGCAGGCTTCCAAAGCCACGTTGCCCCCAAAAGGATGCATTTCCCAAGGCATATTTCATACATGGCCTGGAAAGATAAGAGACAAGGAAGAGTCTCCCTGAGTAGTTCCTCTTGGAGAGCAAAAATCGGGAGGTGCTAATGGACTAGGCTGGGGCGGTGCGCTCCTGCCTGTGGCCTCTCATGGCTCCTGCAGGCTAGAGGTGCGGTGTGCCTCCCATTCTTCCCTTTTCCAAATGGAAGTTGTATACAGTTATTTTATACTGACTCCTTGCCATATGGACCTCTCTGTGGGGAAGCTCAAGACGTAGCAACTGGTTTTCCAGAGAGGGAGTGATCCAAGAGAGACAGCACAGCTGACAGCGGCAGTCTTTTGACAACTCAGTATTAGGAGCGAGATGTTCCATCGCTTCTGCTGTGCTCTTTGTGTGTAGCAGCAAGTCCAGCCCACACTCCGAGGAAAGGGAATCAATTCCAGTTCTTGACAAAGGATATAGCAAAGAATTTGTGGGCATATTTTTAAAACCACCACAGCTATTATCATTATATTTCAATGAAATATTTTTGAAACGTCACAGACTTGAAAGAATCTAAAGATAAATCATCAGTGTTGGTAGTAGAGTTCAGCAAGTTTTCTAGAAACAAAATCAGGACATAAAAGTAGTGTTTCTGTTCACCAGAAACAAAGAGGAAATATATTTTCTAAAAGGCATCATTTGTAATAGGACCCCAACATTTTAAAATTTTTTTAATTGAAGTATAGTTGATTTATAATACTGCGTTACTTTCAGGTGCACAGCAGAGTGATTCCGTTATGTATTTTTTCCAGATTCTTTTCCATCATAGGTTATTACAAGATATTAAGTATAGTTCCCTGTGCTACACAATAAATCCTTGTGGCTTATCTATTTTATAAATGGTGGTATTTATCTGTTAATCCCAAACTCCTAATTTATCCCTCCTGTCGCTTTCCTACTTGGTAACCATAAGTTGGTTTTCTATGTCTGTGAGTCTATTTCTGTTTTGTAAATAAATTCACTTGTATTGTTTTTTAGATTCCACATGTAAGTGATATCATACAATATTTGTCTTTCTCTGGCTGACTTACTCCATTTAGTATAATCATCTTTAGGTCCATCCATGTTGCTGCAAATAACATTATTTCATTCCTTTAATGGCTGAGTAATATTACATTGTATACATACACCACATCATCTTTATCCAGTCATCTGTTGATGGACACTTAGGTTGCTTCCATGTCTTGGCTATTGTAAATAGTGCTGCCATGAACATTGGGGTGCATGTATCTTGTCAAGGTTTGAATTTCCTCCAGATACATGCCCAGGAGTGGGATTGCTGGATCATACAGTAAGTCTATTTTTAGTTTTTTAAGGAATCTCCATACTGTTTTCCATAGTGGCTGCACCAATCTATATTCCCACCAACAGTGTAGGAGGATTTCCTCTTCTCCACACCCTCTCTAGTATTTATAATTTGTAAACTTTTTGATGATGGCCATTCTAAGCAGTGTGAGATGATACCTCATTGTAGTTTTGATTTGCATTTCTCTAACAATTGATGTGGTATTGAGCATCTTTTCATGTGCCTGTTGGCTATCTGTCTTCTTTGGAGAAATGTCTGTTTAGGTCTTCTGCCTATTTTCTGATTGGGTTGTTTGGTTTTTTTGATATTGAGTTGTATGAGCTGCGTGTATATGCTGGAAATTAATCTGCAGTCAGCTGCACTGTTTGCAAATATTTCCCCCAGTCTATAGGTTGTCTTTTCATTTTGCTTATGGTTTCCTTTGCTGTGCAAAAGCTTTTAAGTTTTATTCAGTCCCATTTGTTTATTCAAAAAAATTTTAATGCTGTATTATTTTCCTGTGGATACCTTAATTGCCACACACTGGGTGGCTTAAAACAACAGAAATCAATTCTCTGACAGTTTTGCAAGATAGAGTCAGAAATAAAGGTGTTGGCAGGGCCGTGGTCCCCCTGAAGTCTCTAGGAGAGAATCTTTTCTTGCCTCTTCCAGCTTCTGGTGCTTGTCGGCAATCTCTGACTTGTAGCTGCATCAGTCCAATCTCTGCCTCTGTTGTTGCATGGCCATCTTCCTCGTGTCTCTGTGTCTTTGCGTGGCCTTCACATAAGGACACCCACCATGGATCTAGGGCCCACCCTAATCCAGTATGATCTCAGCTTAACTAATTACATCTGCAAAGACCTATTTTTTCTTTTCTTTTTTTTTTTTTTGATTGAAGTATTGTCAGTTTACAATGTTGTGTCAGTTTCTGGTGTACAGCACAATGCTTCAGTCATACATGAATATACATATATTCATTTTCATATTCTTTTTCACCATAAGCTACTACAAGTTATCGAATATAGTTCCCTGTGCTATATAGTATAAACTTGTTTATCTATTTTATATATACCAGTCAGTATCTGCAAATCTTGAACTCCCAATTTATCCCTTCCCACCCTCTTCCCCTCTGGTAACCATACGTTTGTTTTCTATGTCTGTGAATCTGTATCTGTTTTATATATAAGTTCATTTGTCTTTTTTTTTTTTTTTTTTTAGATTCCACATATGAGTGATATCATATGGTATTTTTCTTTCTCTTTCTGGATTACTTCACTTAGAATGACATTCTTCAGGCCCACCCATGTTGCTGCAAATGGCATTATTTTATTATTTTTTATGGCTGAGTGGGATTCCATTGCATAAATATACCACAACTCCTTTATCCAGTCATCTGTCGATGGACAGTTAGGTTGTTTCTATGTCTTTGCTATTGTAAATAGTGCTGCTATGAACACTGGAGTGCAGGTGTCTTTTTGAATTAAGGCTCCCTCTGGATATATGCCCAGGAGTGGGATTGCTGGATCATATGGTAAGTCTATTTTTAGTCTTTTGAAGAATCTCCATACTGTTTTCCTCAGTGGTGCACCAAACTGCATTCCCACCAGCAGTGTAGGAGGGTTCCCTTTTCTCCACAGCCTCTCCAGCATTTATCATTTGTCAGCTTGAATGAGGGCCATTCTGACTGGTGTGAAGTGATACCTCGTTGCAGTTTTGATTAGCATTTCTCTGATAATTAGTGATACTGAGCATTTTCTCATGTGCCTGTTTGCCATTCATATGTCTTCACTGGAGAATTGCTTGTTTAGGTCTTCTGCCCATTTTTGGATTGGGTTATTTTTTTTTTCTCATTAAGTTGTATGAGCTGTTTATATATTCTGGAAATCAAGCCCTTGTCAGTCTTATCTTTTGCAAATATTTTCTCCATTCCATAGGTTGTCGCTTTGTTTTGCTTATGGTTTCCTTTGTGCAAAAACCTATTTTCAGTAAGGTCATATTCTGAGGGTCAGAGTGGATATATATTTGGAGATCACTATTCAGTCCAGTACAAATGGTAACTAGGAAATTTTTAACAAAATGAATGTAAAACCTTCATGCATAAAATTGTATTAAAATACATTAAGGAACAACTACCAACAGATTGACAGAATTAGTATTGTAATTCTTCCAAATTGGGCCAACGAGTCAATTCAATCCCAATAAAAATTTCATTAGGTGAGTCTGTTTGATTGTTTGGGTCAAAATTTAAAAACTGATTCAAATTTTAGATGAACAAGCAGAAAAGCCAGGACATTTCTAAAGAAAAAGAACCAGGAAGGGAAATTGCCATATGTAACCAGATATTAATACTTACTATAAAGCTAATTTAGTCATTGTCAATTTAATCATAGCTCAGAGATACAGACCAATGGAACAAATATAAACACAAGCAAAAATGGAGACTTGACACATGACAGATGTTACTTTGCAGACCAAAGGGAATGGATAAAATATTCAGTAAGCAGGGCTAGGATAACTAGCTGTACATGTGAGGAAAATTGCGATTAGATTCCTGCCCCAAACTCCATTTCCAGATGGATTACCCATAATAAGAAAAATCACATGCTAAATAATTTAGAAGAAAATACTGAAGGAACATTTTTATGACTTCAGAGTAGAGAAGGGTAATGGGTGTGTTTATGGGTTGATGAATAAGTTTTAAAACTAGAGAGCTGGTGGTCACATCTCTAAATGTCCCTGAATTGTACACTTTAAAGTGGTTAATTGCATGTTACATGAATTTCATCTCAATTTTTTTTTAGGCTAGAGCATTCAAATTCATAGGCACAGAAAGTAGAATGGTGGCTTCCAGTGGTTGTGGGAGAGGGGAATGGGGTCTTATTGGTTGATAGGTACAGAGTTTCCATTTGGAAAGATGAAAAATTTCCGGAGACAGATGGTGGTAATGGTTGCACAACAGTATGAATGTACTTAAAGCTGCTAAACTGTACACTTTTAAATGGTTAAAATGGTAGATTTTCTATTATGCATATTTTACCATAGTTTTTAAAACTTTCTTAAACTAAAGTTTTGTGTTTATCAAAGAAGCCTTAATCAAAGTGGAAAGTGGAAGCACATACTCTCTACTATCTATTTAACTTTTCTGTAAACCTAAAAGTTTTCTAAAAACTAAAGTCTATTTTGAAAAAAAAAATGTAGTCAAATCTCAGTTGGAAGATTGCAACACACATCTTAGCAAAAAAAAAAAAAAAAAAAAAAAAAAGAGGAGGAGAACTGAGAGAGGGAGGGAGGGAGAGAGAGAATCCAAAATGTAGGAACACACAGGTCAGAGGAGAATAAGGCTGAGGCAAGGCGTGGGGGGAGCTTTATTCACGTTCCCCCATCCTTAGGTTCACGACCAACTTTCTTCTAACTATATACAAATGTTCTGCAGACTAAACTTCAAGCCCCACTTTCAACCCGACCCCTCCTGCACTAGTTTTCTATTGCTGCTGTAAGAAATTACCACAAATTTAGCAGCTCAAAGTGACACAATGTATTCCCGCAGTTCTGAAGGGCAGAAGTCCAAACTGGCTTAGCAGTCTGCTTTGCTTTGGGTCTGACAAGGCCGAAAGCAAGGTGTTAGCTGACTGGCCTCTTATCAGGAAGCTCTGGGAAGAACCTGCTTACAGGCTCCTCCAGAGTGCTGGCAGAGTCCGGTTCTTTGGGGATGCAGGACTGAAGTCCCCAAGCCCTTGCTGGCTGCTGGCTGAGGGCCACCCCCAGTGCCTAGAGCCCTCTCTCCGGTCCTTTTTAAACTCTCAGATCTTCAATAATGGGCGTTTTTAAGTCCTTTGTCATTTCTAGACATTTATTATTTTATTCCAATGCTTTTATAAATATGGTTTATCTTAAGATTCATGGAAAGACTCTGTCTTACTCTAGAGTCCATGTTTCTGATAAACTTTCAGATCATATTACTGAACTGGGAGTAACGACAATTCAATGTCTGGAAGTGATTAACCACCAGTATGAGATTCTTCCTGATAAGGATCCATGCCTATTTTGAAGACTGCCTAAGATTCGCTTCCTAAAGTGGCTCTTTGTTGTTCACTTGTGGCCACAAGTTCTCTAAAGATACACCTCTCACACAACCGCCTCCTTCCCTCCTCCATGGAACGTGACTCTGGGGATGAGCCTTCCCAGCACTGAGGCTGTTGATACCAACGCCAAGTAACCAAATGATTGGTTATCAATGCTTTCTAAAGAAAGATCTCGATCAAAAGGGAGTAAGTATTGCTGAGAGCTCTCTGGAGTGGAGCCAAAGGCTATTAAAGGAGTGTGACTTACACTCATCTCTGAGGGTGAAATCTGACTTTTTGATCTGATGAAGTCATCCAGAATCCCTGCCAGAAACTCAAGATGCTTATCGGAAACTTGCCCTAAAATAACCTTTGACAGTGTATCTACTTATCGGGCCCCCACTCTAAAACAACTTGTGACTTCCTTAAGGATAAGTACTTTCTGACTCAGGTCAGAGTCAGTCACAGTTCTTGCCAGGCAATTTTTAACAATCTCATGGCTCTTTGTGTTTATAAGCCCCTGACTCTTTCTCTTCCTCAGAACACTCTTTCATGGTTACCCTGAATCTGTGTCTTCCAAATTGCAATTCCTAAGATCCCAAATACACTCTTTTCTTATTTGCAGCCTCCTGCACTATTTATTTTGGTTGACACCTTGCACATGGCTGCCTTCATCTCAGACCCAGCCATGGTACCTCAGATCCTTCTCATGCTTTAGATTTGTCCAAAATCTCTCAGACAACAAGTTGTGAAGCTAGAGTCCAAACCCCCTTACATCTCAGAACCAGCATCAGCACATTCGATTATCTCATGCTTGGAATATCTCTGATTCCCTCCTGCTTTCCTTTTCTACCCCATTTTTCTAAATCCAGCCCAAGAACATTCTTTGCTTTAAAGGGCAGAGATTGAGCCCACTTGGATGATCCAGGCAAAACTCCTTATTTTATGACCCTTAACTTTGTTTGCATCGTCAAAGTCCCTTTTATCATGTAATATATTCATAATTACAAAATACGTAGTTCACAATATAATCTCAGTTTCTTGGGATCAGGACACGGACATCTTTGGGGGCCACTCTGCCTTCTGCACCTCCCTAGAGGTCTTGGTGCCCAACCTCACTAGGTACAGGTGGGGACACTGAGGCACAGAGAGCTATCTTCCGGCTGTTATCTAATTTGCCCAAAATTTCCCAGCCAGCAAGTAGTGGAGCTACAACCCAAATCCCAGATCGGTCTAATGCCAACACTTTTCCCTCAACCACCAGATTATGCAGTCTAATAATACTACTACTTGCATCCGCTTGGTGCTTTTGCAAGTTTACAATGCACTTTTGCACCCATTTTCTCACTTAATCCTCTCAGTGGCTCTGATGGGTATCCTGCCATAGGACTACTGACTCCATTTGATTGTCAACTGAAAGAAAAATGCACAATGTAAAAGTTGTGGGTTGAACTTTATTCAGTTTGTTACTGAGAACTATAGCCCAGGAAACAGCCTCTCAGATAGTTCTGAGGAACTGCTCTGAAGAGGCAAGGGAGGAGCCAGAATAAAAACAGTGGGGCCCACTTGCCACTTTCAAAGTCCAATGACCCCCCTCTATTCCTGGGCTCTCAGATGTCTGCCTGTGATCCCTGAACAGATACAGTACATTCTTTACTGGGCGTGTTTGCCCTAACGAACTAATAGCCCCAGGTCATGCCTAATCTCACAATAGCTCAGGCTGGTTTGTTTCAGCTCATTTTATCAGAGTCATAAATCCCACTGCCCTTCACTGACCCTAAACTTCTTACCTCACCTGCAGCCAATCAGAGACTTGTGCACAAGCTGATCAGGAACCTTGTGACCCTACCTTATAAAAGACCCCAACAACCAACCCTCCAGGCTCACACAGACATCTCTTGCCTGTGTGGCCCACCGTTGTCTGATCTTTATTAAACTTTTTTTTGTCTCTAGTAAATTTTTTTACCTGCAGGCACACCAGCCAGCCCAGTCCCCTAACACATACAAAATTTTTTTCTGGGGGAAAAAAAAAAAAACACGTTTCAAACATCAAAAGACTAATCGCAAAGAACATCTCAAGTTAATGGTTTTAGTGCTTTTCTATGTGTGGCAATATGCAAGAAATCTGAGGGGGCTGAAATTTTTCCTTAGATGTGTATCTTAACCAGCTAGGAGCTAGTATATCCAAAGCACAAAATGCTTCCTGTGTTTCTATCCTTTATTCCTCACCTGAGTGAACTGTGAGGAGGCAACCACAGTGGCTGATGGTTTTATCCTGGTAAAACTGCAGTGGCAGGCAACGTTTTTTTCTTTACATGATCTACTGGAAAACTGAGGCCCAAGAGTCCTGAGCACTTGTGCAAGCAGGATCCCGCCTCCTCACCCCTGCCAACCCCAAACCCCCAATCTTTACTGTTAGTGTTGGGATGGGAGAGAACCACAGGGCTAGGACATAAAACTTATTCATTTGTCCCTTCCAGATAGTACATGTTAGGATAAACCAAAATTTACTGAGCCCCTGCTGGGCCTAGGGTGAGACTATGGACAGAACTGAAGATGAGGATTGCACCCTCCAAGAACTCTCTTCACAGACAATACACTTTGGTACAGATTCCACTTAAGTACAGTTCTCCTGAGGACCCACTCTTGGCCAGGCGGCTCCAACTCAACCATGCCCTTGACTTGAGTTCAGTGAGGATGTTGCAGAAAAGCGTGTGACAGCTCAGTTGTGACAGCAACCTGAATCTGGGCGAGAGACCAAGCAGCAGTTGGAGAGTTGGCGAACTCAGGTTTATTACACCAGAAGGCCCAAGTGACTTAACACTCCAAACTCTGGCCCCTGTCTATAGGGTTACATAGGCTTTTATAGGCTACCAGTTCAGACTTTGCAACATTTTGTAACATGTAAACAAGGTATAACAAAGGTGACTAATTAGGAACAAGCGTTGTAGAAGTGGACCAATCAGGAGAGAGGGAAATGGACCAATCAGGAGTGAGTGAAGTGGACCAACCAGGAGTGAGAGAAACAACCAATCAGGAGTGAGCTCCATGCAAATGAAGCACTACAAATGGACCAATCAGGAGTTCGCTCAGGGAGCCAATAGACTTTAAGGGGTAAATTCCACTTTCCTAGAAGTAAGCCTCTCAGAGGCAAAAAGTGAAATGAAGTTGCTGGGCCAGGGAACCAGATGATGCTGGCAGGAGAGTAGTGGCCCTTCCTGGGGGTCTTGCGGGTCTTTTTTATGGGGCTTCCCACCTCAAGGGGAGGAAGGGAAGGGCAGCCGGGGCCTTCGCGGCCCTGGTGTTTGGTGTAACTCTGCATTTCTGGTGTAGAAAACCCACTTTTGAAACTCGGTGTTAAAACCCATGCCCTGAAGACGCGACGGCAAGGGAAGGGCGCGACTGGGAAGGGGAAGGCGCGTCGCTAACGCACGCCCGCCGCACGCGGCCTGAGACCCAGGCGCCCCGCCAGCACGCGCCTACTCAGGGGCCCCACTGGGGGCACGGCCGTAAAGGGGTCCCGGCGTGTCGTGAAAGGGGCCGCGAAGCGGCAGAGCGCCGGTCGGCGGCTGGGGGCCACTTTGGGTGTGGCTTTCGTGGCTTTAAGGCAAAAAGCAGATGTTTATTAAGAAGCCTGCGAACAAAACTCAAGAACCTGTTGCTCGCCACAGCAGCGCTTCCGCCGAGCCCCGCGCCAGGCAGTAGCAGCCGGCCGGCCGGTCCCCCGGGCCGGGGCGCGGGCGGCCAACGACCACTGGGAGAGGCTCCCGAGCCCCGCGCTGCCCGCCCACCGCCGGGCCGCCGCCGCCCTCGAGCGCGAGCACGTGCGCGCACCTTGGGGCGGCCGGAGGCTGGGGGGCAGCGGGAGCCTGCAGGGCGCGGTCGCCAGCGAGGAGCAGGCCCTGGACCCCGCCCACAGGCCGGCGCCGAGGCGGAGGGGAGGGTGACGAAGCTGTGCGAGGAGGCGGAGAGGAAGGCGGTGGAGGCTGCGCTGATAGGGAGGAGGATGGCGGAGCTGCACCAGCAGATCCACGGCTGCGCGTGTTACCGACGGACGCGGGAGCGGCGGGGAGGCGGGCTCGCCGTAACGCCCCGCGCCGCAAGGCCGCGTCCGCCCTGAGCGGCGGGAGGCGGCGGGGGCAATGAGGGTGGGACCGTGCCAAGCTTTTCCCTTAGGTAGCGTGTTATTTTTTAATGTTGCTGATTAGAAGAAAATGATTTGCTGTGTCGTTGTGAAACGTAGAGACCACTTCCCACTAAAATGTCTGCAGGATGCGGACCAGATCAGTCACTAGGGTGAAAACCTAGGCCATCGGGCCAAAAAAAGAAGAGGGGGCTCGTTACAGTAGTGCGAGAAGAAAACTTGCAAATACTGTGATGAAACGGCCCGGTGTCAGATGACCTCAGAGCATTTTGCTTGGGTGGTCGGAGTTGTTTGCCTTAGTGATAAGAGAGTCTTAGAATTAACGTTGTGATGAATTTCGCCCCTTGTCCTCTAGGTTATCCGCTGAGGGACTCTATTCAGCTGCTAAGGAGGACTGACTGCTTGGTGAGGCTGAAACCAAGAGAGCCTTTCTTTTTCTCTCCCCACCTTTTCTATTTGCGTTTTCACCGTGTTAAACGCCAAATCTCCAGTACCAGTGTGGTAGATGATTTCAGTATTATATCCGTCATAGGTGAACCTTGATGATTAGGTGCATTCAGGTTGGAAAAGACAGCTTTTAATTAAACGCTCTTACATAAAGGAATAGGGCCTAGAGTGTAAGCTGCTGTGTGGTCATATTTTTGTACTGTGATTTTATTTTATTTTTAAAGTTTGAAAGTATCTTTCTTGTACTTTGCATGTTTTTTAATGCTTCCTGGAATTTGGGACCCATGAAAGGAGCTGGAAGTAAAAGTTATGCGAGAAAGGAGACCCTATTTGGCTGCAGCTGCTGAAGCAAGAACCCAAACCCCAGTCAAGGGTGTGGATGCCTCTTCTTTGGACAGGATTGAGAAGGCCCAGAGGGCTGCTGGGCATGGAGAGTGGTGGTGTGCGGGTGTTCAGATTTTGTATTTCATCTCATCAACGGAGGGAGCTGTGTTCTTTTGGTTTTCTTTGTTTTTTCAGAATTACAATTTTTCCGTGGCATGTTAACTGATGCACATCACGTGACCTGTCTGGTGAGTAACCTGGAAGAGGGCATGAGTTCTAGGTACTACATGGATTTGCTGACTTGGGGTAAAATGTTTCCACATACTGTAGTTGTGGGCTTAGGGGCTTCTTGCCACAGATGCACATGACCTCTGCAGAGGCCCGGCAGAGTTGGGAGGATAGCGCGGAGCTGGCCGTGGTAGGCCTCAGCCCGAGAGTAGGAGGCATCTTCCAGGTTTAGATGATGTCCAGCCTCGGTCGTCAGAGCAGACCCCACAGGGAATGGGTTCAGAGCTCTAGCTTGTTATGATAAAGTTCATTTGCTTAGAAACACAAATGCTGAAAGCCTGTTTTTAGAATCTTTGTGCAAATGACCAAAGCCACTGAGTTGGCCAATAAAAGGTGAGATAAATAAACTTTTTCCAGAATGAAAATTTCTCGTTTGTTGTTGTCATTGTCAAAAGGAGGTCAGACACTTTTGATTTAGGAAAAGTGTTCAGAAGCCTGTAGCCCAGAGGAAGGTTTGATCTACAGGGGCTGTAACAAGTGTGGGGAACAGGAAGGGACCTCATGAAAGCATTTGGTCTGGCCCCTGCCTTCAGGGAGCTGAAGTTCATTCAGTCAGTTAACATTCACTGTGACCATGTGCCTCTCCAGACACTGCTGGGCATTAGGAATTTCCAGGAGAAGCAACCTTGTAGGTTGAGACAGGTCCATGAACCATAATTACAATACAGTATCCCCAGTGCTGGTCTTTGATTTGACACATAAATTGAGTGCCTGCAGGTGCTGGGGTCCGTCAGGGAATGAAGTGCTTGCACACTTGGACCTGATGTTCATAAGAAGCTTAGAACAGTGCCTGATAAGTTTGGGATCATAAATGTAAACCAGTCCTGCTGTAGGCAGTCAAAAAGATATGGGTACCCTGTGTTCATGCTGTGGTAGAAGCACTGTGGAGGGAGTCAGCTGAGCTCAGGGAGTTTGAGGAAGAAAGTTTTCCAGACCAAGGACTCTTGGTCTGGGCCTGGGAGTGTGAGCACAGCTGCCCAGGCACTCAGGATCCAGAACTGGCCCAGGGTCCATCCACAGGGAGAAGTGTGGCATAGCAGAGAGGGTTTGGGGTGTTTGGAGAGTGCAGGGAGCTGATGAGGGAGTAGGAAGCGTGGTTGCGGAGGTCTTCGTGTGACTCTGAAGAGTTTAAACTTGATCCTGTGTGTCCAGGCTTCTCCACCTGGGGCCTTTGTGTTCTGGGCTGTACCCACTGCCAAGAGATACTCTGGTACATTCTGAATAGTTACTTACTTGCATGTTTGAAAGAAAAATATTTTTGTAACTTTCACTAAACGACATGCCACTCACTAAAGAAGTTTCACACTTCGGGCTGCTTATGGCTCTGCCCTGGGCCCCTGGAGCAGTGCTGTTCAAACTTAAGGTGCATCTGAACCCCTGGGAAATGGACAGACAAGGCTGTGAATTTGGAGGTATCACGGCTATAATTGCAGAAGGGAAATGGGGCCTGACCTACCGCCTCCCTGCCTTAACTTCCTTTGCCTGCTTATGACGTCTGTCAGGATTGGAATTGCAGCAGACAATTTCAGATCCAGCCCGGCCCCCAAGTCTGTCGTCCTTGGCTTTTAGAAGGGTGATTGTATCTTCTGCCAGTGGCTTAACCAGTGGATAACAGCCCAGACCATTGTGAATGCAGCCAGACAGGGCTGGGGTTGCCAGGACTGAGGGTCTGCACATCCCCTCTCTCGGACCCCTAGCCTCAGGGTCCCTTTCCTGGCCAGACGGTGGGTGACTGTGCAGCAGTGTCAAATGGAGAAGGGCAGGAGGTGGAAATACGGGTATTCTTTGTGAGCCCCTCTCTTTGAGTATGGTGTCTTTTAGGCAAACATGCTTTTAGTTCAAAGAAATACATTTCCCTTTTTAGATAAATGGTACCTGGGATGGTTACTTTTGCTTTCAGCAAACTCATGAAGAGGAAAATCAGTCTCTAGGATACAGATGTGCTGGAATAAGTCAAATTCTAAGGCCACTCAAGGGGCCCAAGTGAAAACAGCACTGATCCTGTCTCTGCTGTTACCCACGGCTGAGCCCCTGCAGCTCCCGGCCGTGCCAGGGTGTCGGCTGTGTGGAAATGAGAAGAAAACAGGTCTGTGTTGTGCAAATCTACGTGGGATCAGATACTAACATACCTTGCCTCATTTTCGCAAGTTTCAGAGATCTTTATTATCCTCATTGCTCAGGGGAGGCAACCTGGGCTGAAGAAGCTCTCAGGGACTTGCCCGGGAGTGTTGAACTGACTGGTGCCAGAGCTCCTGGCACAACATCCACTGGCCCCTGGCGTGCCATCTGCCCCTTCTCAGCACCCAGGTCTTCGCCGTTTTCAAAATAAAAGCCCCCAGTGCAGAGCACTCTGTAGAGGGATGCAGCCACAAGCGCCAACTGAGTTGCGGGCCTCTAGGATGTTGCAGGAACAATCCGTGAAGGACCATGTCTAGTCCGAGAAGTGTGAGAGTCCCTGGGGGCTGGGTGGGATCAGGGAGCCCGGGTCCCTCCTCCTGCCCGTGTCCCAGGTTCCAGGTGTCCTCCAGCAGACCCCGACCAGCTGATTTCATAGAGTGGATTTGCTTATTCATTTGTTCATTTATATATTCAGCAGATATTTTGCTGGCAATGTACTAGGTCCTAGGGACACCAAAGAACAGTTGGCTCCCTGGAGAGTCATTGACCCATTCATTCATGCACTTGAATATGTATCGATGAGCTGATATGTGCTCCACCCTGGCTAAACCTTGTAGCCCCAACTTTACCACAGCTGCTGCCTTCAAAGGGCTTGTTCCCCTAGTGGGTGAGACGAGCAGTTTAACGGACCGCACCTGTTGGGTGAGAAGTGCTGGGGGTTAGAGGGCACGAGGGCTTATGTAACCCAGCCGGGCAGTGGGGAGGGCTCCCTGGAGGAATCACAGACCTTGTGTTAGGTGATCAGTTCTACATGGAGGTGGCGAGTGGGAGAAGAGGCTACGTGGGGTTCCAACCCTTATGGCCCCATCCTCTCAGTACAGAACTGCTGAGGCCTCTGCATCTGGGTGTTTCCTCAGCTAAGCTAACCCCTTGGATGAAGGCATTTGGGGTTTGGGGCACCATGAGGGTAAACTGGGGACAACCAAGTACATGAAATGTGCACCTTGGGACCCAAGGGCAGTATCCAGTGTCTGAGCCCAGAGGAAGGGAGGAAGCTCGGGGAAGAGCTGACAATACAACAGACAGTGGATGGCGCAGGAGGCACGGGCTGGGGTCGCAGGGCTCGTTCCACTCCTGACCCTGCCCCTTGCTCCATCTGTCACCTTGGGCAAGTCTCTTCCTGTACCACTGTAAAATGTGGATTTGCACTGTCTTGTCTTTGAGATTCCTTGGGGCCTCGGCATTCCATTTGTCCAGGATTCCTGTCAAGTAACCAGCCATCTCCTGGTGCAGAGCTTTGAGGCCAGGTGTCTCCAGCCCTTTTGTGGCCTTCTGGAATTTAATTTTAAGGTCCGACCACACTGGGACTTCCAGTGAGGTTCTGTATTTGGACTAGGAGTCATTAGGCGGCAAAGATGCCTGGGTTCCAGGGAGGCCCTGAAACATTCTCTCCAACTGGAGAAAGACTATGGGACACATGAAATTGATCTCTGATCCTCCCCGTGGTCATCTGGGAATACCCATGACATAATTCTTGATTAGTTAAAGGTATCCTGAACTTGGGTCAGGGTACACAATCATTCTCACCATTTATTCAGTGTCCTGTAAATCATACCCAATTCACCCACGTCCCTTACCTCTCACAGTCATGGTTGCAGATATGCTGAGACTGAGAAGAATGAATGAAGTGCTCCTTAATGTGGTCCCTTAAATCACCCCTGCTGACTCCCAATTCCTCCTACCTGCCTGAGCCACCAGTCACCTAGAGAAAGGCGGCGCAGTCACCACCTGCTCTAACGGAGGGTTTGTCCGTCTCTCTTGTAGGTCTGTCAGGGTTTGGGTTCACACAGTGGGAAGCTATGTGGTGAAGTGCATACAGGTTTAGAGATGTACTCTCTTCCTGTTGAATTAAAACATCATTATGCAGGGACCTTCTATTTCTAGTAATACATTTATTGTAATTGCTGATATATTTGGGTTTATTTTTACCCACTTTTGACCTGTACCACTTCTCCCATTTACTTCGCTCTAAGAGACTGCTGCAAAGAGGTAGGGGAGGAGTCAAGATACATAAGAGTTTTTACAACAAAGACCGGGTAGTCGAAACATCAAAAAATTACTGTTGATTAAGGAAAACCAGACATCTCAAGTCAAAGAATTTAGTGCTTTTCTATGTATGGGAAGGTGCAAAGGGCTGGGCTCACCGAAATCATTCCTTTGACGTGCACCTGCCTATCCAGGGCCAGGCTCCCATTCTTTCCCACCCTGAGTTCCCACAGGGGACACCGTTGAGGGTGGCTGCAGAAGCCAGGCTGCCTGCTTGTCCGCGTCCTCAGTTCCCTCCGTTCACAGTCGAGGGTGGCAGTAGCGGCTGCTGACTTGATGGCCACAGCATTCTTTGTTTACTGATATGGCTGGCAATATTTTTCATTCACAATAGCATGCATTGTCAAACTCCGGTGCTCAGTGACCACCCCACCCCATGCAGGAGTCCCAAGAACACATTTTGAGAACCAATAGATGAGCCAGGGACTCTCAAACTTGGGTGACGTCAGAATCACCTAAAAGTAGAGGGCGCAGGCCCTTCAGCAAGCCAGGGCCTCCTGCTGGTGCTGAAGCCGCGGAGCTGGAGACACGGGAGGCTCAGCGGTGCCCACAGCCTCGTGGCCGTCTCCCCGACGCCCAGCCCAGCGCCTGGCACCGTCAGAGTTTCAGCAGTGCTGGTGGCTGTCCAGCTACAGACTTCAGGAGCCTCGCTTACACACCACTGTTTGCCTAGTAGTGAATTTGTCAGTTCCAGGGCTGGGTTGTCGGCGCCCCCTGTTGCTGCTTTTCGGATATGAACCGTGGCGGTGCTCAGTCCCCCAGCGAGGACAGTGCTCACCCACTGACTGTCACGTGAGCAGGCTCTCCCAGGCCCCACTGGGGCCAAAGAAGACCCAGGGCTTTGGGGGCTGAGCTGGGTGCCTGAGCAACGGGGAGAGCAGGAACTCTGTCCCCTCAGGCCAGGTCTCAACCCCTCTCCGTGCATCTCAGGCAGGCCCCTTTGGCCTTCTGGGCCTCCTTTTCTTCATCCTTAACCTGGGGTGATGCATTTTCCTTGCCTGGTGGTCAGTGAGGATTAGAGGCTTATGTAAAGCAGCTAGCTTGGTGACGGCAGGAGATGAGTGCTCAGTAAATGTAAAGCGAAGAATTTTAATAAAGTAACATCCACAAAGCGAGTGGCACACTAAGGATGGAGGGTTGAGTGGGTGCATTTCCAGGGAATAATCACCATTTTTAAAGCACATTATACGATACAAAGACAATCTCCTTCAAATATAAAAGTAAAATACATACTCCCTCCTGCACAGTATAACACAATTCAAGTTTGGCCTTAAAAAAAAACTGTAAGTTAGTTCCTGTGACATCACATATGTGAGGGCTGCTCACAACCTCTCAGAGTCCGAGTGTTCTTTCAAGGGTCCTAGCACCACTGCCCGTGTGACAGCAGAGTGGCACAAGCTTGCTCTTCTGTCCCCCTGCTGCGCAGCAGTGCATGCCTGAGGCCAGGGCCCCGCACAGGCATGCTTGTCACTGATCCTGGGTGTCTCCTCTAGACTGAAGGGGACAGGGGTGCTGTGGGCAACCTTCACAAGGACCTGGACGCCGATGAAGACCCCAAGGGGGACTTCAGCAAGTTCATAGCGTTAGTGGCTGCAATCACAACAGCTGGGCACAAGCACTTGGAGTAGGGAGGATTCAACTGATGTCCTGTGGGCCCAGATTCCTCAAGGGGACCCAGGCAGGATCAGGGAGCAGGCCCCTGGCTTCCAGAAGGCCCTTGTTGATAATTTTTCTCCTGGGCTGAGCCTGCTGATGGCCTTCTGATTAATACGGTGCTCATGAAATGATGCTGGTCTCAGAGAAACTGATTATTTCCTTAAATCTCAGCTCCCCTCCCCCACCCACACAACACACATACATACACAAGAGATAACCCATTAAGTTGCCACTAAATGTTCACTGCCTGCCCACCTGAGAGATGGAGATGAAAACGACCCAGAGTCCATTCACAGGCCATTGCCCAAGTGCCCGCCGCGTGCCAGCCGGAAGCACAGCCCCAGCTTTTGTTTAGTCATCAGCACAAAGTGAGCGCCACCCTGTGCTGGACCCACAGGAGGATGGTGGGACCAACATCCAGTCAGTCAGGCAGCCTCTCATCAAACCCTGGCCCGTACGTCTCTCCAAACATGTTTCTTTAAGTAACGTCTTTTTAATGATACTTTTTTTTTTTTTTTTGCCGCCAAGACCATAAAACACAATGACAGAGAAGAAATGAATTACAAGTGAGGATGAGAATCACCAGTAAACAAGCGCCCACGTCACTGATGTTTATAGCCAGTGACTCAGGTGAGGTCTTGGGTATTAAGTCAATAATTTAATCCGGTTTTGAGACTCCTATCATTTTTTTTTTAATACCCAGCAGTGGAAGCCTCTTCTTAATGTCTGAAGATGTTTTCCACCAGAGCATCAGTGGGCATCGCTGAGAGACCCTGAGCTTGGAGATGGACACGGTGATCTGAGGCTCTGGTTGATGCCTCGCTGGGGAAAGGACAGCACGTGTTTTTGCAAGAGGGAGGGCTGCGCTAGGTTAGGTAGGAGCAGGTACACACATTGCAGCAAAGCATGAGAAGTCAGGTTAATACAGCATGGGGGAGCCAAAAGTGTGGACCAGAGTGGAAACTGCTTTTTCTCCTTTCTTGCTGTTTCACAAATGAGTCACCATCCCAACCTGCGAATGACAAATCACCCAGCTTCTTAGTACCGGGGGGAGGCAGGGCCTACAGAAGCTGCTGCTGACACCAGACAGAAGCCCTTGCTCCCAGGCCCGCTTTGCAGCTGGGGTCCGGGCAGACTCCGTCCTCCCCCAGACGTGGGGTCAGGCGAGTGCACCAAGGGCGCGGACCACACGGGTTTTGCAGTCTGGTCTTGGAGAGGTTTCCAGCCACAGTGCCCTGAACCTAGCTCTCCAGGTCTCTTGGCAAATCTGAACTACTCAGTATCTTAAAGGAGTGGACTCTTCTGAGCCATCACCCAGAGTAGGTTTCTGTGCTTCCCAACCAAGAACCCAGACTCCTTGAGAATGAAAACAGTTGCGCGGCACTTCCTTCGCGTGTCTTTCTGGGGGCTTCTCTGACTGGTCCTCCCAATTCCCAGCCTCTCTTCAGGTGACAACAGGCCCATCTTCGCCGGTCTTTCACCTCACAGGATGATCTCCATCAAAATGTCCTGCTTGGAAGAAGATTCTTTTTCTAGAAAGTGCCGTTCCCAGAGCTGTCCGGTTGCCCTGGAATCTTCTTATCCCATCCTGACTGCGCCCCTCCTCTAACCGGGAGAATCATGTCTGGTTGGGAGAACAGATCCCTGCCTCCCAGTTCTGTTCAGGGCCCTCTGAGCAGGATGCAGAAGGTCCCCGTTCCAACCGGGGAAGTCCACAGTCACCTCTCTGGAGTTCACAGCTCCCCAGGGGGGAGGCGGGTACCTGGCACCCAGGTCCTCATGAAGCAAAAGCCGGGTCCAACCAGCACTGGTGTTTCCAGGAGGGGTCTTTTTTTTTTAAACCATTATTTCTGCAATACCATGATTCTTGGCCCAAGAAGAAAAGGTGGTAAAAGTCAAGTCTAAAAGCAGGTGGCTTCTCAGTCTGGGTGGACAGCCGGTGTTCCCTTCTCTCACTGCAGAAGAGATCCCCGTGTTGACCTGAATGCCACCCGGTAGTGCTGTCTCAGCATGTTGGAACGGCTGCGAGGACTTGATGGCAATGAGTGTCCCAGCATGCGCTCTTCAGTAAAGATACAGTTCTTCCTATCTTTGCTTTTAAAAGGATGCTACAATTAATATTTCCATGCACAAAACTTGGTCTTAAGCTCAGATAATTTCCCAAAGATGGATTCCATTTTGAATCTAGAATTACTAGCTCAAAGGAGAATTTTTATTGTGGTTTAGGAAAAAAAAAAACATGAAATTTGCCATCTTAACCATTTCTAAGAGCAGAGTTCAGTGCAAGTAAGCACATTCATACTGTCGTGCAACCAGTCTCCAAAGCTTTTCATCTTGTAAAACTGAGCTTCTGTGCCCATTCGACAGCAGCGCCCCCGCCCCAGCACCTGCTGGCCTACTTTCTGCCTCTTGGGATTTGACGACTCTAGGGACCTCACGTAAGTGGAATCACACAGGATTTGTCTTTTTGTGACTGGCTTACTTCACTCAGAATGTCTTTCAAGTTCATCCATGTTGTTGCACGTGTCAGGATTCCTTCCTTTTCAAGGCTGAATAACCTTCCACTGTATGGGCAGACCTCACTTTGCTTAGCCATTCATCTGGCCATGGACATTCAGGTTGCTACCAGATTTTAAAATATATATATATATATATATATATATATAAAATTTCACCCGAGTCACTATCTCCACTATCTCACTTGGGAAAACAAGCAGCAGCCATTTCTCAGGTGAACCTACCACTTTTGTGACTGTTTCCCGCAGAAGAGGCCACCTGAGCAGCAGGCGCTCCTGGCCCTCGGGGTACCTGCCTGCGCCCCCTGCTGCTGATTTGCAGAATTGCTCCCTGGCTGAGCTCTGTCCCTGAGTTACCCGCGAGGGTGGTGCATTTTCACCTTCTCCGGAATGTCAGGTGCTGTGGGCGCTGGGACCACCGTGCCCTGGTGAACTTCTGGCTGAGCACACCAAGTCACGGGGGCTAAAAGCCATATTGCTTAAGCCACATTTAGTCAGTATCTGCCTTCACAATTACTGTGCAATGACGACTTGTCATTCATTTTGGCCATTCAACACCTGTATCCCTGTTTGTTTGGGGAATTCATCACTTAAGCATCTTGATAGGTGGCAAGTCTGTCTTATTCGTCCTCTCGCCCTGCTCAGAGGGCTCTGACTCCCATGCCAGGCGGCCCTCTGTGGGACGCCCCCTCCACCAGCCTGGCTCTGAGCCCTGATCTGGGCCACCATGGATCCCCACTCCTCTAACAGGACACCTACACCAGTGTGTGTGTGTGTCTGTCTGTCTGTCCTCATTTGCATTTCTAGTCATTCACAGACATGCAGAGAGGCACACACATGAGTCATGTGACAGCACGTTCCCGGTGGGGATCAAACAAGGCGACACCGTGCCCCTTGTGTCGGCTCTCACATCATGAAAAGATGTCCTTCCATGGTCCATTTATGCCACATTTTCTACATTTTTGTTTTTCGTTAGTGATTTCACTGTTTATAATGGTCCCCAGGCCTAGTGCTGAGGTGCTGTCCAGTGTCCTAAGCACAGAAGGCTGTGATGTGCCTTGTGGAGAGAACACGTTAGACCAGCTTCACTGAGGCACGCGTCGTGGTGCTGCTGGACACGAGCTCAAAGTGGGCGAGTCAGCATGTTAAATGAGACACTTTTAAACCAAAAGATACATAAAACAAGGTTATGAATAGATTGGTTGATGAAAATGTGTCCGGAGGCTGGCAGGGACCTAACCTGAACTTCCCCTAGGGGCAATGATTCAGTATTTGCTAATTCAGTGTGTTTGGTGCATTTATATACCATAACTACCACAAATAACAAGAACTGACTGTATACACACACATCTCTTCTTTTTTTTTTTAATGGAGGTACTGGGGATTGAACCCAGGACCTTGTGCATGCTAAGCACGTGCTCTACCCCTGAGCTATACCCTTCCCCCCAACACACACATACATCTCTAGGCATGGTGACCACCTGGCAAAACTGCAGCCCGGGACATACCTAAGTGTCCACATTCTTTGTGGCTTCACTCAGGAAGTGAATGAGTGTGTGGGGAACCGCCAAACTGAGGCTGCAAAGGTTAAGACAGCCAGACTTTGGTTGAAATGGGTGTTAAAAGAGTTTGCAAAGAGATGGCAGGAAGGCCAATCAGAAGAAAGGAAAGATGGAACATTGTGGGGATGCAAACTTGAGAGAGAAGGCCAGAAGGGGGCTTAAATTCTAGGCAGCGACAGAGCAAAACCAGGACAAGACAGCTCTGAGAGACGGAGACATTCAGACGTATGTACGAACTCCATGTCGAATGCATGACTTGTCTTACCTCTGGGCAACGTGCTATGTGATTATCCTGCCTGCTGTCTGTCTGCACCACTAGAATGCAGCTCAAGAGGCAGAACTTCAGGACTGTCTATTCCCTGGTGTGTCTCCCAGAGCCTAGAACAGGGCCTGGAATGATGCAGGAGCTCCATGGTATTGATGAATACACAAGAACACCTGTGATAAAGTGAGTTTTCCAAAGGGTTTCAGGAAGGGATTGACATAGGCCAGTTCGCTCTAGCCGAGAGGGAACAGGAATGGAGTAAGACTGCACGCAGTGAGGCCCGTTAGGACGCTATCACATTTGTGGTTTGTAGTAGCTGGAGGGATGTGGCTAAATCCAAGGTGTATTCTGGAGGTAGTTCAATGTGCTTTAGGGACAGGATGGGGACGAAGTGCTGAGGAGGGGGGTGTCAAGAATGACACTGAAGTTTCTGGCTTGGAAACTTCACTTTGAGTTATCTGCCTCGATAAGCAGACACAATGACTTGTAAATAAAGTGTACATACCTAATTGATACTTGTTCATTTAATAATGACTATTAAACACCAACCATGTGACAGCCAAGCACTGGCCTACGTGCTAGGAATTCAGCAGTGAACAAAGTCCCTGCCCTCAAGGGGCTGATTTTACACAGAGAAGTCAGACCACACACAGGTAAATAATCACATGTCAGCAAGTGAGAAGAAAAAAGAGGGTAGAGAGTAATAGGGGATGGCAGGGCTATTTTAAACAGGGTGGCATGGGGAGACCTCTGGTAACGTTTAAGCAGAGACTTGCAAAAAGCGCAGTCAGCCATGCGGATGTAGAATTTCCCAGGTCTTTTCGAAGGGAACACAGAATTTCAGATTTCAGAGCAAACGGATTGTGGGCATGATCGGTTCATGGGAGCCGAATGACTTTCAGAGCTACGGACGGGAGCCAATCCAAATTTTCCACCTGACTTTGAAGTTACTTCAATTCCACTGATATATAAGTAAGAGGGAAAAAATGTGCTAAAACAAACAGGAAATACAGACAACCTCTTGTATGCCTCTAAAATACATTTCATCACCAACCTGGGGTAAGGCATCAGCTTGTCACAACACTGCATGAGAGCTGTGGGCAAAAAGGATTCAGAAGTCTCTTAAGGCTCTGAACATGAAAGAGACACGGAATCAAGCCCTGGGATACTGAAAAAATGAAATGCAACACGACATAGGAATCCAATCTACGGTGAGTTATTTGAGGGGAAAACATACGTATACACTGTAGACAAATACATAGTACACACACACACTTGTGCATTCTGCAAATAAATGTGCGTGTGTGTGTGTGTGTGTGTGTGTGTAGTCAGACACTCAAGGAAGAACACCCATTTCAAAAGAAATTTGTTTATGATTCTTTAATACATAGAGGCTTTGGCCATTGGAACAAGAGAAAAATTGTTTTTGGTGCAGGTGGCACGTAGGTTTACTTATTTATTTATTTTTAGAGGAGGTACTGGGAACTGAACCCAGGACCTGTGTGTGCTAACACACTCTACCATTTGAGCTATACCCTCCCCCACAGAAAGTTTTTTAAGGCTTTTTAGGTTTTATTTTTCAAGGCAAATGAACACTTATTACATGTTGGACTTGGACCTCAACCCCAGTCAGGTCCACAACCCTGACCAACCAGGAAGGACTCTGTGAGCCCTGATGACACCTTCCTTTCTCCAACCTCTCAAGGCTCTTTGTAGATCCTCTCTCTGTTGCGATGCTCTGAACGCCTGTAATGTGTGAGGGTATTAAACAGTCAAGTGTACACCAACATTCTCTAGTCAAGCTTCTCTGTCATTTGGGGTCACCTGTCAGGTTACCCAATACACACAAGACAAAATGCATAGCTCTCCTCCTTTGTCTCACAGAGCTAAAATCCACAAAGACCCAACTTCCATCTCCATCTGTCTCTAGGTCTTCCCAGTCTTTCCAAAGCAGTCTCATTCCCACATTCTTCACCAGCTACATCTGAGGAGTGCCTCCTCCTGCCCCTCTAAAGCAGGGAGATTCTGACCCTAAGTCTTGTGTTGCAAAGTTTCAAAAAACAGGTCACGTGTTAGCAAAACACAGGGCAATGCCCAACACTTAAAAAACATGGCAAAATAAAAATAAATGTGACCACGAGACAACTTTTGATTAAGCCCCATATCCCTCATTAGAGTATTCCTCAAACAAAAGTTACTTTCCAGGAGACAAATCTGTTTGACAATCTGAACCTCTATGGAGGTCACCAACCACTGACCCTAAGGGAGGCTGTTACACAGGGGTCAAAAACATACAAAAATGAAATCAAGAAAATGACAAGCTGTTTCAGTTTCCTCGAGGTGGCAGCCCATCCTGACCAGAGTCCATCAGCTGGGAACGTACAGCACAACTGGAAGAAATTTACCAAGCCAAAAAAAACAAAAAACAAACAAAAAAAAACCACCCACAAGAATGCCACTTCTTTCAGACAGGTTCTCTGACACATCTGCCCTCGAAGAAAAATTGGAAATTCCTACTGATGGCCCACAGCTTTACTCTTTTCTATCTCTTTCCCTGTGTTCTCACCCTCCCCCCATTTGCCCTATGGCCTACGTTTTCTTTGATTTCTCCCATCCTCCGCAGGGATAGGCAGGTCTCTCTCCAGCGTCTGTCCCGTTAGAATCGACTTTTATGTTTCACAAAACAAACCTGAAGTTATTTTAATTTTTCTCTAATTACCAGAAGGGTTGTGAGAGGCTACTAAGAACAGTATCTATTAACACCCATCCAAACTAGCACGCCTTCCTTTTCTTCTTGAGCCCAATTTTGCTCCCACTGCCCAAGTTTTGATGCAATAAGATTAGGGCTTCACTCCTAGAATACTACTATCACACAGGAAGCTGTTTAACCGCGCCTGTGGCAGTTACTAAAACCTCGGCCCGGTTCCCGCCGGTCCCACCTCCAGGACGCCTTACCGCCCACCCTCCTGAGGACGACTGCTTTTCTCTATCCGACGGACCAGCTGCACCAGCATCTCTGCCATCTTCGCGATCTCCTTGGCCTTCTCCTCGGCCTTCTCGCACCTTTTGGTCACTCTGCCCTCGACGCCGTCGTTCGGATTCTGAAGATGATTGAGCGCGCTCTCCTCCGAGGCCTCCACCTGCGTCTTGATCTGGATGAGCATATTGTCCATCTCCCACAACTTGCTCCGGTTCCGCATGTAGGCTCTCCCGTGCTCCCGCGTGAGCGCCGCGATGTCCTCCCGCAGTCTCGTTGATGACCGGGAGCAGGAACTGCTCGAAGTCCTCCTCGGGCTCCAGCACTTCCACCTCCTCCGGGGCTTCCACCTGCTCCAGGTCCAAGGGCCGCATTTTTCCTGACACTGCTTCACACCTGCACCCGACACCCCCGGGGACGGATGACCAACGGTCAGCGCCGCAGTCGATGCGACCCCCACTCCTGGTCAATAGCATTCCCCAATTACCTTCAAAACCTTTCCCTCTACGCCTAGTGCTTCCCAGCTGCCCACGCAAACGGGAGGACTGACCAGGTGGACTGGCAGCCGTCACCCCGCGCGTGTTTGCGGCCCTTTCACCGCACGGCCAGACCCCTTTACTGTCAAACCTCGGGCAAGACCAGGGAGCGGGCGCGCACGTCCCCACCCCTGCCCCGCCCCTGCCCCGCCCCTTCTCAAGTCCGCCTTTTGGGGCGCAGGTGGTTTGGTAGCCGTTTGCACGAGAGCTTGTAGGAGTTTTTTCCCTTTAATTCTTTTAAGTAAAGCAATTCTCCAAACTCTGTATTTTAATAAGACAGGCTGGCGTTCATACGCTTACTACCCAAGCACCCACTGCTCCAAGTGCTTAATTTGTGTGAACTCATTTAGCCCTCACAGCAAACCTATGAGATAGGCGAAGAACTGTCCAGAAGTCGTGCTCATGGTCATAATTTGAACTCAGAGCTCCTTGGGTCCACAGTCCCTGCCCGTAACTGCGGCACGTGCTCCCTCTTCTGGGACAGAGCCCTTAAGTCAAAAGCTGCAGATGATCACAAGGCCCTTTCCTCCCAACGCCCCACCCCTGGCTCTCGGACTTCGGGTCTGGGGGGACTTCTCACTCGCTGCCTTGGGTTGTCTGATCAGTAGGTTCTGAACTCTCTTCATCAGACTGTAAACAACCCGAGTTTACTTCTGATTTGGCGCTGTCCTCAGCTCCTCCCGGCAGCCTGGCTGCAAGTAGGACCTCAGGGAATGTTTTAGGGAGAAGACCTTCTTCCCTGAAATAGAAGAACCGCTGCCAGACTGCAGGCTCCTTACAGGCAGGTTCTGGTCTTGGTCACTTCTGGTCTTGGTCACTTATACCCAGGCCTGAAAAACAGCAGGAGCAGTAAATGTTGCTTTAATACTCATTGAACAAAAATGTTTGCGCACCAGTAGTGTGCATTGTGGACTGAATGGAGTCTGTTTCTAGGCTTGTTCACCCAGTGCCATGCTAACATTAGTATGCAGGGAATCCTGCTCACACAAGTGCCACAGATCAGAGCTTTCAGTTTTCCTGTACTGATAAATAAAGACCAGTGGTCCAAGAGAGCATATTTGTCATTGGGAAAGAGGTGGGAAGCCCCATGAAAAGACCAGCAGGACCCCCAGGCAGGGCCACTACTTTCCCACCAGTGCCATCCAGTTCCCTGGCTCTGTGGTATTATCTGGCTTTTTGCTTCTGTAAAATGGCTTGCTTCTAGGAAAGCGGAATTTACCCCTAAGATTCTATTGGTCCCCAAAGCTCACTCCTGATTGGTCCAATTCTATCACTCCTGATTGGTCCATTTCTAATACCTTATTTGCATATGATGTTGCAAAATTTTGCAAAGTCTAGACTGGTAGCTTATAAAAGCCTACATAAACCTACAGACAGGGTCCAGAGCTTGGAGTGTTAACTCCTTTGGGCCTGCTGGTGTGATAAACCAGAGTTCTCCAACCCTCTGAGTGCTACTTGGTTTCTCACCAGGATCCAGGTTGCTGTAACACTTGAGCTGTAACACTTTGCTGTAACAGTAAGAGATGTAAGTGAGGTTCTTGTCCCATCGCAAAAAGAGTTTAGAGACAAGTAGCAGAGGTTAAGAAAGTTAAGTGAGGATTTATTAAGGGGTAGACAGTACACTCTCAAGGGGAGAGTGGGCAGGCTCAGGTGAGTGGCTGCCCTGAGTTTCCTTGGCAAGTTGGTTATATAGAGTGTAGCAATGAATGAGTGAAATATTCACTGGGGAGGGAAGGGTTTGTGGTCTTATTCCCTGATTTTCATTCCAAAGGAGGGAGGGGTTTTTGTCCTTATTTAGTCTGGATCAGAAGTGTCATGGTGCCAGTTTATGATGGGTACATCTAATCTGCAAGGCTAATTTTACTGACATGAAGACATAATGAGCAAAAGGTTACATTCAGACACTGGAGATTCCTACCATTTCCCACTTTTCTTTGTTGGCCCCCAGGCCACTTGTTACCCCCAAATGTGTGACTACTTATCAGCCCAGAGGTTCCTGCTTTCCTTTCTCTGCCCAGAGACCCCTGGTGCTTACATGATGTAGAGATTCCTCATTTGGCCCATGACCCTCCTTTTTGTCCAGTTGCTGCCATTTGGTCTGGGTCCCCCTTTCTCTGCTCATATCTAGCTATCTGCCTGCTCTAACAAGATGATGTGATTGACAGTGTTTTGCAAATATCAATGCAGTAGATATTAGTGGTGGAAGTATTATAATTATTACAGGACAGTATGTGGGGGTACTTGATGCCAAATGTTCTGGAGTTAGACAAATCCAGAATTAGGTCCTTGTTCCTCCCATTACTTACTCAACAACCTTGGACAAGTTGGTTAACCTGAACACATCTCTCTGTGTCTCAATTTCCACCTGTTACCCTAGGGTGGGCATTAAATGTATGATCCTTAATGATCATAACATGAGATCCATATGGCCCCTAATAATCATATGACATGGTTTCCCCAAGATTTCACACCTCCTGTCTAGATGTGATTATTAGTAGTGCCCCCTTTCACTCCCAAAACTTTCGTTTAATAAATTGGACTTTATAAAAATCATGAACTTTTGTTCATCAAAAGACACCATTAAGAGAGTGAAAGGGCACACCACAGAGTGAGAGGAAGTATTTTCAATACACATAACTGAAAAAGGACTTATATTCAAACTGTACTAAGAATTTCTACAGATCAATGAGAAAAATTCAATTTAAAAAAGGGAGAAAGACTTGAGCTGGCACTTCACAAAAGGAAACATACAAATGGCCAGTAAGTATATAAAAAGGTGCTAGATTGCATGATTCAACAGGGAAATGCAAATTAAAACCACAATGAGATAGCACTATACATCCCCTAGAATGGCTAAACTGTAAAATATTGACACTACCAAGTATTGGGGAAGATGTGGAACACCTGGGACTCTCATACATTCTTAATGGGTGTCTTAGTCTGCTCAGACTGCCACTACAAAATACCGCAGACTGGGTAGCATAAATAACAGACTTTTTCCCCTTCGCAGTTTTGGAGGCTAGAAGTTTATGATCAAGGTGCCAGTATATTCAGTTTCTGATGAAATCTCTTCCTGGTGTACAGATGGTCACATTCTTGCCATAGTCCTCACATGACCTTTTTGTGCGCGTACAGGTGGGGGCGGGGTGGGGAGGGAGAGAGCAACGAGCTCTGGTGTCTCTTCTTACAGGAACACTAATCCTATCAGATCAGCACTCCACTCTCATGACCTCACTTAACCTTAATTAATTCCTTGCTACAAATACAGTCACACTGGGTGTTAGGGCTTCAACAAGTGAATTTGGGGTGGTGGGGGGAGACATATACATTCAGTCCATAACAATAGGAATGTAAATTGGCACAACTTTGGAAAACTATTTGGCACTATCTCCTAAGACTAAGCATGAACCAACCCTATGACCTAACCAATTTGATGCTTTGGTTTACAGTAAAGAGACTGAGTACATTTTTCCACAAAAAGATACACAGAAGAATATTCATAGCAGCTTCATTATAATAGCCCTAAAGCTAAAACAACATAAATATTCATCAGCAAGAGAATAAATAAATAAAATAAATAAATTGTATATTCCTTCAATGCTATATTAACTATCTATTGCTGCATAACAAATTGCCCCAAAGTTTAGCAGCTTGAAATAACAGGTATTTATTATCTCACATAGTTTCAGCACAGGACATTTAATTAGGCTGTAGTCAAGGTATCAGTTGGGTCTGCAGTCATCTCTGGGCTTGCATGGGGCTGGAGGATTCACTTCCAAGATGGCTTACTCATGCGGTTATTGGAAGGAGGCTGTTTTTTGCTAGCTGTTGGTAAAAGACCTCAGTTCCTTGCTATGTAGCTTTCTCCACAGATGTCCACAAGAAGTCAGCTGGTTTTCCCCAGAGCAAATGATTTGAAAGAAAGAAATAACATCTCCTCTTATGACCTAACCTCTTAATTCACAGACCACCATTGCTGCCTTTTTCTGTTTACTGTGAGTGAGTCACCATGTCTAGTACACACTCAACGGGGAGGAATATACAAGAGCATGAACAACAAGAGGTGGAGACCATTGGGGGTCACCTTGAAGGCTGGCCACCACAGTCTGCTCTCCAGCCACTAATGATTCATGTCCCTCTAACATGCAAGCCATACCCTCACCCAAGGTACCCAAAAGTGGCATCCTATTGTAGCATCATCTCTAAGTCCAGAATTTTGCTATCTAAATTAGGTCAAATGTGGGTAAGTCTCCATGACTGTGGTGTCTTAAGTCCAGACCCTAGACCACAGTTCTACCCGATCTGTAGAAGTTTAAAACTAAAGAAAGAAATTATTTGCCCCCACACATCCAATATACAGTTGTTGGACAGGCCTAGGATAACTGTTACGAGCATTCCTGTTCAAATAAGAGGAGAAATGGGAGCCACAAGTGAGTCACTGGTGCGTAGTAATTCTTCGGCCCACTCTCAAAGTTGAGGAATAATTCTCCGTGTCTCAGCTCTATCATCTAGGCTCTTGGCTCCACCCTTTGAAGCACACTTCCTTTTTCATGTAGCATGAGTTTACAGATGAGTAATTTTCTCATCCTGTTCATGCTTCTAGAAGTTTGGAGGGTCCAAAGGCCTTTCATTTTGTACCATCTCAGTCCCTTCTAGTCCAAGCTGCATTGTTTCTTCTGATATAATGATCTTAAAAAACTGTAGTTTTCCTGTGAATCTCATTAGACTCCATTAGACAAAAGGCCCACCTTCAAATCCCTTTGGATAAGCCCATCTCTACAATGGGCTTCTGTTGATAATGCCAAGGGACAGGTCCTTAAGCTTCCTAGAGACCCTATTGTTAGAGAGATTCTGTGAGGCACATCTTCAATCTCTTTAAAGAACTGTTATTCTGAC
Source organism: Camelus ferus (assembly GCF_009834535.1). Classification (NCBI taxonomy): domain Eukaryota; kingdom Metazoa; phylum Chordata; class Mammalia; order Artiodactyla; family Camelidae; genus Camelus; species Camelus ferus. Next base: position 4,057,801 of record NC_045697.1, on the reverse strand, counting down.
TAAATGGTACTTTGAGCCACCATCTTTGATATTTGAGATTTTTTTTTAAGATTTTACATCATTTTCCTCTCTGTTTTTCTCCATTCAACACATAATAATGGAGCAACTGGAAAATGGGAGCAAATATTTTAGACAAAGTTGACTTTTTCTTATTTAACAATATATTAGGCCACTAAAGGGGGTGGAGTTTGATGATATGAAATTATTTTAAGGCAGGACAGGATTACTTTTAAAAATAAAATTCTCTCTCTGCCCATTTGGGCCACTATCCCTCTTTAGACTGGATGGTGTATCTGCATTATACATTAACTAGATTCCTTTAGAAGTCTCAGGAGTGCCTGCTTGCCACCCCTCATCCCCCCCCCAAAAAGCAGTTTTCTCCTGGCACAAGGAAGGTAACGCCTTAGAAGATAACATTCCTTTCTCAAGCCTGTAAGGGCTCACGGTGACCCACTACTCGCCTTGTAGGTGTAGATATGGACCATGTAAACTGTCGGTATGTTCCTTGTTGAGTAACCCTTTGTCTGGAGAACATGTAATTGTGCTTTGACCCCCAACTGGCGGAACAGCCCTCAGCACTTTCTGAAAGATTGTCTCTTAGATTATAATCCTCAGGCTGGCTTGAATAAAATTCCCCATTTCTTTCTTTGATTGACTATTGATTAAGAGATATTTTAGAGTCACAATTCCTTGGTTTTTCTGGCAGTGTCCGGGATTTGATCCCTACTATAAAGCCATTTCTTAATTTTGTTTCTTTATTTTAATCATCCGAAGAAGCTGAGAACTTTCAAACTCATCAAGAATATAAAAGTTTATCAGTCCACCCTCTTGCTTCTCTCTCTTCTCTCTCAATTTACTATAAACAGCCAGAAGAAACTAAGGGCGGGAGGGAGATCTTCATGGGTCCTGGACATATTCTACATCTTGACCTGAATGGAGATTACATGGTTGTATGAATATGTAAAAAGTAATCAGTGTGTACACTTAAGATGCATGAACTTTATCGTATTCCTGTTACACCTTATTATTTTTTTTAAAAAAGTGCTGTGGGTGTGCGCGCGTGCACGTGCGCGGGCGAGCGGGTGCGCGTGCGCGTACGTGCTAGCGCGGTGGCCGGAAGTGGGCCTGCATGTTGTGCGTGCGCGTGCGCGCGGAGACCGGAAGCGGGGCTGGCAGTCCGGGCCGTCGCTGGTCATGGAGGATCGGCCGGTGGACTGCGGGCCGCCCCGCGAGGGGCCGGCAGAGGAGGCCGAGCCCCAGGTTGCGGCCTGGAGCGGGGACAGCGGCAATGTGTCCCAGAGCCACAGCAGCGCCTCGGGGCCGTGGGAGGACGAGAGCGGCGAGCTGGGCGCGCCGGGCCGGGACCTGCCGCTGCTGCGCCGCGCCGCCGCGGGCTACGCCGCCTGCCTGCTGCCCGGCGCGGGGGTGCGGCCTGAGGTCGAGGCGCTGGACGCGAGCCTGGAGGACCTGCTCACCAGGGTGGACGAGTTTGTGGGCATGCTGGACATGCTGCGCGGCGACTCCTCCCACGTCGTCAGCGAGGGCGTGCCGCGCATCTACGCGAAGGCCACCGAGATGCGGCGGGTCTACAGCAAGATCGACCGGCTCGAGGCCTTCGTCGGGATGATCGGCTCCAGCGTGGCCAGGTTGGAGGAGCAGGTCGCCAGGGCGGAGGCCGAGCTGGGGACTTTTCCCAGCACATTCAGGAAATTTCTGCACACCATTAACGTGCCCTCCTTCTTCAACAAGGCGCCTTCCAGCAGGTCACAGCCGACCGGCTACGAACCCCCCGTCCTGTTTCGGACCGAAGACCACTTTCCCTGTTGCGGCGAAAGACCTTAAATCTGAGTCCGCCGGGCAGTGCTGCAGGAGGACACGGTCTCAAATTATCTTGAGTATTAATTAAATCAGTTGGAAGTCCTGTTACTAGACATACATGACATTGGTGTATGGAATTTTAAAGTTTTTTTGTTTTTTTTGCACAATTTCCCTCTGTCTTCACTGTTTCACGTAGATGAATGATTTTCTACGTCTTCCAGTTCAAACTTGAAAACTGGTGCGGAGCGGGGTGGGGGGAGGGGAATCCGGGAAGTAAAATGAATGAACTTGGTTCACTGTGCCAGAAATGTTATTTTTATGGATTTTACAGGTTAACTGTTACTTTTTCAAGATTTGTATATTTGTATACTCTTAAGAAAAACTACTGAACCTTTAAAGCCTTGTTATTTCGATCCTAACAGTGATTCCGTTTTCTATAGTTTACTTTTAGGGTAGAAGGTAAATTATTAAACATTATACTAAGCTTTCCATATAATGGATTGTAAGCCGAAGGAAATTATACAGTTTCTGAGAAAGTATTGACTTACTGCAACTAATTCTGAGGCTGATTCTGAAAGTACAACCTCACAATCTTAATTTGTCCACAGCAAGAAGGTCTATACGTAATTGCCAACATTTGGTTTATCATTTAAATAATAAAAAATTTAAGTTTTACTGAAAACGCTTTCCATCTGAAAGGGACTTTACATATTTCCCTTCTTTGTTTGAAAGTTGACATGTTGTGCATATGATTTTAGGAGTGGGAAAAAGAAAAGTGGCTTGGGGCTGGGGTCTAAGAAGCTTTGAGAGGAGCACCCCAAATGTTAGCTACTGTTTCACAGAATTATTAATGACAATGGTTTAACTGTTCATTTTGAGGGGAAAGAATTCTTAAATCATTTGTGTGAACGGCGGGTGCTAGGATTTTGTTCTTTCACAACCTGACAACATGGACTTCTAAAGATCCCGTGCAGCTACAACAGGCTTTGATTCTGGTTTTCGTCTGTTTTATAAGGTGGTCATTGTAGTCAGCAGAGCTCAGACAAGCATACAGCTCAGGCTTTGATTCTGGTTTTCGTCTGTTTTATAAGGTGGTCATTGTAGTCAGCAGAGCTCAGACAAGCATACAGCTCAGGCTGCTTTTGTGCCATTTGTCACAGGTCGTTGAGGTTGATTGAGTAGGTGTATTCTCACTTAGCTCTGTATTACGAAGAATCTGATCTTGTAATCTCAACCTTAGCTTTCATGGACCTTCTGTGTAACACAGTTACATTTTTTAATTCAGGCAGCTCACTGACAAATTGAAGAACTGAATTTAGAAGTGGAAAGAATGAGTAACCTACATTTAGTATCTGGCGACTGCTGGGCAGTGCTCTAAGGATTTATATGCCTATGACATACTCACTGAATATGAAAATAGCTTCTTTACATAACATGTATATTACTAAAGTGGTTTTTAAACTTGTGAATATTAAAAAGTCAGTAATTAAGACAAATTACGAAAAAGTTGAATAACTTTAAAGCTGAGATTTAATATCTGCATAATAGAAACCCCAAATTCCAGAACACATAAGTTAACAAGTGGGCTATAAAGTAAAACTTTCCTAACTAGAAATAGATAATGTTGCTATATATATATATATATATACTTATATATATAAATATGTATATGTATATATATATGAGAAAGTAAATTGTGTTGAGAAAATTAAAAGTATAATAACCAGTGAAAGTGAAATTCAGCTTAACAGTTTTTAAAGCTAATTATAAACAGTTTACTGGCAGGACATTTAAAAAAAACAGTCCTGGTTTAGAAGATAATTTGCTTATATGTGTCCCTTACCTCTAAGGGAACTTGGGCTCTGAAATTCTCTTGGTTAATTAGTGGTGTCCCAGAGGTTTCGACATAGAGGCGAGTGCGGGGCCTTGTCTGGAACGTGGACTTGAAGCAGACTTGCAAAGTACAGACACATTAGATAAAAGTCACTTTTCTGTTCTAGAATGCGGGTTGGGGGAGCCAGGCACACCCCAGCTCTCTTTGGCACTACCAGACCACCTTCAGACCTCCTGGCTCCCTCCTCTCCCACCTCTTACCAGCTGGAGAATTAAGAAGACCCTTGTGGATCTTGGAAAACTGGTCCTTCCCCCTCTAGCTAAATCTGTAACAAGTTGGGAGAGAGGCTCCCACTCCTGAAGCAGTAGAGTGAGGCCCAGTTTTTGTCCTCGGTGAGCCCTGCAGACCATCTCTGCTGCTGGGGTCTAGGGCTCCCCTACTTCCTAGAAGAATAAACAGGGATGGGGCTGGGGTCTAAGAAGGTTTGAGAGGAGCACCCTAACAATCATACTGGAGTCAGTTAACACGTTCACTTCACACCTGAGAGCACAATAATTACTTTGAGTTTTCAGGAATGCACAGGATATCCCTTGTCCACAGGCAGCCTCGGGCATCCAGGAGTCACTTTGGACGCATACATACAATTGGGTACTAATTATTCACATGTATAAAATTGGGTACAAATGAGGTAGTAAGCACCTTGTGGCTTCTTATCCTCCAAGCCAGAACTTTTAGGACTATGAGTCTTGGACCACGTGTGAGGAGGTGGGTCCATCATGAATGTAAGAATGTGAGTTCTGTCCTACGTGTTGGGAATGTAATTTGGTGCCGTCAGTATGGAAAACAGTATGGAGATTTCTTTAAAAAACTAAAACCAGAGTTAACATCTCACCGGGGCCACTCAGCCGAACCTTAATGGTTTCCTGCTTCCCCCATCCCCTCTCCAAGCCACGTTTCACATAGCACACGGCGGCCAGAGGGGTCTTTAAAAACCAGAAATCAGACACGTTGGGCTTTGCCTTAAACCCTCATAGATTTCCCTCATTATGTTCAAATAAAATCCAAAATTTGTGCTGTGGTCAGCCTGCAGGATCTGGTCCCCACACCCTCACAGACCGTGGCCTGGGCTTCTCTCCCCTCCGTCACTCAACATCCTTCCAGCTTCACCTCGGTCCTGGGACATGCCAGGCATGTCCCCCACATGGCACTCACCACTGTTGTGTCTGGGTCGTTGTGTGATGACATCCTCACACACCTCCAGGCGGGCACGGGCTCTGACGGTCCTGCTCCTCCTGGGCTCTATGCTCACCTCGTGCCCAGCACGCTCAACACCTGAGTGAGTGACGCAGACCTGCAGAGTGAATACAGCTAGAAGAAAGCTGGGCACCCCGTGAGGCTTGTGGGGCAGACTGGCAAAAACAGTAACTCAGTCACATGTTTACTGGGAAATCAAGCACCATGGGAGGGCTGAAGACCTAATGGCAAATAAGATGTGGTTTTTCTCCCAAGAACTGGACAGGCCAGTGCGAGCGAGAGACTCAGACACGCACTTAGTCCAACCCAAAGTTCATGGACTAAACTTACTAAGTCCGCAGGGGTATTCCTGGGGCTCCAGGAAGGCCGCGTTCTTACCGTGCCTCAGGGATGCTGATCTAGAACGCGTAGAACTATCTTTCTAGAGACTTCTTTTATAAAAGGTTAAAAATCATTTGTAAAACAACATTTTCCAAAGTGACCTAAATCCTTAGTCCCAGTAATAGAGAAGGAAATGCATTTCTTTTAGAATGAGATTCTTCTCTGTGATTTTCATCCTCAAAGGGGAGGGGTCAGCCTATGATTGCGGGAGACCCCGGGGTAGGAGGAAGGGAGTGACTGGGACAAATGCTCCTGTAATTCCAAGTGTCCTTGGCTGCAGTAACAGCTCCTTCCCAGAAAGGGGCGCTGTGGGAGAAGGAACAGCCACCTTAAAGCAGCTGGTCGCCCCCAGCCTTCAGGACTTAAACGCACCAGCATCTGGCAGGCAGAGCCACCAGACCCTGTCCACCAGAGGGGTTCACAGTGCGAGGACCACAGCTGGCTGCTCGCCTTGCACCGGGCGTGGGGGGGTGGGGACAGTAGCTGAGGGCAACACCCCTCTCCCTGTTTGCTGTCCTCGCCCCCCTGCTCTTCTCTCTCCTGAAACAAGCATGCTCATTTATTTATTTGCTTGTTGTTTTTCTGACTCCCCCACTAGGGCAAGGAGCGTGGCCTTTGTCCATTTTGTGCGGCCCCGAATCTGTAGCACCTGGCACAGTGCTGGGCACACGACAGGAGCTCGAAACGCATGTGAATGAATGTCCAGGACTGATGTTAATTCAGCTCCTTGTCCTGGCAAAACTGATTTCAGTGTTTTCCTAGGGGGAAAAAAAACAGACCCCCTCCCCTCCTACACCACCTCCCTTCCCCTCATACAAAGTATCTGTCACTGTCTAGATTGTGAAATGTTCACCAGAGACTTTCTCAGTAGCCCATGGTTCCCTGTGACACTATGACTCGAGATAAGAACCAGCAGGATGGGAGGGTTTAAGAGGCATGTTAGTGATGTGACAATTGTGGGTAGTTTGGGACAGATTGAAGTTCAAGTGCCAGCACTACTGCTTTATAAGATTGTTCAGGAAGGCATTCGAGTTGCAAACGTAAGTGTTCTTTGATTTTTTTTTTTCTGTAATTTTTTTATAGTTCAATCATTGTTATTCTTTTCTCCAAAAAATTGTGGTAAAATACACATAACATAACTTACCATCTTAACCATTTTTTCGGCGTCCAGTTCAGTGGCATTAAGTACATTCACACCGTGTGCAGCTGTCAGCACCATCCCTCTCCACAACCCTTCATCTTGCAAAACTGAAACTCTGTCCACGTTCAACAGCTCCCCACCCCAACTCCCCCAGCCCCTGGGGACCAGACTTACAGTTTCTGCCTCAGTGGATTTGACTACTCTGAGGACCCCATGTGAGGACAATCACGCAGTATTTGTCTTCTTGTAACTAGGTTATTTCATTGAGCATAATGTCTTCAAGTTTCATCCACGTTGTAGTGTGTGACAATTTCTTTTTTTACTGAAGTATAGTTGACTTACAATGTTATGTTAGTTTCAGGTGTGCATCAAAGTGATTCTGTTGTGTATGTATATATATATATATATTCTTTTTCAGATTCTTTTCCATTATAGGTTATTACAAGATATCAAAAGGATTTCTTTCCTTTTTAAGGCTGAAAAATATCCCATTGTGTGGACGGTCCACATCTTGTTTATCCTGTTGCTGGACACTTGGATTGCTTCTACCTTTTGGCTATTGTGAGTAATGCTGCTATGAAGGGGGTGTGGGGGGTATAAATATCTCTTTGAGACCCCACTTTCAGTGTGGGGGATATGCACCCAGAAGTGGAGTTGCTGGATCACATGGTGGTTCTCTTTTCAATATTTTGAGGAACCACCATAGTGTTTCCACAGTGGCTGCACCATTGACATTCCCACCAGCCGTGGGTGAGAGTCCCGGATCCTCCACAGCCTCACTAACACGTGTTATTCTTGGAGTCTTTTTGACCATGGCCATCCTGATGGGTGTGAGGTGGTGAGGAGGCAGAGGTATTTCAGGGTAGATGATACCAATAGCAATGGTAACAATGCCACCAGGTGCTCTGTTCCCCTGTCTCCCTGAGTCACTATCCTATCCACCCTCCCCACCAGCACCCAGGAGGAGAGTGATTTATCTGGGCGCGGGGTGCAAGCCTTGGGCCTCCCGGGCTCATTTCTTGGCTGGGTGGAGTTACTGAATTACAGTCACTGTCCCCGCAGAGTTTCCTTCATTGTTGGCTTTGGCCGGGTGGGCAGATGGGCAGTTGTCCCTGCAGCCACTGTGATCTGCTCAGGAAACCCACCTTCCTGGCAGTGGGCAGCAGGGCCCAGGTAGAGCTCTTTGCCCACAGGGACAAGCCCCACCTCCATTCCAGCACACAGGTAATGAAGCTCGGAGAACAAGAAGGACCACTAACCTTCAGGGAGCCGAGCTGCACCCTGGCCTCCTGGTGTACCAGCTGAGCCCATCCAGGCTGGCAGGGATGCGCCACCTGCAGAACCCGCTCTGCCAGTGAGAGGCAGAAGCTGGATGCCAACTCTGACTTCAGAGACACCAATTCAGGGACTCCAAAGAAACCAAAAGAGGTGGGCGGCCACACTCAAGCTGCAGACAGGTATTGACTCACAGCTAAGAAGCCAAAAAACTACCGTCACGCAGGGGGCATACCACCTGGAATTTTGTTAATAAATTGCACACAGACCACCAAGACTTCAAACGGGATCTTCTCAGTGTCTTTTTTTGTTTCTTCTGCCTACTTTGAGTTGAATTTGCTCTCCTTTTTTCTAGTTTCCTAAGATAGAAGCTCAGATGATTGATTTTAGACGCGTCTTCTGAAAGACGCATCAATTTCCCTCTAAGAACCGTGCTCACTGCGTTCCCCCAAATGCTGATGCGCTGTATTTTCACTCTCATGTAGCTCAGGATCTTTAACTATCTCTCTTGAGATTTCTTCTTTGACTCATGTGTTATTTAGAAGAGTGTTCTTTCATCTCCAAGTATCTTGGGGTTTCCCAGCCATCCTTCTGTCCCTGACTGTCTGAGCGTGTACATTGTATGGTGGGTGTTCTTTTAAACATGAGGTGTATTTTATGACCTGTCTTAGTGGTCTATCTTGTGAGCTCGAGAAGAGTGTGCATTCTGCTGCTGCTGGATGAAGTAGTCTTAGTGTTTTTATTCTGAAGTCATCTTAGACTTGCAGAGAAGTTGCAAAAATAATTTAGAGAGCTCCCGCACGGCCTTCCCCCAGCTACCCAGTGACAGCATCTTACAAAACCATAATGCGACGGCCAGGACCTGGAAGCTGACAGGCACAGTACTAGGAACCAAACCACAGACCTTATTTAGATTTCTCCTGCTTTTCCATGCTCTCTCTTTTTCTCTTTGTATATAGTTCTGTGAATGTTATTGCATGTAGATTTGTGTAACCACCACCCCAATCAGGATACAGAACTGTTCTGTCATTCCAGAAAAAAAATCTCTCGTGCTACCCCCTGTGGCCACCCCCCTCACCACCCCAACGCCTGCAACCACTGATCTGCGCTCCCCGCTTATGTGTATAATTTTTATGTTGAGAGTGATATGTGAATGGGGTCCCAGCATACAGTCTTCTGAGAGTGGCTTTGTCCACACAGCACAATGCCCTGAGCTCCATCCAGGCTGTCCCCTGTGTCCAGAGTTTATTCCTTTTGGTGTCATGTTGTCTCTCTTCCCTTCTTGGAAAGAGGCCTTGACTCCTTTCCTCTCCCCCAGGTCTGGGCTCTGTGCAGGCTGGATGCTCTCCCGAGGGCCCTGGGCAGTGATTCCCCTCGGCCTGTCTCCACAGCCAGCATGGACTCTGCCTTGTGCCCATCCTCTCACTCACTTCTGCTAGGTGAGGACTGAGAGGTGATCTCATTTTTCAGACGGGAAGCAGAAGCACAGAGACGATGTCATTTGCTTCTAATCTGGCTGTGAGCAGAGTGCCTTGCATGCTGGAGAGCCACTCCAGCCCACCCCCGTGGACCACTGCGCCATCCCGCTCCCCATGCAGGATGCTCCCAGGATGGTCCAGGGTGGAGAAGGCCTCTGGCAGAGGTTTCATCCATGCTGAGACCTGAACCAGAAGAGGGAGGCGGGCAGGCTGACCGCAATCGGCAGAGCAGAGCAGCTGAGGCCCAAGGGAACAACAAGGGCAAAGGCCCTGAGTTGGCCAGAGGTGTGGCGCCCAGGCCGTCTGTGAGGTTCCTGAGTGAAGACAGGGGAGGAAGGCCCTGGTGTGGGGTGTTCATCCCCTACCTGTGGGAATTCCACTTCCTGGCCATTTGTCCTGACTGTCACTGGACAAATCTGGGGCAGTGATAGTGGGGCTCGAACCTGACCCTTGCACAGAGAAAGGACAGAAAGCCACACTCTTTCAGGTGGAGATCTGTGCCCATGTGTGTGTGCGGATGTGCGCGCGCGTGCGCGTGTGCGTGCGTGTGTGCGGTGTTGAGACAGGGTCCACTGGATGTGGGGGCTCTGGGAGCCCTCAGCCATGGGGGGCGGGGGACTGGATCTCTTGAGAAGGCAGAGGGAACGACACGCAAGAGGTGGCACAGTGAAGCGGTGAGTGCCTGGTTCAAGGGCTGGACTACGTGGGTTCAAATCCCAGCTCAGCCACCTCTCAGCTGGCTTACTCTGGGAAATCGTATTTACTTCACCTTGCCTCAGTTTCCCCGCCTATAAAATGGTGATGCTAACACACCTACAGAGGAGCATGTGAGGAACAATGAGCTAATCGAATAGATTCCGCAATTAGCACCTCAGAATGGCGGGAAGGGCGGGGCGGGGGCGGGGCCACCCACGGCCACGCCCAGTGATGTCAAGGCTCCGACTTCGGTGCTCTTTCTGCATCTTAGTTTTCCTCTTGTATTTTATACTTCTTTATATTTCCTCCCAGTCTTAGAATCAGCTGGGATTAAAAAAAAAAAATTACTGCTTGATGAAATGTGTGGTTAGGAGCTGGAAGATACGTAACTTTCAGTGTCTTCTAGCCTTTGAAGTAACTGAGGCCCAGAGAAGCCAAGGAAACTACCTGAGGTCACACAGCGTATAAGTGGCAGAAATGGAAGCTGGACGCAGGCAGGCTGGTTCCAGGGTCTGAGTTCTTAGCCACGCCCCTGGATGGCCTCATCTATACATGCAGTTCTTTATTTTTCACCCAACAGACACTGTTTTAAGTTCATAACACGTTCTGGGTACTGGTCTGGGCATGGAGGACACAGATGTGAATAAGATCCAGTCTCTGACCTCAGGGAACAGTACAGGACAGACAGCTAAAGAGTCATCAAGGTGGTCCCAAGAAAAAACCTTGGCCTTCTATTTGAGGTCCGAGGTTGGGGTAGGCAGTCAGGGATGGCTCCCTGGAGGGGCTGAGGACTGAGCTGAGCATTGCAAGATGAGTCAAAGTTTGCCAGAGAGAGATTTCAGGGGAGGGGCATTCCTGGCAGAGGGAACAGCATGTGCAAACACACAGAGACAGAGCATATAATACAGTGGAAACATCTTTGTGCAATTAGAGTATGAAAATTCAGCTTGGCATACTGAATTTCACCTTTTTTAAAAGAAAAAAAAAACTGGCTAAGCACGAGATGGGAGCAAAGAACCTGCAGCTGGGCTGCTGGTCAGACTCCTACAGGCCTGCAGAGCCTGGGCCTCTTCTGCTGCTGGTTGACTTCAAGTAGCAGGAACCTCTGGGGCTTGAAGCTTTGAGACTAGAGGGGAGGACAGGAAGTGGGTGGGGCCTCCCAAGCCTCTTCAAAGACTGTGGGCTTTATCTGGGCCCCAGGAGTCACTGATGTTCTCCTCAAATAAGTCTGAGGGCACTTTAACCCTGTGGTCGTCTGGTCACCCCACGGCCACTGAGCAGGTAGTGGGTCCAATCTGTACCACACTGCCCCCTAGTGACCACAGAGATCTGTAAGGGTGTCAATGATGAGGGATCACCAGGATGACGGAGCCTGACGACGTAAATGGGTGTTGACCTCACTCTGCGGGAACTTGCCGAGGTTCAAGAGTTTGCCCGATGGTCCAGGAGGGGCAGGGCCAACCCCCACCACCAGCTCCCCCAAGTCAACGCAGGTTCTCAGGCCTTGGGCTCCTGGACATCCCGCCTCTGGTCACTAGAGGGCAGTGTTTGCAGTCAAATGGAGGTCCCCAGAGCTGAGGGCCTGGAGCAAGTTCTCCAGGCCTGTTTCCTCATCTGGAAGCTGCAGTGGGACTGCCTGGACTCAACAGAACAACAAAACCTTCTGTGGACCTGCTGGGGGCCGGCCCTGTATCTTCCTCAATGACCACAATCCCATGAACCTCCTTAAGTGGTTCCCACCAGACAGACTTACGGACCTGAACACTCCTCCAGGTGACTCCAGCTGAGGCCCCGATGAGCCTAAATTCAGAGCCTAGGAAATCCATGAGCTTAACAAGTGGTTTTTTCAGGCCGCAAAGTCTTGGGGTCATTTGCTCCATAGCCAGAGTAATGGGACCACCCACCCTACTCTTGAGAGGGGAGCGGCTCAGGACCCCTGGGCAGGGAAAGGGCAAGGGCCTCGGAGTCCGGCCGGCCAGAGTCCGCGGGAGTCTTAGAGGAGGGGAGGGACCCGCCAGGCGGGGCCATCAGGGAAGGATGCCAGCAGAGTAACCACCGCGCAGGCAGGGAGGCTGAGCCCAGCGCCCTTGGAGAGCTTTGTTAGAGTGCCAAGTCCAAAGTCGGGGGAGGCCGGAGGTGAGGGAGAGAAGGGGCAGGCCCAGCGGCCTTGGAATACATCTCCAGGAAGATCTAAACAAGGGGAAGGGCGGGGGAATTTGACTCAGAGACTCTCTGGGGACTGCAGTGGGGAGGATGGGTGGGAGGATCCTGGTCAGAGGCCGGCCAACAGTGAGGAGGGTAAAGCCTACAAACACTGGATCCCAGCATCCCAGGCAGGTGGGTCTGCCTTAGGGCCCCCTCCTCCTTATTCCCCTTCCCCTCCCTCTTCCTGGTCCTGCCTACGGGGCTTCCAGGGACTGACCCAGCTTCCTAGCGCTTTGACCCCGTGAAGGACATGCCCCAGCCTGAAGAGCAGGTACTATGTTCTGGTCACTGGCCAGGGGCACTTTGAACGTTCTCTTTCCCAACAGCTGCTGTGAGTAAGCCCACCCTGCGTGTCCTGACCAGGTCAGATTTTTTCACCACACCCTGGAATAACCAGATTTCTCTCTCTCTCTCTCTCTCTCTCTCTCTCTCTCTCTCTGTCTTTCTGTCTCTCTATCTCTATCTCTCTCTCTCTCTGTGTCACACACACACACACATGTACACACACCATGGTGGTGAAACACAGGCACGGGGCTCAGACAGACCTGGGTTCCATTCCTGGTTCCATTCCATTCCATTATTTACCAGCTGTAAACCTGGCCAAGTTACTGACACTCTGACCCTCAGTTTCCTCATCTGCAGAGTGGGGTTACTAAGGGTACCTGATTCATGGGATTGTTGAGGGGCCGTTGGCCCAGGAGTACAGAGGTCCTCGTGTGGCTGGTGTTATTCACCGGACAGCATCTTTCATGTAAGAATTTAACATTTCTTCTCTGTCCTATGCGGTGCAGAAGGAGGAGGGAAGGGAGATGGGAGGGCGTGTGGGGGCTGGGGGTGGACTATAAATGTTGACTCACTATATCTATATATGCCTGTGGCTCTGGGTCCAGCCCCCACCCCTCAAGAAGCCTTGGGAAGGTTGCAGATGGAAAGCCCAGCGTGTCCTCCGTTTCAGGCCGTGCCGGGCCTCCCCGTAATAAAGACCTGTTTCTTCCTGGCCGCTCGCTTGGCCTGGAGACTGAAGGCCCAGTGAGCAATTCCGAGCTCCCGCCTGCCCACCCTGGACACACTCAGGCCTTCTGTCCCTGCAGCGTCCTGTGGGGCGCTCACAATGCGGCCCTGTTCTCCCCTCCACTCCGCCGCCTGCTCCTCCGGCTTCTCAGGGAGGAGCTGTGCCAGCTGGGGGGAGGGCTGCCTCTGCTGGTTTCCAGGAAGACACACGCGCTGTGTGTGGCCAGAGACAGGGCACCTCCTCGCTGGCAACCCCTTCAAATTAGGGGGTGATTTGTTACGGGCAAAACACGTGTTCATCAGGCAGGGCCGCTGGTCAGCCCGCTGGAAAGCAGGCTTCCTGCTGAGCCTGGAACACACAAGCCCGCTCAGGCACAGGGCCTTTGCACGGCTGTTCCTCTGCTGTCTGTGGGGCTGCCTCCCCCTGTCCTTCAAGCCTGAGCTTAAGCAGTTACTCCTTGGACTAGGATCTGCCACCACTGACCCCAGCGTGTCTCACGGCCCTGTTTGATTTTTCCCCATGTATTGAGCATTTGTCTTGTCCCTCAATAGAGGGTCAGCTTCACAGGTCAAAGAGCTGTCTGTCTTGTTCATGCGCATTCCCCAAAGCCCAGCACAGGGCCTGGCTGGAGAAGGCCACAGTCAAGATTTGCTAGAAGAACAATTGAGTAAACAAATCAACTACCCTCTTGAGAAATCGAGCTATGAATCAGCGAGGCCATGATTCAACGGATCAATGACTTTGTTAATGAGATCAGGGCACACGGGCAGGAACCTTTGACTTATATGTCTATGTTTTTATTGTGGGGGGGGGTAACTTATTTTATTTATTTATTTTTAGTGGAGGTACCAGGGATTGAACCCAGGACCTGGTGCATGTTAAGCATGCGCTCTACCACTTGAACTATATCCACTCACCTCTGTCTGATATGTCTATCTTTAATCATCTGATCTTCCCCACTCACGTCTAAGCCTTTCTGGGGTAGTCGTGGGGCCAGTGGATGGACAGAAGGACCTAAAGCCATGAGCAAAGAAAACCGGCAGGAAAAGAGGCTGGTGCTTTTATGGATCAAGGACTGAGACAGGGGCTCCTAGGGGAGAGCTAGTCAGGGAAGGCTACCTGGAGGAGGTGAGGCAATCCTCTGGAAAGGAAATGTCATTCAGCAGGGGCGGGAGCTGTGTGAGCAATCCATGCAAAAGCCAACCCTCTGCAAGGGGTGTTGGGAAAGCTGGACAGCCGCGTGCAAACTAGTAAGGTTAGAACATTCACTCACACCATACACAAAAATAAACTCAAAAGGGCTTAAAGACTTAAACATAAGACAAGACACCATCAATCTCCTAGATGAAAACATAGGCAAAACATTCTGTGACATAAATCATAGAAATGTCTTCCTAGGTCAGTCTACCAAGGCAAAAGAAATTAAAGCAAAAATAAACAAATGGGACCGAATCAAACTTCTAAACTTTTGCACAGCAAAAGAAACTATAAACAAGACGAAAAGACAACCTATAGACTGGGAGAAAATGTTTGGAAATGATGTGACCGACAAGGGTTTGATTTCCATAATACACAGATATCTCGCTCCCTCCTCTTCAGAGACGGCCCACACACTGCCTATGGAGTGTATACCTACTTTTACTTTAACCTGAGCACCCAACCCCCACATCTTGTGGCTTTTCTCTTGCCTTCTGAAACAGCCTTCACTCTATACAGTATGTATCTCTCTAAATAAATCTACAAAGAAAAAAAAAGCATGATTGAATAAAGAAGATGTGGTGTCTATGTACACAACGGAATACTACTTAGTTATAAAAAAAGAACGAAATAATGCCATTTGCAGCAATATAGATGGACCTAGAGATGATTATATTAAGTAAATCAGACAAAGATAAATATCATATGAATCACTTTTATGTGGATTCTAAAAAAATGATACAAATGAGCTTATTTACAAAACAGAAATAGACTCACACATAGAAAGCAAATTTATGGTTACTAAAGGGGAAAGGGTGGAGAGGGATAAATTAGGAGTTTGGGATTAACAGACACACATTACTATGTATAAAATAGATAAACAACAAGGACCTATTGTAGAGCACAGAGGACTGCTATCAATATTTTGTAATAACCTATAATGGAAAAGAATCTGAAAAAGCATATATATACATATATATAAAACTGAATCACTTTGCTGTACACTTGAAACTAACACAACGTTGTAAATTAACTATACTTCAACTAAACATAAATAAAAATAAATGAATTAATTTGTGAGGTAGGTAACTATGTTTATTTTTATTTATTTGTTAATGTACTGGGGATGGAACCCAGGACCTCATGCATGCTAACTAGCAGCTCTACCACTGAGCTATACCCTCCCCCAAATAAATTAATTTTTTTAAAACCCAAAGACCATCCCTCTGAGGGGACAGGGAGCTAGCCTTGGGCTCAGCAGAGCTGGTACAAAGATGAGGCCTGGATTTGCTCTGCAAGGTCTCAAAGACCAGGGTCAGTGGAAGCCCAGGAGGACCAATTTCATTTCAGTATAGGGGGACATGTCCCAGGGCAGAACCATGCAGAGACGGGATGAATTGCCTGAGGAAGGAATGAGCTCTCTGTCCCTGGGGGTATGTTAGCTACATCGGGAGAGGAATAGGGGGCTAACCTAGACAGAATAGTTGCAAAATCTCTTCTAATCCAGAGAACCTCTGGGTCTATAATTGAAAATTGTCTAATGCAGACAGAGGAAGTATTAATCAGATAACACCAATATACTACTAACATAAATGTGCATCCAGATGATCATTACTGTTTTTAAATAATGGACCATGTCTCATAAATTCCACTTTTTGAAAGCTACCCTAATGCAATCAGCATGTGTGTGTTCAGACACTTGGCTGTAAGAAAGCTCAATGCAGTATTGTTTGTAACAGAAGAAAATTGGAAACAGCCTGCAAGTTCATTTATATATTCATTTTCTGTCTCCCTCTCTAGACTGAGCTCCAGGAGGGTGGGCGCTTGTCTGTCTCATTCACTGCTCTATAGGTCAGATCTAGTGGGTACAAAAGATACAATGCAATCTTTTTTTTTTTTAAGAAATTTTTGTATTCTTTAGTGAGGGGTGGGGCAGAGTGAGAGAGACAGAGAAATACAAGAAATGCTTCAAAATATTAACAGTGATTGTTTCTGGGAAATGGAATTAAAGGTAATTTTTGTTTTCTTCTTTATGCCGTATGATATAAAAAATGTTTGTAATGTGTACAATCTCAGATAAACAATCTAACCCACCAGCTAAAAGAACTAGAAAAAGAAGAGCAAAAAAACCCAAAAGTCAGCAGAAGGAAGGAAATAATAAAGATCAGGGAGGAAATAAATAAAATAGAGATTAAAAAAAAATAGAAAAAAAATCAATCAAACCAAAAGCTGGTTTTTTGAAAGATAAATAAAAGTAACAAACCTCTGGCCAAACTCACAAAGAAGAAAAAAGAGAGAGCACAAATAAGCAAAATAAGAAAGGAAAATGGAGAAATTACAAAAAATAAAATAGAAATGTGAAAAAATTTTTACGAAAAAATAGAATGACATCAGTGTGAAATAATAATAATAATTGCTTTATTTGCTGAGCTCTGAGGATGGATTTTTAAAGCCAAACTGAATGACGTAAGACTTTATTCAAATGTCCCTAGTGGCATCCTTTTGCCATCTGGCTAGGATGTCACAAGAACAATCTAACTCATCTGGGTGGGGAAGAAAATAATTTTCAGTTTTGCAGTGGCCACTCCCAAAACCATCCCCCCTCCAAAGACAGCTTTTTAATAACCTCCTCTGGGTGCAGACTTGACCTCTATCAGCGCAAACAAGGCATCCAGCTGTTTGGGTGTTCCCAAAGCACTTCTGCGCAAGGCAGATAACAAACCACAGAGCACTCTACTGACAGGAAACTGCCTTTGAATTTGTCTTCCAAAACAAGCAAGCTCTCTCACTGCTCAGGGAGCAACCGACCTGCCTGGAATTGTCCAAGACTGTGAATGACCCTCTCCATTTCTCCATGGCCAAAGGGAGCAACCTCCACGTGGGGCTGCTCAGAAAGATCGCAGCCACTTGCTAGATGTCACCATTCACCATTTATTACCCTGGGAGGCACAGAGCTCCCTGTCCTTGGAAGTGTGCAAGCTGAGGCTGGGAAACCCCTAGTCAGAGGCATTGAATTCAAGAGTCTGGTTAGGAGCAGTGCCAAGGGCTGAACTGTCTTCCCCTCAAATGCATATGGTGAAGTCCTAACCCGCTGTGCGTCAGAGTGTGACTGTATTTGGAAAGAGGGTCTTTAAAGAGGTGATCAAGTTAGAATGAGGTCACTAGGGTGGGCCTGTATCCAGTAGGACTGGTGTCCTCATAAGCAGAGGAGACTAGCAGCCAAACACACACAAAGAGAAGATGATACAGAGACACAGGGAGAAGAGGGCCGCCTGCAAGCCAAGGAGAGAGGCTGTAGAACAGCCCTGCCCTTACCTTGATCTTGGACTCCCACCCTCCAAAATCATAAGAAAGTAAGTTTCTGTTAAGCCCCCGTCTGTGGTCCTTTGCTATGGTGGCCTTGGCAGGGCAGTGTTAGTGTCTCCACTGTCCGAGTGAGAGAGCCATGCTCAGAGGGGTGAAGTCATAAGCCCAGAGTCCCACAGCTACCAGCAGATTCAGATTCAAGTCCAGGCGCACCTGCCCCGAGTGTTTCCGGGGACCTGTGATTGGCCGTGACAGGTGAATCAGTAGGAGCTTGTACAAGAATTGTCTAGAGGCGGAAGGAGAATTGGGACAACCCAGGGAAGCCTTCCTAGAGGAGGTGTTGTTAAGCCAGGACTTGGAGGAGTAAACCCTCAGCAGGAGAGAGGAGGGGACGGTCATCCTCTAGGACAAGGACAAGGACAGCACAGAATCTGCCAGTCGCAGGCTCTGCTCCTGGGAGCCCATGCGTGTGCCTGTCCTGTCAGGCCACACAGAGAAGCACCTGCAAACACCACCTCCCCCAGCAGCGGGCTCTGAGGTTCTGACGCCCAAATCACAGCCCTGCCTCTTTCTGGCTGTGTGGTCTTGGAAAAGTTCCACAACCTCTCTGAAACATTGTCAAAAGTAAACTTTCTTTACAGGACGCATTCATTCCTCAGGTATATATTCCTTAAGCACCTACTGTGCTCCGGGCACTGCTGTAGGCACTGAAGAAAGAACAGGGACAGAGCACTGCTCGTGTGGACCCCTCATTCTAGCCGAGGACCCACGAGGAGGAGGTGGATGTGGCCACACGGTCGGGGAGGCCTCTCTGCAGAGGGGGATCCTGCGGAAGGCTGGGGGCGGGGACTCAAGAGACAGTGATGAGAATTGGGGCCTTCGCCAGTCGGTCAGGGTCAGTGCTGTTACTCTTAGTCTCATCACACCTCTTCCTCCTCCTGCTGCTGCTGCTGTAGCTTCCACCCTGCCCCTCCTCAGACCAACCATTCCAAGCCACGTCTCCAAAACCACCTGCTACTTTCTGGGTTTTTTTAATTGAAGCTTAGTCGGTTTATAACGTGTTAATTTCTAGTTTGCAGCACAGTGATTCAGTTGTACAGATATATGTTCCTTTTCTTATCCTTTTTCATTACAGGTTATTACAAGTTATTGAATACAGTTCCCTGTGCTGCGCAGTAGGATCTTGTTGTTTATCTATTTTATGTATAGTAGTGTGTATCTGCAAATCCCAAGCTCCCAATTTATCCCTCCCCATCCCCTTCCCCACTTGCAACCCTAAGTTTGTTTTCTATGACTGTGAGTCTGTTTCTGTTTTGTAAATAAGTTGATTTGTGTCTTTTTTATTAGGTCATTTTTCTTCTATTTTTTAAAATTATTTTTGTTTCTTTTTGAGGGGGGTAATTAGGTATATTTATTTTAATGTAGATACTGGGGATTGAACTCAGGACCTTGTGAATGCTAAGTGGGCACTCTACCCCTGAGCTATACCCTCCTGCCTTGTGTCCTTTTTTAATATTCCACATATAAGTGATATTATGTGATATTTGTCTTTCTCTATCTGACTTACTTCACTTATTATGACAATCTCAGATCCATCCATGTTGCTGCAAATGGCATTATTTCGTTCTTTTTTATGGCTGAGTAGTATTCCATTGTATATATACACCTCATCTTCTTTATCCAATCATCTGTTGATGGACATTTA
The DNA here is from genome assembly GCF_009834535.1 of Camelus ferus. Classification (NCBI taxonomy): domain Eukaryota; kingdom Metazoa; phylum Chordata; class Mammalia; order Artiodactyla; family Camelidae; genus Camelus; species Camelus ferus. Next base: position 4,038,499 of record NC_045697.1, on the reverse strand, counting down.
GGTGCTTCCATGTCCTGGATATTGTGAACAGTGCTGCTATGAACACTGGGGTGCAGGTGTCTTTTTGAATTAGAGTTTCCTCCAGATATATTTCCAGGAAGTGGGACTTTTGGATCTTATGATAGTAAGTCTATTTTTAGTTTTTTAAGGAATCTCCATACTGTTTTCCATAACAGCTGCACCAAACTAACCTGTTACTTTCTTGACATCAAACACAAGAAACCAGCCTTCCTCTCGGCTTAAACCTGAAGTGTGAGTGACCGGAAGGGACTTCAGAAAGGACTCCTTGTCTCTCTCACCTTCAGTGCCTGGACTTTGGGGACTGAGGGCCCTTCTGGTCTCCCTGCTCTCCAGGTAGTGACTTCCCAGGAAGCCGGGGCCCTGCCAAATAAAGGGTCTATTACTGGGCTCTCGATTCTGTTCCATCGGTCTACATATCTGTCTTTAAGCCATTACCACACTGCTTTGATAACTGTAGCTTTCTAGCAAGTTTTTAAATCAGGAGGTGTTAGAACAAAAGAACTTTGTTCTTTTTCAAGATTGTTTTCACTCTTTGAGGTCCCTTGAGATTCCATATCAATTTTAGGATGGATTTTTCTATTTCTACAATAAATGTTGTTTGGCATTTAGGTTGCTTCCATGTCTTGGCTGCTGTAAATGGCTTGGCTTTTATGTGAATTGCACTGAAACTGTAGATCACTTTGGGTAGTATGATATCTTAACAGTATTAAAGATAAATGTGTTTTTTTTTTTATGGTATTTAGTTCTGCAGCTGCTGTGAAAAACAGCTTGGCAGTTCCTCAGAAAGGGAAACAGAATTGCAAGATGACTCAGCAATTCTACTCCTAGGTATGTATCCAAAAGAGCTGAAAGCAAGACCCAAACAAATAACTTGTACACCCATGTTCAGCATTTTTCACAACAGCCAAAAAATGGAAGCAGCCCAGCTATCCATCATTAAATGAATAGGTAAACAAAACGTGGTCTGTCCATATGATGGAGTATTATTCAGCCGTAAAAAGGAATGGACTTCTGACGCATGCTACAACATGGATCTACCTTGAAAACGTCATGCTAAGTGAAATAAGCCAGACACAAAAGAACAAATATGATTCTACTTACATGAGGTTCCTAGAATAGACAAATTCATGGAGGTAGAAAGTAGAATAAAGGCTACATGGAGTGAGGGGCAGGGAGGAATGGGAAACTCTCAGCAGATCAGAGTTTTTGTTTGGGATGATGAAAAAAAGTTCTGGAACTAGATAATGGTGATGGTACACAACTTAATGCCCCTGAATCGTACACTTAAAATGGTTAAAATGATCAACTTTATGTTACATAACACAAACATGTTTTACTACTATAAAAAAAAGTTTTAAAAGATGACATTTTGTCCCTGATTACCAAAGTAATACAGCATTATAAAAGACTACTTGAAAATACAGAAAAACACACAGAATAAAATGTTTTAAAATCACCCTTTGAGAAATATTTTTGAAATGCAGGGAAAGGATGCAAAATGAAAATAGACACCATCTGTGGTAGCAAAGACCCGCCCATCAGGAGGAGAGCAGCTCAGTGAATTATGATTATGCACTCGGTAGATGCGCTTCCACACAGCAGTGAGCCATGAGGGCTGTATCCACGCTATGCGTGAAGTATGGAAAGGATACAAAAGTACTCACACAGTGTGTTTAAACTCTATCAAGATGCACAGGTGGGGGAGTGTACAGCTCAAGTGGCAGAGCGCATGCTTAGCATCACAAGGTCCTGGGTTCAATCCTCTAAAAATAAATAAATAAATAAACCTAATTACCCCCTCCATCAAAATAAATAAATAAGTAAATAAACAAATAAAATGTTTAAAATGTGCATGGCATTGAAATGTTTTCAAAGTTTTTAATAGCTTGAAAAAAATTCAATCCATGATTGTAGGTGGAAAAGACTATGGAATTGTGTAAGAAAATGGTTACAATATTATGTATGATATAGTTATGAAAAATATAATGGCTTTTTTAAAAGACTGGAAGGAAATACACCAACATGTTTGGTGTGTTGTCTTTAAATTCCGGTACAAGGAGCCATTTTCCTTTCCTTTTTCATCCCCGCCTTTTTCTTTCTTTCTCTTTTAACATCTTTATCACAAGGAGGCTGTGTAGCTGTTATAATTTTTTAAAGTTTTTCTTAATCTTTTTTTTCTCCCATGAAAATCGAAAGCTCATCAAAATGCAAAATTGTGCTCCTGTTGGGTGAGATTAGAGGTGAATTTTTTCTCTTTTCCTTTTTCAAAATTTTTGATTTGCTTTATTATATCACTGTTACAGTCAACTCTCTGTGCACGTAATTGTTAATACATCCAATGGGGCCACTTTCTTATCACCTTCCCACCACCCTGCCCCAAGCCCATTTCCAGATGGCCTGAGACCTAAGCTTATCTGGGAACCACAGTGTGGCAGTTGACAACTATCCTTTCTTGTTATTCTGAGTCAGCAAATCCCGGGCAGGGAACAAGGTGCACAGGTGAACCCAGCAGGCCTGACCTCCCCCCATCTCCATGACTCAGTGGCTATAATCACCCATCTCCTTCCCAGCCTGGCCCTGCACAGAGCTGCCCCCAGGGTGGGGAGAGTGGACACAAGGAATGTCTATTTCCCCACAGGCTGGGAATCTCCTTCTCCACCCAGATGCATATTCCTGAAAACACTGTGGCCATGCAACTCTAATGAAACAGGAAGGCACCCTGCTGTCAATAATGTCACAGCTGAACAGGATCTGCCAGTTCGTCAGCCCCATGGCTTCCGGGTCAGGGGAGAAGACAAGGTTTGGGAGTCCTTTTAGGGCTGCGAACTCTGTTTCTCCCCATCAGGGACATTTCATTTAAGACTTTCATCTAGAGTCACCATCGTTTCCTAAAAGAAAAAAACATTTAAGCATAGGAAGGACTAAACGTTTAAACACAGGAAGGTCTTAATCTCAGAACAGGGACAGTAATAAGAAAGGAGAGTTTTCAACAGCACATTGATGTTTCCAGAATTGTTTTAGAACAACATATCTCAAAAGTTTGTTTGAGAGACAGAGTCACAGACATAGAAAACAAACTTATGGTTACCAGGGATGGGAGGGGGTGGGAAGGGATAAACTGGGAGTTCAGGATTTGCAGATACTGAAATATAAAATATATGTATATAAAATAGATAAACAGCAAGGTCCTACTATAGAGCACAGGGAACTATATTCAATACCTTGTAATGGCCTATAGTGAAAAAGAACATGGAAAGGAATATCTATGTGTATGACTGAATCACTGTGCTGCACACCAGAAACGAACACAAAGCTGTAAATCAACTGTACTTCAATGAAAAAAAAAGGTTTGTTTGAAACAACCCAAATAGTCATCGCCAGATGAACAGGTAAACAAAATGTGGCGTAACCACACAATGGAATGTTATCCCATCATGAAAAGGAATGAAGTCCTGACCCATACGATGAGGTGGAAGAACCTCAAAGACAGGACGCCAAGTGAAAGAAGCTGGACACAGAGGGTCACGCGGTGCATGATTCCGTTTACCTGAAGCGTCCAAAACAGGCGAATCGAGAGGAAGAGAAAGTAGACCAGTGGTTGCCAGGGGCTGGGGCAGGAGGAGTGGGGCGTGACTGCTGATGTGTACAAAGTTTCTTTTGAGGGTGATGAGAATGTTCCAGAATCAGATAGAGGTGATGGTTGCACAACACTGTGAATGTACCAAAACACACTGAATTATATGCTGTACTGTAAAATGACACATTTCACGTTCTGTGAATTCTATCTAAACAAAAAATAGTTTTAAAAAGTAAATGTAAGAAAAGACTTTGTGAATGGACTAAAATGACAAGCTTGAGTTATTTGTGACCCTCGTGGCCTGGGGTTGCCCGCCGTGGGGACCTGCTCCATGGACTGTATGCCAACCATGAGCTTGTTCTGCTCCGCTGCTCAGTGGGTTTTGTAGCTGTTGCAAATCCATTGTCTGAGCTGTCACTGGTCGAGGGCTGCTGGGCGGGGTCAGCCCAGCCCTTCAGGTCTGCCCTGGACTTGGGTGGGGCCAGAAGCACGGACCACGGCGGCTGCCCACTCAGAAGGCTGCCGTCCACATCTGGACATCTTCGGCGGGGGCAAGGGGGGTGGGTGCTGCCCCTTGGGCAATGTCTGTGCTGCTGTCCTAGGAAGCCCCTTCTGTCTGCCCCTCCCCCAGTCCCCTGCACCCTGCTCTGTCCACCATGTTGTTGGGACTGGATTTTGGTGTTCACCGTGAACCAGAAGCCGAGTGTCACACCAGGACCAATGCGGGGAGCAGCCGAATCGCCCACCACAGAGATCTTTGGTACATGATCTGTGAGGGGCGGGGCCCCAGCTGCCCTCTGAGTTGTGCAGTCAATGCGGGGCGGGCAGAATCGGCTCTGAAGCAGGGGAAAGCCCACCCTGCCGAAGTTCTAGGAGGTTCCAGGACCCCGCCAGGCGCTGCAGGGGTGTTTGTGGACCCGGGGCACCGGCAGCCTCAGCGCACAGGGTCCAGGCATGGGCCTGTGTGCCTGGTCTACTCTCACCTCCAGGGCAGACCAGGAGCCCCTGGGGAGCCAACCATGTGTGCATGTGGCTGAGCCTGAGAGTCGGTCAGTGGTGGTGAGTATGTGTGTGTGTTTGAGAGCTGCGTATGCGTGAAGGGGTGTCGGTGGGCACGTGTGTGTTTGCTGGGCAGTGAGAGAGAGTGGATGAGTTGGCCACTGCTGGGACGAGGGAGGGGACTGCTGGTGGGCGGTAGGGGACCTCCGGCCCAAGACTCTGTGTGCCCTGCAGGGCGGCCCAGCCCTGGGGGCCAGACTTGCTCTCTCCAGGCTGCCTCTCACAAGACTTCCCCTCCCTCCCTCCTCCTCTCACCGCCTCTCTCCCGCCCCATCCTGGGCACCCCTTCTCTCTTGCTCAGTCTCTGACCCTGTCTGTGGGCCTCCGTCTACCCATCTCTCCCTCTGTCTCTCTGTCTCTGTCTTTCTGACTCACCTCCCCTGTGAGGAAGGGCTGGCCCAGGCCCTGCCAGGCTTTCTGGCGGGCACCGCCCAGCTGCCCCCAGGAGCCCAGCCTTCCTTCCCGGTGCCTGCTTAGTCTGTTGAGTCCGGAGGCCTCTGTGAAGCTGTGTCTCCTCCTGTCTGACATGGCTCATTGTCACCCGTTTTATGAGGCCTGAATGAGTGCATTCAGGTGGACAGGCTGCACCAGGTGCAGACATGACAATTAAAGGGGGTGCCAGCAGCCGGCATGTCTGGCACCAGGGTGCCCAGGAGCGTGAACGAAAAGGGAGCTGCCTGGTCTGGACTCCCCCCGGGGGCCTGCCCAGCAAGCATGAGGGCTTAGAGAGCGGGGTGCCCAGACCCACACCTACCCAGGCATGGCCATGTTGTCTGCTCACCCCCCGCCCCGCGCAGCCCTGTGCATGCCCTGGGCACACTGCGGTCACCACCCCATCTCTTGGATGGGAAGACTGAGGCTCAGAGGTCAATGGACGGCCTGAGGCCACAGGGCACAGTAAAGACTCCGGCTGCCGGGCCTTCCCTGCCCTCGGGCCATCTAGACTGTGGAGAGCCCCACTCACCTCCCGAGTGAGAAGAGGGCCTGGTAGCCGGGGGCCTGTCCACCCTTCAGTCACCACAGAGTCCCTGACGCTTCCACTACCAGCCTAAGAGTTTCGACTAAGTCACTTCCCAGGGCCGCGTTTTCTCCCTGAGAAGAATTCTGAGTCTGACATGAAGACGGTCAAGCACTCTCCACCCCGTTTCACTCACTCACTCACTCACTCTGTGAACACTTGCTGGGCGCTCCCAACCCCAGGCCTGCGCTGGGCCCTGAGAACCAACAGCAAACTTGCGAAGTGGTCTGAGGGGCAGAAGCCCAGGCCGCCGGGCCCTCACGGCCCCGCCAGAGACCGCCTCCTTGTCTGGCCCCTCCCCTACCTCCAGCCCTCCTGCCTTGAGCTTCAGTGGAGGATGCTGGCTGCGGCTGTGCGTCCGTCTGTCTCTCCTGGCCTGTGGCCTGCGCGGGCCCAGCACGGGGCCTGCCCACAGCAGCGGCTGAACAGTGCTGTTTGTATAAGGGGATGACGACAGCGTCTTTTATGTGAAACGCCCTATAAACAGCGAGGGTTCATGCACGGGTGAGGGGTTATGACACTTAGCCCTTCAGGCTGGCTGGGCGCAGGGCAGGCGGAAGGAGGGCTCAGCAGGGCCAGGGATGGCGTCAGGAGGCCAGGGCAGCGACCTGGACTCGGTCCACGAGGACGCTGCTTCTGACTTTGGAGCTGCCCCGGCTGGGCCCTGCCCTCCTGGGGTGACCGTGGCCTTTCCTGGAGGCCGGCCACCCCCACTGCAGAGTTCACAGGCAGGGAAACCGGGGTTCAGAGAAGTGACTTGCCTGGACCCACAGCTGCCCAGCTGCAGAGCTGGAAATCAAATCCAGTTGGGTCTGATTTCTCCCATGGATTGCAGCAGCCTCCCGTGGGTCACGCGTACTGAAGGAGGAGCTACAGAAGCAACCACAAGGAGCTTCTGCTTTCCCGTGCACTGCCTCCAACACCGGCTCCCCGGGAGCTCACTGCAGAGCGGCGGGGAAACTGAGGCTCAGAGTAGCCACATGCCTTGGCCAGGCCCCTCCTAGTGGGAAGGGGCCGAGCCAGCCCACGCCAGGCTGGGCCCGGTTCCTGGGTGGAGCCGTGTCGGGACAGCTGGGCGGGGATGGGGCTCCCACCCACTGCGGGCCTGGAGGCAGCCATCTCGCTCCCCTCAGCCAGCTGGCCAGCCATGACTGCCTACAGACTCACTGGGTGGCCTGGACATGGGTGGGGCGGGAGCCACAGCCCCAGGGAGGCCAGGGAGGCCAGCCCAGCCACACTCGCGCTCAGCCCACCCTCCCTCTTCTGCCCCGGCTGCGTGTCCCAGCTGGGTTCGCGTGCAAGGCCGCCAGGGTCCATCCCACTCTGACCTGTTTTCCTGGCAGCTGCTGTCAGGGTTGGGTCAGGCCAGCCCTGGATGTCCTGCCAAGGTAGAGGTGGCCGTGGGGTCAGATGCAGCAGCCTCTGCCCTCCCTGCCTTTGCCCATACCACCCTTCCATGGCTGAGAAATCTTTCTCCTCTTGGCCCTTGTGTCAAACTCCCACCCAGCTGTCACAACCCGGCTGGAATAGCACCGCCTCCAGGAAGCTTCTGGGGTCCCCCTGATGGAATTTGTCTGGCTGTCCTGGCCCTTCTACATTGTCATTGTGTGTTTAACCGTCTCTCTGGCCACCCTGGCTACAGCAGAGGTCCCCGGCCCTGTCCAGGGGGGCTCGACTTCCTCTTTTTCCTAGGTGAGGGGGTCACTTTAAATCAGGGCACATGGGGGTATTGGGGCTCCAGACTGAAGGGTGTGTCAAGCAAAGACAGGGAGCTATGGAGATGTCCAGTCAGATCCAGGGATTCAATGGCCACTTCAAGGTGGGGAGGAAGCCTGGCGGCAATCACATAGCCCAAAATCCAAGAGCCTCTGCCCTGATGGCCCTGCTCTGCCCAGTAGTTCAGCTGACCCACTAGGATGATCAATCTCCTTTAATCAGCAAATATCATACATACTCTACTGGGCCTGGTTCACTTACCCTCACTGCAGCTGTGCAAGGAGAGTAATACTATTGTACCCATTTTACAGATGTGGCAACTGGGGGGGGCACAGAGTGGTGAGGACGCTTGCTCAAGGTCACACTGCTCTTACATGGCAGAACTGGGATTGAAACTCTAGCTATCTGGGGCAAGAGTCCACGTACTGCCCTGGCTCCTTCACAGAAAGCTCTTTGCTCATCCCCGGGGACCAACTACCCTTGGAAATCAGAACCCAGAGTGAAGCAAGGCCAGTGTGGGGCCAGGAGCACTGGTGTTGAGTCCAACAGATCTCCCCTGGTCCAGCCTCCTGCTGGCTGTATGGGCTTAGGCAAGTTACTTAACCTCTCTGGGCCTCGGGTGTCTCCATTCTGGAGTAAGACTGGGACAATACAATACATTTGGCATGTACTGAACACCTGCTGTGTGCCAGGCCCTGTTCCAAAACCCACGAACAGAGCCATCATCAGGGCAGCAACACTGACTCACAGCACGGTGGTGGAGACCACCCCAGACTGGTGTGGGAGTCCCTTGTACACGGCAGCCGGGACAAACGCCTTCTTCTAACTGTGCGCAGCTCTGTTTAATGCTCCACTGGGCCCTACTGATAATGCCTGAGGATAATGAGAATTTGGGAAATGCACCATTGGGTGGGGGCGGAGGCAGTGCATAAGCAAAGGCAAGTTGGCCGGGATGGGTGGACAGGACAGGACAGCCCAGGACCTGCTGTAGGCGCTGTGCCGGAGGCCCTGGGGCTAGAGTGTCCGCTCTGTGTCCCTGGGGTGGGTGAGATGACAAATGACAGTGTCAGGCTGGCATCCCTGGGCATGTCCCTCAGGGCAGGAGCCCCTGGTCTGACAGCCTCCGCATGAGTGCCCCGGCCTATCAGCAGACCAAATGCACCTGCCTGGCTGGGCCCAAAGCAGAAACACACAGGAGTCCCAGCTGAGAACATCTGTCTTTGGTTTTTAGAATCACTTTCTCTCTGAATGAAAAGCTGATACTTGTTTGCTGTCAAAACAAAGTTGGAAAAGCTAGAAAGACACCAAACTTATGTGAAAAATCACATACTCACCTGATCTGCCCGCCTCCCAGAGACTAACCTTGGTAACATGTTGGCGAACAGCCCCCGGATGTTTTCTGTGCCCTTTTCAACACGGGTGGGCTCAGGCTGCACCTGGAATTTTGTGATCAGCCCTTTCCACTTGACAGATAACATAACATCATCCAAAATCATCCCTGTTTCTTTCCGACTACCAAATTATGATCTGCTCATTGTGAAAACAAACAGATGAAGTAATTACAGAGATTTGGAACAGAGAAAGTCTGGGGGAAAAGAAAGTGAAAGCACCCCACAGTCTCCGGCCCAGAGGTGACTGCCCCGACGTCACTGTGGAGAGCTGTGTAAACTCCCCCACGAGTGTAGACCAGCTGAGGCGTTAAGAGTGTGGGCTGCAGGATCAGGTGGGCTGGGTTCAAATTCTGTCTCCACAGGCAACTCGTTCACTGATCTCTCTGGGCCTGGTTTTCTATAAAGTGGAATTGATCAGAGAGACCTACCCCATAAAGGCACTGGAGGAATTAACGAATGAATGAAAAGCATTTCCATAAATGAGTGAAAACAGGTAAGTGCCTAGACCACAGTAAGTGCTCAGTCAGTGTCAGGTTGTGCAGGAAACACTCAAAAGATACTGCAGTGCAGTGTCACGGCATGCGAGGTGATGGCTGTGCATCCGTAACCCATTTCATCCTCCCCAGAACCCCGCGAAGTCAGTGCCTTTGTTATGCGAATTTCACAGATGGCTGAGGAAGGGCAAGTATCCGAGCAGCACTACTCACAAAAGTCAGCAGGTGGAAACAGCCCTGATGTCCGATAAACAGAACGTGGTCTGTTCATACACTGGAATGTTACTCAGTCATTGCAAGGAACGCAGCTCTGACACACGGGACAACACGGATGAACTTGGAAGACAGGACGCTCAGTGAAAAAAGCCAGTCACCAAAGACCACGTGCTTTGTGATTCCATTTTTATGAAATGCCCAGGAAAGGCAAATCCTTAGACACAGAACACAGATAGGTGGCCGCCAGGGGCTGGGGGAGAGGGGAAGGGGGAGTGACCGCTTCATGGGTACAAGTCTCCCGTGGTGGTGACGAAAATGTTTTGGAACCAATTGGAGGGGGCAGTTACAGATTGTGCATGTACTAAATGCCACTTAAATAAGGACACTTTAGTTAATTTTGTGTTACATGAATTTCACCTCCGTTTTTAAAAACAAAGGAAAAAAAAGAAAGAAGAAAGGCCAATGACTTGCCCAGGCTCAGGGTCTCCAGCCAGTGATAGTCAAAGCAGGCGCAATGACTGCCCCACACTGCAGAGCCCTTGTTCAAGAATTGCACGCATCACTGTGACCCCAATTTGCAGAAGTGGAGTCACAGGGTCAAAGATGCAACGTGACGCATTTGGGGACGGAGCCTCACCCTATGTGGGCACCTGGGCGGGCAGGAGGGAGGGTCACCAGCCTGAATCCTGAGAGCCTGGTCGGTGCAGTTGATCCCAGAGCCCGGGGCGGGGCGACCTTGCCCTCTGGCCTGCACTTTCCAGCTAAGCCGGGGCTTTCAACACTCGCCTCCTGCCGGCCTGGGTTCTGTTGAATCTTGCTCTCTTCCAGAAACCAGGGCTGGAGGACAGTGTGGCCTCCCTCTGGCCCCAGAGCCTCACGTGGTTGATCAGGGCGCGGAACTGCCTCTGGTCGCCGCACGGACTCAGAACCTCGCTGTGCTTTTCTGAGCCTGTCTCCCCATCTGAAAACGGAGGCAACAGTAACTCAACCACAGGGAAGTTTCACCGGGAGCCAGGCACTTCTGATAAAAGCAGTGGGAAATGTCTAGTCACTTGCCCCACCCCAGGGACACACCAGGCTGCTTTTTGCAGCACCTTGCAAAAGCTGATTATGGACGAAGAAACATGTCCAAGAGACATTAAGCGAAAAGAGCAAGCACATCGGTGGGTCTCGCCCCTAGGGAACACTCAACAAGTGGAAGCTATTCTTATTGTTTCTTTGGGCTTGTCATGTTTTGCCCAAGTCGGTTTCCACACACATAGAAAATTCTGGAAGGCTACACAAGAAACTAGGGACACTGCTTAGTTCTTTCCAGGGATGAGCAGGGAAGAAGACTTTTCACCTAACACCTTTCTGTTCTCTTGAAAATTTTCATCAGGAACATGTATTAATTTTCTTTTTTACTTTTAAATTTTTTATTTATATTTTTAAAAATTTTGTTAGAGTGTAGGTAATTAGGCTTATATATATATATTTTTTTTTTGATGGAGATACCGGGGGTTGAACCCAGGACCTCATGCGTGCTAGGCAGGCACTCTACCACTGAGCTATACCCTCCCCCCGGGAACATGTAATACTTTTATGTTAAGATGGTTTAAAATAAAATTATACTCTGAAATTTAAAAATGTTAGTTATTGTTGCCCTCTCAATTAACAGAAGAGGAACATGGCACCCAGAACTCACCTCCTCTAGGAAGTCCTCCTGATACCCAGGCACGCTGCCTCTCAGCCCCAGGAGGATCCCACTGCCTGTCACTGTCTGTTTCCTTGGCTGCCTCTCCCATGAAACTGGGAGTGCTTGTAGGGAAGGGCCTGTTGACTCACCCGAGTCCCCAGGGCCTCGCACACAGCTGAGTGAAGGAATGAAGCTCAGAAAGGTTAAGCCACCTGTCTGAGATGACACAGCAAGTGGTTTTGCAGGGCGAGACGCAGGTCTCTGGACTCGGATTCTACCACCCCCACTGCATCCCCACTTCTCCAGGGCAGGCCCCACCCTCCAGGTTGCAGGAACACGGTTCCTGCCCACTCGCCGTAAGTTTCCAAAAGAGGCCACCTGGGAATTGTCCCAATAGCTGCCAGCCTTCAGGCGGCTGCTCTGGTATTTGGGGTTTGGGAGGAAAGGTTGCTCAGGCCCAGGAGGCAGCGGGAACGCCCCAGGCGTGGGAAGTGCCTGGTAGCCCTCCAGGCAGGGCCACCGGGAAAGCCACAAACACCCGGGCGGCTTGTCCTCCTACGCTGTCTTACCTGACGCTTCAAAACGGAGATCTCCGCCGTCGAAGTTTAGGCACGAAATTTTCTTATATGGCAGAGGCCCCGCCAGGCAGAACAGGGGCCACTGCCTGGGCCATTTTGCTGATGAGAAAACTGAGGATGGGAGAGGTTTCAGGCCTCACTCAAGATCACGGAGTTGTATGTAGAAGAGCCAAGCATCAGGTGGACCCTTCGGAGTATAGAACGTGGCTGTGTGCACACGGGTGCCTTGTGCTCGACGTGGCTTGGGGTCAGGCTGCCTGGGTCCCTAGTCCCTCCTGACTCACAGGCTACCTGAGGATTAGATACAGAAGGCGTTCAGGTCAGGGCCTGGCACAGGGCAAGACTGTGGCTGTCGGTGCTTTGCAGGGATGGATTTTCAGGGTGTGTATGTCCTTTACTGGTGACCTTCCCAACGTCTGCCCACTTGCCCTTTGGGAAAAATCAACAGCTCTCTCCCCCATCGCAGCAAGAGTTGGGACCAGGCTTCAGAACTGCCTAGGAGAGGAGGGGGCCTCCAGGAGCTCCACCCATCTCATGGGCAGCACGTGGCCTGGCTGCAACCCTTTCGCCCAGCTGGCGAGCCAGCCTGCCCGTCCAAAGGCCAACGGCCAGCCTGTGGCCCAGCAGCGCTGCCCGTGTGCCGGGCCTGTCCAGAGCAGGCTGACTGCGGCCCCGCTCTGCGCTTAGCAGATGTGTTCTCGGCTGACACCGTGGCAAGCATCATCCGGTGCCGTAAAACCAAGGAGCGGGAAGCATATGTCACAGTCTTATATGAAGGGACTTCAGGAAAATGAGCTCATCCTCCTCCGGTCTCCTTTTAAAGAGCTATCCTTCAAGTCATGACCTCAAAACTTTTTTGCTCACATAAGCCTTAAAAATTTGGGGGAGGAACCCCTGACGTACTCCCTGGTGTATTTTTAAGTTGACCCTCTCGGGTTTTCATCCTAAATTCACATAGCTGCAACTTCCCAAGTGTTGACAATACTGACATTTTGAAATATAATGGTTACATCACTCTTTTAATTAGAACCAATGGAATCTAAATTCCATAGCAATTTGATACCCACTATCATCCACTTACAAATTTGTGAGCAAGCTCTTTGACAATCAAACTTAGTTTGTTTCTTTGCTTCTGTGGCTTTATATTTCCATTCTTCTCTCCTCAGAATTTTGTCCTAATTTAATAAAATATACTTTTGTGCTTAAGGTATTTTACTGTTGTGCAATCATTATTTTCTCTAACAAAAATCCTTACATAAATTGAAATTAATATCCTTTGACTCCAAGGCTCTATGAGCTTAAAAAACTTACTTGTGGGTTAAGTTATCATTACCAAAATACTTGGTAAAAAATGTCTTCTGTTATACATTTCAATACATAGTTATTGAACATAAAAGTAAAAATTCACTTGAAATTCGTTAATACCACCAATAGAGCTTGCTGAACTGGCTCATGGCGTCTACAGATGAGTAGTGCTTATAGATAATGAGACATGGTTTAAGGTAGTTTTATTCCTCTTTTTTGTATTTATAGATAATAAGCATGGAAATAATTCATCCATATAAATAAGTCTATGGAAGGGAAGAAATTTTGTTATAGAAATGTCACTTAATTCTTTGGGGGGTTTTTTTCCTTGCCTTTCTCCTGTAAAACTATTCATTTTATTTATTGAAATAACTATTATTTTCAGCTTTCCAGTGTCCTGCTATTTTAAGTCTGGGTTTTGTTTCTTTAATTGAAGTATAGTTGGTTTACAATGTTGTGTTAATTCCTGGTGTAAAGTATAGTGATTCAGTTACACACACACACACACACACACACACACACATATATATTCCTTTTCATATTCTTTTTTATTATAGGCTATTACAAGGTATTAAATATAGGTCCCGGTGCTGTACAGTAGGACCTTGCTGTTTGTCTATTTTATATACAGTAGTTAGTATCTGCAAATCTCAAACTCCCAATTTATTTCTCCACCTCCCCTCTCCCCCCTGGTAACCACAAGTTTGTTTTTCTATTTCTGAGTCAGTTTGCTTTATTTTTTATTTATGTATATATATTTTTTTAATTTGGGGGGAAGTAATTAGTTTTACTTATTTATCTATACATTTTTTAGTGGGGACGTACTGGGGATCGAACCCAGGACCTTGTGTATGCTAAGCGTGCGCTCTACCACTTGAGCTGTACCCTCTCCCCTCAGTTTGTTTTGTAAATAAGTCCGTTTGTGTCAGTTAATTTTTTGAACTCTTTCAAAGATATGTGGCCTCCCCAAAATTGCACAATTATGACTCATTATCTAAATTACTTTTACTGATCAGTTTGATTAGACTCTCCTCAATTTGTTGGAAGCCACCTGGTTTGTACAGCAATTTGTCACCTAGTTGTAGAGTCCCTCACTGTCTCAGTTCCTGGGGAAGTGCACCAAAAAGAGTGGACCAAAAGCCATCCAGGAGCTGGTGATCATACCTGTTACTCTCTCATTAAAGGCAACTTGTTTAAATTCAGAAATAATTGGAGAAAGTTTGATGGTGTTAAGTTCAGCATCGCTTTCCCCAGATAATCATTAAATGCTCTTGTCGTGTGCTTCATGTATATTCTCATCAAAATCTCGGAGCTACAGATTTAGTTAATTCAATTTAGGGAGAATATCCACCACGTAACCAGATGGCAAAGCCGGTCCTCATGTCTACCCATCGGACTATCAGACACGCTTTTTCCAAGAAGAAGAATGTGGCTTCATCTTTCAATTAAAAGTGGCAAAGGTCCTTCCCTGGACGTGTTCGGATGGCAGTGACTCCTTGTTACTGACGTGTCTGCAGCCCTATTAAGTTAGTCAGCTAAGCAACCTACACATGGTTCTTATTACCCTACTGTCCCCTCCGTGTTACCAGACGCAAGTTCATGTGCCCGACGCACAGTGAGACCAAACAGACTGAAACATCCAAATTTGGAGCAGAGAAAGGTTTACTGAAGGGTCAAGTAAGGAGAACAGGGGGCTTGTGCTCAAATACCCCCAAATTCCCCAAAGAGTTTCAGCAAAGCATTTCTAAAGGCCAGATGAGGGAGGGGAGCCCCAGGGCTTGTGGTCAGCTGTGCACAATTCTCTGGTGGGTTGATGGTGAGGTAACAGGGTGGTTAATGTCATCAGTCCTTAGGCCCCAGAAGGTCTGGGGGCTACGTGCTCATGATCGTTGGGGAGTTAATTTCTTCCATCCCCTGGAAATACTCAGGAAATGTGCATCAGGTACTATTATCGGGGTACTTCAGAGAGGAGCTAAAGCAGAGGATATGGAGGAGGGGTCGTCCTGGGGAGGCCCGGTAGTGTCCTGCTCGATTACACCCACTCAGTGTTGCCAGCTTCCGAGGGGAGGCATCCCCTGGCAGGCCAAGGACAAAGGCAGCTCTGTCCTGTCCCCCAGCCCGGTGGCTACTAAGTGTCAGTGTGCAGCCCTGACTGCTCACCACACAGTCCTCCCCTCCTACCTCCAGGCCTTGAGGGTGGACTCAGGCTCGAGCTTGGACAGCTGATCCATTTTCCTGCTGCAGAAATACACGTGGAGCCTTCAGAAGCTTCCCGAGCTGTGCATAGAGCCCAGCCTGGCAGTCAGCAAGGAAAGGGGCCAGGAGGTACAGGAGGGGTGTTCAGGGCTCCAATTCACAAAGAGCTGGGCAGCCCGTCTGAAATGGAGAAGCTGAAAGGCCTGAGTGACGTTGGGGGAGGCCTGCAGGGCGGGGCTGGGCGGCTGCCTGGGGCACCAGCTGGTAGGGGGGCCACAGTGCCCCCTGACCCATCGCCACTTCCCCACGACCAGCAACCAGTGTGTCCAGGGGAGGAAGCACAGCCCCTGTGACTTGTATCTGCATAGTTTTACTTTTGCATTTATTTGTTTATTTTTTGTTGGAGGATAGTTGATTTACAGTGTTATACTAGTTTCAGGTGTGCAGCATGGTATTCAGTATGTTTACAGATTAGACTCCAATTACATTTATTTATTTTAACTATCTAACAAAGTACATTTTTTGTCATATCACCTGTCTACATAGATTTAGCACAGTGCTTGCTTCTGAGTAAGGAGTCAATACAATTTTAGATATTTTTTCATCAATCTAATTATGAATAATGGTAATGGTGGTTTTAAAACACAGCCCTGAAATTCCTTGATACTTCTTGCACTGAGAGGTGGGGTCCATGGGGCTGCCTGTTGACCACAAGTGGGCTTGTGGCTGCTTCAGCCAAAACAAAGGAAGCCAGCCTGGTGTTAAGCAGCAGAACCTCTCTAGGCCTCCTACCTCGTCTATACCTCCATCACTTAGGGATGCTGGGAAGCATTTCAAGGGAGCAAACATGGGTCAGTGCCAGGCCCAGTAAGCCCTCCTTGGGGTGCTATCCCGTGGCCTCTCCAGGCAGGACCGCCCCTGTGCCCCTCTGTGGTCCTCGGCCCATAAACCCACTTCCTCTCTCCCTCAGACACAGACGTGCGCGCACACACACACACACACACTCTCCTGCAATCAACTGTTCAACAAATTTTTACTGAGCACGTGTGAGCCCAGGGCAAGCTACACCTGGGAATGTGAGGTGGCCAGGACACCCTGACCTCATAGCGGGGATGCAGGTGTTGAGGGAAAAATAACGCAACCAGCGATTTCAGCACCACTGTGCCGAGGGCACTGAAGGGCCGCTCTGCGCAAGGGGAGCTCGCAGCAGCCGGCAGGTCAGGGAGTACGCCCCGCAGAGAAAGTGGGTCAGTGTGCTGTGCAGAGGCCGGGAGCAGGGCTGGCAAGGGAAGGAGGGGACGAGATGTGGGCACGTAGCTGAGAGTCCCCGACCGCAGCCCTTCGGCACCCGCACCCCTGCTCCCCGCGCCATTCTCAAGTAAACAAAAAAAGAGTCAGCCTGAATCCACGTGTATGAAGTTCAGAAACGGGCAAAAACCAACCCACGGGAGTGCTTTGGGAGGGCGAGGGGACTCGATTAGAAAGGGATGTGAGGGCAGTGGGTTCAGGTGTCGGAAATGCACTTTACCCTCATTGGATCGGTGGTTACAGAGTGTCTACATTTCGAGAAACTCATCGAATACTTAAGCTCTGTGCATTTTGTTGCATGAAATTGTCCCTAAAAGAAAAGAGAGAGAAAGAGGGAGGGAGAAAGATAGGAAAGAAGAAAGAAGGAAGGGAGGGAGGGAGGCCGGCAGGGAGGAAGGGAAGAAAAGTCTGCGATAAGATAATATGAGATGAATTTTTAAAATTTTTTAATTAAGAAAAAATACAATGTGAGATGAAGTATCAGAAAAATGAAATAATAGTAACCTCACCTGCTTGTTTAACCTTTCTAAACCTCAGTTTCTCCATCTGTAGAACTGAATACTCACTTGGAAATCTGCGCACAGGACCCACCCGGTCGCTTGTCCCCAGCTCTGGACCTCACCACCCTCACCGTAAACCGGGATGAGGGACCGATGGCAGCTTAGAGAGGCTCCTGTGGCCTCTGTAAGGCTCTCTGCCCAAGACAGGCCTCCCTGCCCTGCAGCCACCTTGGCCATGTCAACCTTTACAACACTGCTTTGCTTTCTATAGTGCACACTACAGTTTAGAGTATCTGCAGCTGGGCTACACTCACCTCCGTCTCACTGGGACCATGCTCTGTCGTGGGGTCAAGGCTCAGCACCGTCCACCCTGGTGTCTCAGAAGCCTCTCCCTGCTTCCATCTCACAGGGACAGTGGTGACAACTGCACGACAAGGTAATCCCAGGATCGTGTGCATCCCTAGAAAGCACCACAATCCTATTCCTTCTGTACACCTTGACCTTGGCCTGATTCCAGGCCCTGGTCAGGGTACTGAGGTGCACGGAGTGATCACAACGTGACTTTCCCCTTGGAACAAGAATCAGGTCTGTGACAAGGGAAGAAGGGGTCTGGGGAGAGGTTGGACAGGGCAGTAGAGGCCAGAGGGTGAGGGGCTTGCAGGTCCCAGCAAGAAGTCTGAATTTTACGTGTCCACACCAGGGGCGCGGGAGATTGTTAAGCCAGGGAGTGGGAGAGCCATGGAAGAAAGACAGTGTAGCCCAGATTGCTGCCTCCCTGCTGTCTAGTCCTCCCTTCTTCCTTTCCAGTAAAACCCCAATTTAAATGTCTCACCAAGGACTACATTTCCCAGCCTCCTTTGCAGCCAGGTGTGGTGTGTGACCTTGTTCTGAGCAGTGAGCCAAAGGAGAAGTTGGTAAAGTGGGGGGCTTTGCAGAAATCTCATTAAAGAAGGGAACAGAGAGCTGGCGAAAGCTTACTGTGCCCATCTTCCCTTCCTCTTGCTTTACACCTGGGATGAAGACATGATGGTTGGAGCTTCAACAGTTATTTTGGACCCTGAGGTGACCTCTAGGTTAGAGGCCTGGGCTCAGGAGGACAGAGCAAAGAGATAAGTTAGTTGTTCCTGACCCCAAGCCAGTGGCCAGTAGTCCAAGGCTGTCTGGCTGACTGGTGGCTTAACCCTTTGTCTGTCCCAAGCAGAAATGCCTTCAGCTTTTCACACCCCATTCAGAACTCTTGATACCCACCTCCTAACACCTCTCCCCCCACTCCCTCCCCATCTCTGTCAATGTGCCACCACCCCCTAGTTTCTTAGGCCAGAACATTGGTGTCATCCTCCAGCCCTCTGTCTCGTCTGTAAGCCTCACGAGCAGTGCCTCTGAATAAACCTCTAATCCGTCCACTTTTGCTCTTCTTCATCATTGTCCATCTGACCAGGTGGCTATCCCCTCCCGCCTGGGATGCTCTCTCTGATTCTACACCCCTCCTGGCAGCCTCAGTGGTGCTTTAAAAATATTAATCAGATCATGTTCCTGCCCTGTGACTTCCCACTGAACTTGGAGAAGAATCTGTGCTCCTGACCTTGACTTCCAAGGCCGACCTTTCCTCCCTCAGCTCCTGCCACTCTCCCCCAGTCTTCAGATAAGGACACAGGGGATGGTGACGACCCTGCCAGGACCCCCTGGTGCGAAACCCAGGTGAGAGAGATGGTAATGAAACAATGAGGCTGTTTCTCTCCTCAGGGCCTCCCCACGTGCTGTTCCCTCTGCCTAGCTGCTCTTCCCTTCACTCTCCATTTAGTTTAGTCCTGATTAGTCTTTGGACCTCACTCAAAAGTCATTCGCTCAGAGAAGCCTTTCTTGAGTCCCCCAGACCCCTAATTTAGTTGGTCCCTTGTTATATTCTTACAGACAGTGGTGTGCTGGTGAGCAGGGGGTGGAGGGTGGGGTGGGGAGAGCCCTAATTTGCAGCATTTGACAACGTCCACGGTGCAAATACTCCCACCAAAGCCAATTTCAAGCCAACGTGACATCATTGAACATGGAGTCAGGAAGAGATGAGCCAACTCCTTGAGTCACAGCACACTGAGGACGCAGGAATCATCACTTACACCGTATCTGCATCTTTTCCCCATCAGTCTTTCCCGTCAGTCTGGAAGGTGTCTGCTGTAGTCACCATCACATACCCAGGGTCTAGCACTGTGTCTGCTGCATCATGGGCCCCAGGTCAGCACTCAAGGAATGAACGGAAAGAAGGAAGGGGAGATGAACCTGGGACAGGACCTCTGTTTCCTCCTGTGTCAGCCAGGGTCCACAGAGAAACGGGGATGCATTTCAAGGAATTGGATGATGTGATTATAGGATCTGGCTGGGAGAGTCTGCAAGCTGCAGACTCAGGCAGGAGCTTCCATCCATGGGCGGAATTTCTTCCTTCTCAGGGAAACCTCAGTTTTGCTCTTCAACTGATTAGACAACACCCACCCACATGATTGAGCTGATCTCTTTACTTGAGTCCACTGATTGTTGCTGCACACCACATCAACAGAAGCGTTCACAGCAGCACCCACCAGCATGCTTGACTGAGTAAATGAGGACAGGAGCCTGGCCGAGTTGACACATAAACTGACCAACACATTTGTCTTAGGTGAGAATTCTTTTCCTCTCTGAGGTCCCTGCTGTAATCATTTCTCCCCAGAGTGTGCCCAGTGTCTTTAGAGTGTCTGGGGTGGCCAGTCACTCCACGTCCAGGGAGCCTCCTGATGCACAGTGAAGCCTGCATCCTGAGAGCACGGCCACTCTTTCCTCTCTCCCAACTCTGGAGGGAGTGGCCCATCTCATCTGGCTGTCAGGGGAGGGGATTCTAGTGTCTATGTGTAGAGCCCTGGTTGGGAGCGCCCGTCCTGAAACTGACAGGCTGTTTCATGGCGCCAAAGCTGGGGGCCTGTGGGAGGCTGCCAGGGACCCACAGGAAACTGAAGACTATTAAGCCCAGAGCACTTTTCAGGACCCAGCTGGCCCTCCCCATCTCCCGTTCCTCCCACTGGCGTGGGGCTGGGCCCCCTTCCTTTCCTCCTTATCTGGCCACTGCCCACTCCTTCTCTGGGGGCCAATGACACCCACCCTTCTTTTTCTAAAGGGGCACAGCAGAGATGACAAGGATGTGGGCAGAGTCCAAGGTTCAGGGCTTTCAGGGTCATTATCCCCACCCTTGGTCCCTCTCAGAGAGGATCCTGGGCCCATCAGAGACTTCCAGCTTCTCCTTTCGTCACCCTGAGCTTGTCAGATATCCTTGTCCTCATGACCTCTGCCCTTCCTCCTAGAAGACCCCTCCCCAGGGCAGAAGGAGCCTGTTGGCACAAGTTGTGCTCCCCTGAGTCCCGTCTTCACAGCTCATATGTTTGAGGTATCCTCCCCAGGCAGCGCCCATCCTCCTGCCATCTGGGGACCCCTCCCATGGCCTTGAGCTTCTGTCCTAGATGACGCTGGGCCCCAGAGCAGGATGAGAAGGGCCTACCTCTTCAGAGACAGCGGGAGATACTTTTCCTGTGTTGAGCTCAACATGGACATGGAGCAGCCTCTTCCAGGGTGATGAGTTATGCCGTTTCCCAAAAGAGGAATCAGCCTCAGGGAGATTAAGCAGCTCACCCAGTCACAGAGCGGAGTCGGGACCCAGTTTAATTTAGCGCTGACACTTCAGGCCATCTGTTTAGCCCCGACCCCCACGTGGGTCTGCTCCAGCGGGGAGGGCCATACAAAGCTCCGTTCCACTGGGCACTGAATCCAAGTTGGGTGAATACCAGAGCCCTCCCGGCCATGCAGAATTCTGAGGATCATCTGCCCTCCTAGTAAATCTCTCTAACCAAGATGCCTGACGGCTGCAAGGCAGGGTCACAGGGCAAGGAAGGGGACCCCAGCCCAGTCAGGGTGCCTGAAGATGCACTGGTCTGCTGTCCTTGCTGGGAAGAGGATTTTCTGGAAGGAAGGGCTTTACATGCTCCTTCTTATTTGACATGGCCATGAGGAAGAACAGGCATTATGCCCATTTTACAGATAAAACTGAGGGCATTATTTGTCCAAGGTCACACAAGTGGTAAGTGGTAGAGGCAGGTCTATCTGAGACCAAAACCTTTATTCTTTGAACCATATCACACAAACTCTTTGCAGAAGCTTGTCCCAAGCCCGCCAGAAGTGATCTTAATTCCAAAAGGGGCTTGAAAATCTACAACCAAGCTCATAACCAGAACTTAACTGTCCCAAAGGAGGGTGACTGTGGACGTGATTATTCGTCTATGCTGCACAGACCCCTGGCTCCCCCATCCTGGGCTCCCTGCCAGGTCCACAACCCTCCTCTTCTCCCTACCCAGTCTGGGCCAGAGCAGCTGCGGCCAATACAGACCAATATGGGCCCATTTCCAAGAGCTGCATGTAGTGCTGATAGCAGAGGCCCCAGGCCAGGCCCAGCCCAGCCCAGGATGGAACACCCCAACACCCCAACTGTCCTGGGAGCCCATCGCTCGGCCTGGCTTGCTCCCCAAGAGTGGTGGGTCTCCAGGTGCAGGTGATGACGAGTGTGTGGGTGGTGGATGGAGCCTGGAGTTAGCAGAGTGACTGTGGGTGAATCATCCCCTGGGCCTGCTTCTTCCTAGCGTTTCAGGTGCTGTTGTTGGTAGCCAACATCCCTCTCTGCCGTGCCCTAGGTCAGTCACATTACAGAGATAACCTCATATAATTCTCTAACAACCCAATAGGCAGCTACTATTATCACTACTATTATCACCTCCATTTTACAGGCAGGAAAATGAGGACCAGAGAGCTCAAGTGACTTGCCTTTGGTCATACAACTAGTAAGTGGCAGAGCCAGGCTTTGAACCCAGGCAGTCGGGCTCCTGGGCCTGCACTCTGGGCTCCTCCACTCCTGAGTTCAGCTGTGGTGGGAGGAGCATGGACGTGCTGTAGAGAGGAAGTCGCCTCTACCCATCCGTGCCTCGGTTTTCTCATCTATAAAGTAGGGAAGAGGATGCCTCCCTTACCCACCTACTGAAAGGAGCATTCATTGAATAAATCCCTAACAAGCAGCTACCATGTGCTAGCCAGTCCGGTTCCAGGTGCCAGGGATGGAGTGGGGAACAGCACAGAGAAACCCCTGTCCTCTCGGCACTGGCATCCGAGTGGGGGAACAACAGATGGTGAACAAATGAGCAAGAATATTCTAGATAGGACTGAGTGATGTGAGAGGTGTGGATGCTCAGAGCAAAATACAGTGGCTCTATGAATGAGCCTGTCCTCCATGGAAGGGATACCGAGAGCCCAGCACAACATCTGCTCAGGGTATGTTAGGATCGTTGTGGTTAATGTGATTTTGTCCTTATTTGCCAAGTGCTTTCATCTGTACCATTTGATTTTGTCCTGCCCAGGACCTGTACAGTAGATTTTATTACTTCCATCTTATAGATGAGGAAACTGAGGCCCAGAGAGGTTAAACAACTTGCCCAACATCACACAGCTGGTAAGTGGGACAACTTGAATTCCAAAAAGCCCTCTGATTCTAAGTCCAGGGCCTCCTGTTCCTGAGGGAACACAGCATGTTATAGGATTTAAACACATTGAAATTTCTTCTTTTACGAGTTTAGATTCAAATCAGTGATACCTGGTGTCGGGGAGTAGAATTCCTTCACGTATTCATCCCACCTTGTTCTAGGTCCGTCCCAGGAGCCCTCGGGTGGGTGTGGTGGGGATGGGACCCTGGAGATGAATGAGCTGTGGGGGGGCCCTACCTTCCAGGAGTTCAGGGTTTAATGAGGGCACCTCAGATCCAGGAGCCAGAATCCCAGTGATGCTTTGGGGTGCCCCAGCAAGCTATGGGTGAACACCCTTTCCACATTGGCATTGATTAAATACTTCCCATTTGACAGGGCAGGGCAGGGCTGACCCTGCATTCTGGTTCTGGGCCTGTCACTCCCTTGCCATGTGACTTGGAGAAAGGCCCTGCCCTCTCTGAATGTTAGGGTACCATGAGGGGATGGGCTGTCTGGTGTGGGCTCCTCCAGTCTGACATTGGTGACTCCCAGAGGAACTGGAGCCCCATTGGCTCCATTCCTCCCTAATGCTTGTCCAGAGGATATGGGGCACCCCTAGAGACAGCCTCAGTGCACCTGGCATGCCTGGAGCCTGGGACACTTGCCTGGGGCCAGGTCATCAGAAGCCAAATGGATCTGAATACAGGTTTTGGGGTCCAAAACCAGGGCTTGGCTCCTGGCTCTGCCACCAGCTAGCTGTATGACCTTGGCCAAGTTACCCAGCCTCTCTGAGCCTCAGTTTCCTCATCCCTAAAATGAGGGTAGTATTTGCAGGGAACCTAGCACGGTGCCTGGTAGCTGGTCAGTCAATGAGCAGTAGTTAACACTGACAATTATGAGCTGATGATGACAGAGGGTGGGGCATAAAAGCTTCATTTGTGAGCACAACTAAGTGCCAAAGCATGGAGCCCCAAATAGGGACTCCATGATGGTGTGTGTGCATTTGTGTGACTGTGTGTGTGTAAATGTAAATACAAACATGTATTCTCATAGCAACCCCTGGCTTGCTCTGCTTTCTGTCTGTTGCCATCTATCTAACCATGTGTCTACAGAAGGACAGAGAAAAGGAGAGAGGGAAGGATTGGGTAGAAAGAACAGCCACATTGCTGACTTCAGGGAGGGTGGCCGGCTGGCTGTCTGGGGATAAGGGCTGGATCGGCACTGAGTAAATACCCCATCTGTATTTTGAATTTTGATTCATGCAACTGTTTTGCCTCTTTAAAGTATCCTTCGAATTAGACTCAGCTATTTACCCTGGTTATCATTCCATCCTCAGGATGACCTGCAAGAGAGAGCTAGACTCCTGCCTGTGTGGAAGACGAGGTGACATGACTTGCTCAAGGTCACTCAGGGAGAAGGTGGCAAAGCTGGTCCCTGCGCGCAGCCGTCTTACGGGACTCTCAGGGGGCAGCGCGGCAGCGGCCCTGAGCCTGCAGCTGTGCCCCAGAGGAGAAGCCCCCGCGGCTGGCTGCTCCTGCCGGCCTCTGGCTGGGGCAGCACCGGCAAGTGTCTTCGCTCGTCTGGCAGGTCCCACTGGCCTGGTTTGAGAATTTGCCCCGCAGGCCTCAGCTCTGCAGGGGGAAGAAGTAAAAATAGCTGGGCCCAGCGGCCAGCGGCTGGGCTGCGGGCAGCAAGACATGCCTTTCCCATGACTTGGGTTCTGCAGAGCAGAGGCCCTCCCTGCCCTGCTGGGTGCCCTGGGCCGCGCGCCCGCCGGGTAGAGCCGACTCAGGCACAGCTGCCTGGGGCGCGGGGCCCGCCAGGAGCAGCACCGTGGGTGGGGGCCCCGGGGCGGGGTAGCAAAAGCTGGGTGCAGTGGACAGTGCAAGAGAGGCCTCTGGCCCAGCCACAGGGGCGGGGCAGGGAAGGCTTCCAGAAAGAGGTCACATGGGAGCACACAGGAGTTAAGAAGGCGGGGTGTGTACGGAGCGCATTCCAGGCAGTGGGAACCGCATTTGCAAAGGCTGAGAGCTGCAACAAATATAACCCATCAGGAGGTGCAAATGGCTGGGTGATCTGGAGGGTGGGGGGCTGGTTGGGACAGGAGGCAGGGTCCGGCTGGGAAAGCAGGCAGGCCCCATGATGGGGGCAGGGTGAGACTGTGGAGCAATGGGGAGCCAAGGGAGGATGTGGAGCAGGGGGTGATATGTCAGGTCAGAATCTTAGAAGACTGGGGATTCCTGAACTCAATGAGACAATCACACTGAGGCTGAGACCCCACCGTCAGTCAGGTCCCTGCGTGTTCCTGCCACAGATGCTACTGAGGCCTCTTTTACCAACTTCGAGTTTCTGGCACCTGCGGCTCTTCTCCAGAGGGCTCTCTCTGGCTGCCAGAATTAATGCCCCCTCCCTACCTCCTGCCACTGCCGGCAGGAGCCCTAGCCCCTTGGGTGGGGTGACTGATCACCAGGTGATCCCTGGCCACTGGTTTGATGACACACCTGCCTGGCTTCCCTATTCCCCTGCCAGCCTTTCCTAAGGTCACCTGCTACGTGGGTTTCCTGTCACTGCTGTAATAAGTGACCCGAAAGTTAGCAACTGAAACAACATACTTTATTATCTTATGGTTCTGGAGGTCAGAAGTCTGGCACGCATGTCTCTAAATCAAGGCATCTTCAGAGCTGATTCTCTCTGGAGGCTCTTGGGGAGAATCCATTTCCTGGCCTTTTCCCACTTCTAGAGGCTTCCTGTGTTCCTTACCTCATGGCCCCTTCCTTCATCTTCAAAGCCAGCAGGTCAAGTCCTTCTCACATGCCTGTAACTTTATTCACACATGCCAAGTTCCTTTTGCTGTGTGATGTAACAGATTCACAGGTCCCTGGGATTAAGAGGTAGATACCTTTGGGAGCTCTTATTTCTGCTGACCTCACCTCTGTAATAAGCCATTTGCACTGACTGCTCACCCCGGGGTCTGCTGGGGGCCCCAAACCTTAATCCTGGTCTCCTCACTCCCCTCCATGTACCCCAATTCCAGTTGGCACTACTCCCCCTTCTCTGAGAATACTGGCAGCTTCGCCTCCAACAGACACTTGCGTTTTCCTGACCTTTCACCCTGAATTACCTCCTCCAAGTCTGCATCTCCTGACCAAGGCCTCGCCCACTGCCCCTGGGAGTCTCTCTCTAATTAGGACAATTAAGGTAAAAGGCCAGGCAGAGAACTGAAGCAACACTTGGGATGGAGAAGAGGGCACAGCTCTGGTCCTGCCAGAGCTGGGTTCAAACCCCGCCTCTGCAGCCTGGGAGACTTGCTGGTGCTTTCAGAGCCTCAGTCTCCTCACCTGACAGAGAGGGTGAGGGGCCTCCAGGGGTCGCTAAGCAGGTTAGAGAGTTGACAGTTGGGACGTGCCTGGCACACGGTAGGCTCTCAGGAAACAAGAGCTGTTGTCGGTGACCAGGTGGTTCTAGCCTTGGTCATTGCCATCTCTTTACAGGAAACAGTAACGATAAATGAGTAAGTACTTTGTTAACACCCTGAACTGCCAATCTTACTGGGGGAGAAGAAGTTTGTTTGGGTGGCTTCCTGGATGCAAAGAACCAGCACCAGCTGATTTCTCCAAGCCTGGTGCAACTGACAATTATCCCAGACAGCGCCCACACTGCCAAGAAGGTGGCTGACGCGTTGGGGTAGCACGGGAGGAGGGGGCTCTTTGGAGGACCCACAAGCACCTTTGCTTCAAAAGTGGGCCCTGTGCCAGCCATGAGGGTAATTAGGCCAGATGGTCTTGAGGTAGAAATTCTATTCATCCCCAAAATGCTATAAATCAAGGCACAGATGGGGAGGGTGTCTGACTTACGTCAATTCCCCCTTCAGGTAAGACTTCCATGGACCACATGTGCTCTCTTTTCCATTTGACTGTGAAAATTAGTTAGATGACGGATTTTGATGTTTTTTAGCATTAAATTGATGTGCTGTCCCTGTGAATATTGTTAGATATCCTCTTGATCATGTCAACTAGACAGAATATAGTTTTTTTAGACTTTTTTTCAAAAGAGATGTATGAAATATGAGTTTCCACACGACTCCTGAATGGGTTTTATTGTTTTGTTTTTCAAAAGATGTCTTCGAGGAACATCTACTTCACAGGAAAAACTGGGCACTTTTTGCAGCTGGATGGACTGTAGAGGCTTCTGATGCCTTTCTCCATCTTCCTCCCCAGGATAGCCAGGACTGACCCCCCCTTGGTGGCTCATTTCCTGCTTCCAGGAATGCTCGGGACAAGCCAGGGACTCGGCAGCGGTGGGTCGTGTGAAGGTCCCCTGTGACTCTGTGAGCACACTGCGCTCAGCACCGCAGGTGGGAGCAGCCCAGGCACACGGAGAATGTGTGGCTGAGGGAGACCGGGCTTTGGAGCCAGAGCGTCTCGGTCCCAGCTCTGCCACTTCCTGGCCGTCGGACCTTGGGAAACGTCGCCATTTCTCTCTGCTTCCGTAAACGGGATGGCACCAGCACCCACCTCACAGGGCTGTGATACAAAGTCTGGAGACGTGCACGTGGTATGCAGAGGACACTCATTTTTACCCTGTTTATGAGGCCTCTGTGGCTCCTTTAGTAAACGGCAGGCAAATTAATTGATAATAAAATAGCAGGACAGGGACACCATTTTGCAAATGAGGAATGAAGCTTAAAAAGAGACGACCCATAGCAGCATAATTTACAACAGCCAAAATGCAGAAGTAACCCTAGGGTCCATCGATGGATGAACGGATAAGCAAAGCAGACCCGTACAACGAATCCTATTCAGCCTTAAAAAGGAAGGAAGTTCTCACACCAGCTCCAACGTGGACGGACCTTGAGGACATTATGCTAAGTGAAATCAGCCAGGCACAAAGGGATAAAGCCTGTGTGATTCTCCTTGTATGAGGTCCCTGGAGGAGTTAAACTCATAGAGACAGAAAGTACAATGGTGGTTGCCAAGGGCTCAGGGGAGATGGAATGGAAGTAACTGTTCAATGTGTAGTTTCAGCTTTGCAAGACAAAGACTGTGGAGATGGTGGTGGTGAAGGTTGCACATTATGAGTATATCTAATACCACCCAACTGGGTACCTAGAAATAGTTAAGATAGAATGTTTTATGCTATGTGTATTTTACTACAATTAAATTTTTTTTTCAAAAAGTAAAAGAAATGACCCAACTTGCCCGGGTCCCTCTGCTGGGAAGCATGAGAGGCAGGATTCAGACTCTGGAGAGAGTGACACCCCCCCCCCATCACAAACCTCCTTGCTGTATGTCTGTTCAATGGGTAAGATTTGGGGGGAAAGGGTGGCATCCAGAAAAGTTGCTGAGAACTTTACCGAGGTGATGTGGGAGAGAGGAACAATCAGTGGGCGTGACGGAGAATGGGGCATCAGACAACTTCTGCTGTGTGAGCCTGGGCACACCACTCACCCTCTCTGGGCTCCTGTATGAGGGTTAGGTCAGGAGGGCATCCAGGTCCTTCCAGCTCTAAGGTCCAGGCAGGGGTGAGATGAGATGCCCAGGGACATTCTGACAGTTCCAACAGGCCTGAGTGCCCTCCCCCTGCAAGGATCCTGGCTGGGCGCTGGAAATCGCTTTTCCCTTGGGCCCCTTTCATGTATCAAGCTCCGTTATGGGCCAGGTCCCTGCCCTGGGACTGAAGTCCTATAGGCGAAGACAGAAGGTAGACAAGTAAATAAACAGGAATAGAGCCTATGAAGAAAGAAACACGGATAATAGGGTAGGGTTTTTTTTCAGTGGCAAAGCCAGCAGAGTTCCCAAGAAGGGAAGGCAATATTCTGGTTGGTGTCCCAGGAAGGCGTCCTGGAGGAGGTGGCATTTGGGCGGACCTTGAGCCTGGTTCCACAAGCCCTTACTGAGCACAGACTGTGCCTGCCGACCAGAGGTGCTAGAGATAAAGGACTCAGGGGGCCAGTCGTGTGGGGAAGACAGACATGCAAGCGCATCACCATATAGCTACAGGGCAGGAAAGAGGGGTTCAGGACAGGCAGGGCAGTTGGATATTCCTGCCACTGAGTCTCCCAGTCTGAGCTGAAGGGACCTTAGGGATCTGCCACCCATTCCAACTTCCCCATGTGGGAAGCAGAGGCTGAGAAGCAAAACCACCTGCCTTTGACTGGCTGCTTGCTCGGTGGCAGGTTCTATGCTGTGAGCTTTACCTGGCCGTCTTCTCACCTAAGGTTGCTTCTTTTTGGAAGATGCCAGCTTTCTGCTAAGGATACTTAAGCGTTGTCATCAGACTGTGACATAATTACAACACATAAACACCAGTATAATGTCCATCTTAATAAGCATCCATTATATCCATTTTCCCTGTAAACACCATAGCATCAAGAGCTGTTACTAACAATTCTGTCTCTTAGGAATGATCCAAAGCAGGCTGTAAATCTCTGGCATCCTCTAATCTTTATTTGTTCATTCAACAAATATTTATTTTGAGTGTCTGCTGTGTGTGAGGCCCTGTGCTGGGACTGAGGCCCTGTGCTGGGGCTGGGAGTACAGCAGGGCCCACAGTAGACAGAGGCCTGCCTGCCATCCTGAAATTCACAGTTAGAGCAGAGAGAAGGGCCAGAGAGAAATAATAGAGCAAGGAAGCACATGATGATTAGTGCTAAGAAGGGAAAACTAGGTACCGTAGCTGGAAGGACAAGGGGTTGTGCTATTTTGTGACCGTGGAAGATTTTTAGGGCCACAATGTAGCAGGTTGAACACTGCTTTTAAAAGATACCCCCACCCAGAACCTGTGAACAGGACCACATTTGGGAAAGGGGTCTTTGCCGACATAATTAAGTTATGAATCTCGAGACGTGTTCATCCTGGATTATCCAGACAGGGCTTAAATCTAATGACAAGTGTCCTTAGGAGAAGAAAAGAGTACACTGACACACAGAGACAGCCATGTGAAGGCCCAGAGGCAGAGATTGGAGTGATGTGTGGCCACAAACCAATGAATATCTGGAACCATCAGGATCTGGAAGAGATAAGGGATTCTCTCTCAGAGCCCTCAGAAGGAGTGTAGCCTTGATGACACCTCGACTTTGGACTTCTGGAACTGTGAGAAAAATCAATTTCTGCTGTTTTAAGCCACCCAGTTTGTAGTCATTTGTTATAGCAGTTGGAAGAAACTAATACACATAATTTCTGACTCAAGCTTGAAGGCAGTGAGGAAGTAATCATGCAGGTAGGTAGGAGAAAAGCATTAGAGTCGAGGAACAGCAAGTGCAAAGGCCCTGAGGTTGACTGGGCAGATGTGGGGAACAGCAAAAGCCAATATATCTACACAGAGGGGTGTAGGGGGGAGGGATGTGAGAGCAGGTCAGAAGCAGCCTGGTGGGAAAAGGACTTTGATGTTTACTCTGCACGACGTGGGAAATGGCTGGGGGCTTAGGGTAGGAGGACAACAGGATCTAATGTGATTTATAATCAAACCACTCTGCTGGCTGTGATGAGACTAGACTGAAGGGTGGGGGGTGGCAGCCCACTTTGCATGACCCCCAAGTCAAACCCAATTCCAAAAGCATTGTCGAGCTCTCACGTTTTATTCAAGTTTGGTAGGAAAACAGGATGGAGGGGACAGTTACATGGCATAGCACCCAGCAAATGCTACCCTCTTTCCCCTTTAAACATCTGAATCCCTTTCTGAATGCATTTCCCATAGAAACTCTGGGTTCTCTCTCTCCAGGCAAAGTCTCTTACAGCCAAACAAAGCTTCCTATAAGCCACAGGAATGACTACAGGTTTCCCGATGATCACTGTCAACGTTATCTGCTTGTGGTTCAAGCTTTGTGCCAGCATGTTATATGGATTATCTGTCTTCCTCCAAACTCACAACAACCTAGGAGGTGGAACTATTATCCTCATTCCTATTTACAGATAAGAAAGCTAAGGCTCAGAGAAGGGCAGTTAATGCAACCAACGAGTGGAGGAGCCAGTCCTCTGAATGTGGGCATTAATGTAAATTTCACTTCGACGGGACTGAGGCAGCAAAGTGTCACGTCCATGTGTATTTGCAGGTGCATGAACTGGCAAAGGCCTCCATCAGCCACCTTTTCCACGGGGTTTTCACAGCGGCCTTGGAAGTGACCAAGTGCAGCCAGGAGACTCAACAGTGGTCTGACACCTGGTATCAGGAATTTCTAGGCCTCTGGGATAGAGTCCAAAGTGACTGGGACTCTGGCTTCCAGACTCCAACTGTAACCACCACCCTCCCTGCCTCCTCCTCAGGATGTGGTTTAATAAATGCACTCTTTAGCAAGCCTTCAGTCCCATAGTCCCATATTTGCAGGGTTGGAGGGGCCCTTGGAGCTCATCCTGTCCAGGCCATACCAAATGCTGCAACAGCTCCTATGGAATCTTGGCTAAGTGATCAGATACTCCACTTACTACTTGTTTACCGCTCCTGAGAAGGTCAGTCCTGTCTAGGGACATTCATGACCCATGTTTAAAGGGGTCGGATCATTTGGAGGGAGAGAATGGGTTATGATGTTGGGTCCAGTCACCTGGGACAAGTCACTTCACCTCTCTGAGCCTCACTGTCCTCACCTGTAAAATGGGGGCTCGTGGGGTGGGGGTAAGGTTGAAATGAAATAGTGTAGGTAGTGGGAAGGGTATAGCTTAGTGGTAGAGTACATGCTTAGCATGCGTGAGGGCCTGGGTTCAATCCCCAGTACTGCCATTAAAATAATAATAATAATAATAAATTTTTTAAAGAAATAGTATAGGTGAAAGTTCTCAGCACACTACATGCACATAGTAGGTGCGCAGTAAAAGCGTCCATTGCTAACAGTCCAAATATGTACAACCTTCCTGGAGGCAATTCCGGGTGTCACAAGAGTTCTAAATGCTCATTCTCTGCACCAGGTGTGTATTATTAAGTCTCTCTTACAGCTGAGGAAACTGAGGCTTGTGGCCGCCCAAAATCAGACAGCTTTCAGTCACAGTCTGGTTCTTGGCACTAAATAAACTTGCCGCTTCATGTGAGTCTGCGATATGGTCAGAAGTCAAGGGCAGAGTGTCACCAAGAGGACCTTTCTCTTACTCTCTCCCCCATAGGCTCTAGGAGAACACACACAGCACCGAATGGCTTTGCACGGGAGGAGGCAGGTAGCCTCACAAGAGGACATCATTTGCCCAGGATCACCTCGCAAGCCAGACTCGGAAGTCTGGTGTCTTCTCCCCATGCACAGTCCTGAAAGGTGGCCTTGCCTTGGGGACATTTTTGAACTGAGGTTTGACCTGGCATCTGAGAGATCTGACACTCCCCAAACACCTCCAGGGCCAAGAACTAGTCTCCTTCATCTTTAAAGTGACCAGAGCATGAAGAGTATCATATGTGCTCAATCCAAAAGAGCTGACCAGGTAAATGAATTAGCTCGTTCCACACTCACCATAGACTCACAGTACCCATATGTATTGAAAATAAATCTCAACTTCTTGCCATATCCTACAAGGCTAAACTTGATCTGCATTCTGTACACGCGCGGGCACACACACACATGCACCACCTCTCCAATGTCATCTGGAATCCTCCAGCCATGCCAAACTGCTTTCAGTGCACTGTGTCCTTTCCTGCCTCAGGACTTTTGTATGTGCTATTCCTCTTCCTGGAACACTCCCTTCAACCTCCCCTCCCATACTGATCACAAAGATCTTGGTCCTTTTTCATTCTCCAAGCCTCAAGCTGAATATCACTTCCTCAGAGAAGCCTTTTGCTGATGAAAGGCTAAGTAGATAGCTAAGTGGACCTCCTTGTTTGTTTCTTCTTACAGCATTTATCAGGTTAGTAATAATATATTTAGTAGTCAGTCTCCACCCTTAGATTGTAAGTTCCACGGAGCCATGCTCGCTTCACTTACCAAAGCCTACCAAGAGTCTAGCACAGTGCCCGCCAGACCGTGCTTGGAAAATATTTGCTGAATAAATGGACAGAAGGATGGAAGGGAAGAGAAATAGATTTGGGGTTGACAGGGACCTGTTTTTGTTTCCTGGTCCTGAATCTGCGAACCAGCTGAACTGTAACCTTGTGAGAATTACTTCAATTCTCTAAGCCTCAGTTTCCCCATCTGTAAAACAAAGATAATAATAGTCCCTCCCTCCTTGTGAGGATTAAATGAGCTAATGTGTATGATATGCAGGGCCAAGAACACAGACGTGGTTATGGGTTGGGCTGTGTCCCCCACCCCTCCATGAGATATGTTGAAATCCTAATCCCCAGCACCTCGGTACCCTTATTTGGAAATGGAGTCTTTGAAGATGTAATTAGCTGAGATGAAGTCGTACTGGAGTAGGATGGGCTCCTGACCCAATGTGACTGGAGTCCTTATAGGAAGGGAAAGAGACAGGGAGAAGATGCTCACATGACAACCACAGCAGAGGCTGCAGCGACGCCGCTATAAGCCCTGGGACGCCAAGGATGGCGGGAGAGCAACAGAAGCCAGAAGAGGCTGGAAGGGATCCTTCCCTAGAGCCTTCAGCCGGAGCACTCCCTGCTTCTGCTTCCATTTTTATGAGACACCAAACTACTCTTGTACTTTTTTTATAACATTGCTAAGAAATGGATGCAGTAGGCACTGAACAAATGTCCGGTCCATGTGTCTTTTTTTTTTTTTAATCTATCATGTTCTGTCATGTACACGTAGTCCCCAGGAGACAGCGTGGTCCCCAAAGTGTCTGTGTCTGATCCACGGAGCGCAGAGCAGGCCCGTGAGCGCTGGAAGTGTGACGTCGTAAGGACCCTGTGCACTTAGTGGTTGGAAGACAAGGGCTGATTTCCTGTCATCCTTGCCTGGCTGGGAACTGGCCCACACTGTGTGTTGAGAAGAAAGGTGCAGAACTGGTCTGGCCCAAGACGTAGAGGTAAATGGAGAGGATCTGGGTCTGCCCAGGCTTCCTGATGGTGGGACCTGCTTCTCTGAATAGCGTTCTCTCCTAAGCCTTCCCAGCTGCTTCTCCTGGTACCACAGGGAGCTGGGGGGCCTGTTTGATGGAGAAGAGTGGGTGACGAAACCCTCCAGCTGACCTGCTCCAGGCTTTTAATTAGCACCTGGATGGAACATCCTTTCCTACAGAAGGCCTGGCTGCTGACAAGCTGCCGGTAGGCTATGCTCACGGTTTAATACTTTGATTAAAAATCACTTCCAAGCCCTTTGCATGCCGGTCACCCAGATGCAGGGTCCTCCTGGGTACGGGAGAGCAAACTGCACAGAGGAAGCCTCTGTTATTAATAATGACAAACCATCAGGGCTGAGGCCGGGAGGTCGGGAGGGCATGTGGTCAGCGCCCAGCCTTCAGGCTCCTGTAGAGGGACATTGGCCTTCGGGAAGGAAAACCCAGACTCAGAAGGTGGGAGGATTCCCCAAGTGTAGAAAGGGGCTTCATATCCTGGGTAGCCCAGTCAAGAGATTGGCATTTGCTCCTGGAAGGTGCTCTGTTTGTTTCTGTTTTAGAGGTTTGGAAGTCAGCTCAGAGAGAGAAATAACTTGTTCAAGGTTGCACAGCTGCCAGGCGGCAGCACTGGACTCACACCCTGGTCTGTCTGACCCCAGAGCCTGATTGCAAGGACATTTCTGGAGCAAATTTCACAGGGCAGTGGTGAGAGCTGCAGCTCAGCAGCTGGGGCGAGGGCGAGGCCATAGAACAGCACACGGTCCCGGGAAGGGGGCACCGATTATGTGGGGAAGGCAGCTGCGGATGCACTGTGGTGGGGGCACCCCTGGCAAGGTGGACAAGTGCAGGCGAGTCTGGGGTCTCGGAGGACAGTCAGGGTGAGGAGAGGGACATATTACGTGTCCTTTCATCCCCCTGTTAGTTCAAGCTGTGGAGTGGATGAAACTGACCCAGGAGCATGCTGAGTTATGGGGTGAAGCAGTAGAGTGAGGGGCATGGAGGAAGATGGGGAACAGCTGGGGCAGGCTAGGAGCCGGGTAGAAAGGCAGCAGTGCTCACTGAGGGTTTACTGTGCACTCGGCACTATTCTGATCCTCTCCCTGGTTTCATGTGTCTCCCCAACAAGAACCCTCTCAGGGAGGTACTATTATTATGACACCATTTTACAAAGGAGCAAACTGAGAGGCTAAACAGCTTACCCATGTCAGCAAGCTAACCAGTGGTCGAACCCGGCTTCAACCCAGTGGTCAAGCCAGTGTACTTAACCACCATGCTACCCCACCTCTAGACTGGCCGATGCTGCCTCACTGTTGCGTTCTCTGTGGATGGGGGTGGAGGGGTAGGAATGAGCACAAAGCCAGCAGCCACTGGAACAAATTTGGAAGCATAACAGCAAGACTTGACATTTATATGGTATCTTAGAGGCTGCAGAGGATGCCACACCTCTGCTTTTGTTTGGCCTTGAATACAACCAACAGCCAAGCGGGGGGGGGGGGGGCATTATCCCTCCATCTTTTCATGGAAATGGAGGCCCTGCCAGGGTGAGCGAGCTCCTCTGGTCATACTGTTAGGCTGTGTCAGGGGCTTGACCTCAACTCTTCAGATTCTGGAAGGGAATCTGCCACCAGGGGTGGTGGGTGCAGGGCTGCTGAGAGGAGGGGCTGTACGCCCAGTCGGCCTCCTTGACTGACCACCTTGAGCTGAGATGAACATTAGAATCTTAAATGAGGGGACTGGTCCCCAGAGGAGGCAATGGGGAGCTTCTCTGGTAGGGGATCATTCATTTAAAAGCTGATTCAGGGTTACCGGGGAGAAAGAAGGGATGGAGGATAAACTGACAGTTTGGGATTTGCAGATATTAACTACTATATACAATATAGATAAACAAGTTTCTACTGTACAGCACAGGGAACTACATTCAATAACTTGTAATAACCTATATCGAAAAAGAATATGAAAAGGGCTATATATATCTGAAACACTATGCTGTATACCAGAATTTAACACCGCATTGAAAATCAACTATACTTCAATTTTAAAAAAAGCTAATTCAAGATGGACTCTCAAGACACAGTCGGCGCATTGTAAAGGGCAGGGCTGCAGTCAAATCCCAGTGCTTGCCATGAAGTAGCAGCGGGGCCTGGGACAAGCCACCTAAACAGCCTCTCCAGAGCACTCAGGGTCTCCAGCTGCAATTGGGGGTAATCTCCCCACGGCTGGCTCCTGTGGGGATCAGAATGGTGTGAGGAAAGCGCCTGGCCCGCAGCTGGGGGTCAGTGAACGGGCTGGTATTGGCAGGGTGGGACACAGCTCAGGTTTGTAGACATCCTTTTATTTTTAAAAACCAGGCTTTATTTTCTAGAGCAGTTAAAGTTCACAGCAAAACTGAGCAGAAAGGACAGAGATTTCCCATATACTTCCTGCCCCCCACACATAGCCTCCACCTTTTATCAAAAGGTAACTTCATTTGAAATTTTGTTTCCAAAGTTCACAGAAAAAAAAAAAAAAAAAAAAAAAAAGAACAGGAGGAGACTTTTAAAACCTTCTTAAGTCCCTTGCTGTGCAGAAGGGGAAACCGGGGCCCAGAGAGGGAGATTGCATACCCAAGGTCACAGAGCCAGGGAAGCCTGGCCCCTAATTTCTGTCAGTCAATGTGGGCTGCACAGCATCACACTCATCCTGCTGTTCAAAACGCATGCTCGGGGTTACAAATCTACCGCCCCAGCTGGCATCCGCCTGAATCCTTGCTGGCATCTAGAACACCCAGGTCAGAGGGCACTGAGGGTTGTCATTTTCCCCCTCTCACTGTCTCGTCCTTGTACAGGCGTTAAAGAGCCGAGGTAGGTGGTTCTGAGCTTGGAGACATCAGTGATCATGGACGTACACAGAGGCCAAGATGGTTTCTATTAGAAAATCCTGAAGTGGGATTCCTCCATTTCCACAGCATTTGTGCTCTAATGCCAGAGTTCCCTGGACCCCTTTGCATTCCCTGGGTCTCAGCCCACAAGAGCAAGGAAGCTACTATAATTCCGATTTTGACTTGGCTAATTACTACCCATGAGATTAAAGGACAGTCAAGGCAAGGTGGTTCACTAAAGAGCAAGGGTTCATGCTTGAGATCCCCGTTACCAACTGCTCCCATGAACACAGGATTGTTTTCTCTCTGTATATCCACTAGACTATGTTACAGATGATCTTCCAGTCATTCATCTACAAACTGGCAGGCTCTGTGGTGGAACACTACGGACAAGATGCCTGCTTTTCCGGAATGCAGGTCTTAGGTGGAGGGAAGACTGAGCTTATAGAGTGAAAAAACATACATCCAAGAGAACTTCAGATACTGATAAGAGCTGCGGATAAAAGCAAAACAGAAAAGCAGAATGGTGGTGGCATCATGGGAAGGCTGGCTACTCTAAATTGGGGATCATAGGAGGTGTCTCTAAGCAGGTAACATTGTAGTTGAGCCCTGAGCAAGGAGAAGCCAGCTATGCAAGGGTCTGGGGAGAGAGGGATCTGTGAGGAGGAATCAGCAAGTGCAGAGGCCCTGAGGCTGGAGTCAGCCAAGCCTCCTAGGACTTTGATTAAAACAAATAATAAGGCAAGGGGGCTATTTTGTTAAGGAAACACAATAACCAAAATACTTTCATTCTTTAATCTGTAATCTCCCCCCACCACCTTGAAATCCTACCAATCCTAGTTAATTCCTATTCAGTTTAAATATCTCTTCCACCAAGAAGCCTTCCAGTTCCACTAGTTTGTGATTTATAAAAACTGGTCTGTGGCAAAATGAGAAAAATAAGATCAGTAAACCATGTGTGTGTGGGGGGGCTATAAAGTTGCCAACTGTGTTTCCTCTATTCTGAGAATATCTGAGCTATATTATTTCTATAGTCATCCCTTAGATCAGCCAGGGATTGGTTCCAGGACCCTCTCAGATACCAAAATTGGAGGATGCCCAAGTCCCTTATATAATATGACAGAGTATTTGCATATACCCTGTGTACATCTCCATCCTCCATACTTTAAATTATTTCTAGATTACTTACAACACCTAATACAATGTAAATGCAATGTAAATAGTAATAAATACAATGTAAATGTTATATAAATAGTCATGGGTACAATGTAAATAGTTGCAGCAAATTCAAATTTTGCTTCTTGGAACTTTCTGGAATTTTTTTTTTTAGAATTTTTTTTCTCAAATATTTTTGATCCATGGTTGGTTGAATCCATGGATTCAGAACCCATGGATACAGAGGACCGACTGTATTTTTACTTTTTGCTGTTACTAAGTCCTTTTCACAAAATTATGAGTGTAGATGACAGCAAAGTTACCAATGTGGCAAAAATTGAAAGCTGGCCACTCTTTACAAATCCCCTATTTTGGGGGGAAAATTTTACTGGTCTGTGAAATCCCAGGTCTGGGCGCACCTGGGAACGAAACTCCAAAAACTCTTAGTTTCCCACACCCTTTCATCCTCTCCTCTTTTCAGAGTTTGATTTCAAAGAGGGCAGGGCCATCTCTGCCTGGCATTCAGCCAGGCCCAGAACAGGTGCTCAGAAAACACTGGTTGAATACACTGTGATTCATGGTGAAATACATTCAATTGAAATGAACCTCAGAGGATAAACTTGGGAGCAAACTGATGAAGGCAGAGAGCTGGGTAAAGGGAAAGACCTCAGACCTCAGAGCCAGGAGTCAGTTCACATCCCGCCTCCCGCAAGAGGTTTAGAAAGGTCAGAAGACCTCACCAGCTCAGGAGCAGTAGTTCAGGTAAAATCATTTACTTTCTCTGAGCCTCAACTTCCTCTCCTGTGAAATGGGGATGATAATGCCCTGACCCAGGATTCCTCTCAAGAACAAAAGGCATGTGTACAGAAAACCACACTGTAGATAGTATGTAAATAGTTCGTGGTCCGACCCTCCAGAACTGCGTAGTCCGTAGCGTCCAGTTTACCCCTTCCGGCCTATACGCCAGCTTCTCTTGCTAGTCCTGTGAGCTGGTGCGGGAACCTGCCTCTGAAGTCCTGAATAGAAAATCTCAGTATCTGGCGCCTAGTAGGTGCTCAACAAATAAATCAAACAACAATGACCCCCAGGCAGGTCTCTCCTCATCTTTTGTAAGTAGGTAATCTCCCAGGCTCCTCCCTCTTTGATACTTATTTGCCTTTTTAAGGACAGGACTAAGAATCACATTTAGGAAAAGTGAGTGGGTGTGAAGAGACTTTGATTAAAAGGTTAGTGCACATTTTTGGTTCCTACTTCCTAATCTTCCAGAATTTATTTTTGCCTACTTAATAAAAAGAGCCATGTCACATTTCTTTAGCTTGTCTTCTGGGTTAAAAAAAAATTTTTTTTAAGCCTCTATTTTAAACCGCCCACTCCAGCCATCCCAGGACGTGGCGAGGAAGAGGGCGCAGACAGGTGGAGCGTGTGCCCGGGAAGGCGGGGGCCGAGAGGGCCCGGGGGCGGAGAAGGGCGGCTGCGGAGTTTAGGGCTTTTGCAAAGAGCAGCCCCACGCGCCCCTCCGCGGGGGGCGTCTCCGCTCCGACGCTCCCAGCCCTCCAACCTCCCAGCGGCTTCCAGCACCCACTCGCGGATGCAGGGATCCGCCCGACTCGAGCGCCCTCGGCTCGCGGACCCGCTCCCCGAGGCCCCCCGGCCGGTCGGAGGGGCGGGGCTAGGGCGGGGCGGCCGGCGCTGATGTAATCCCCGCGCCTGGGCGGAAGGATATGGAGCGCGCCCGGTTGGCGGGGCGCTGAGGCCAGTTGCCGGGTAACGGAGCGGAGCGGCCGCGGCGCGCCGCCTCCCGCCCTCCGCCGAGTGGCGCCGGAGCCGCCGCCGCCGCTTTACGTAAGGCGCAGGCCAGGGCCGCCCGGCGCTCGGCAGCCGCTCGGAGCCCTCGGAGTGAGGAGGCGCCCCCGCCGACCGCCGCGCCGCCCGCCCGCTCGGCAGGTACGGCAGGCGGGCTGGGACGGGCTGGGGCCCCTCGGCCGGGTGGGCGCGGGCGGGCCGGCCACCGCCGCCGCCGCCGCCAAGAGGTTCCTGGGGCGGCCTGAGGGAGGCCGGGCCGCCCCGCCGGGCCGTGGGCTCCTCGAGGACTCCGGCCGGGCCGCGGGCGTGCGGTGGGCTGCGGGCCCGGGGACCCCTGCCTTGGAGACCACCGCGCCGCGCGCCGGGCGGGCGCGGGGCGGACGATGAGTCCGCACAATGGGCCGGTGTCGCCGCGCTGGGAGCGGCTCTTTGGGGGGAGGCGAGGCGAGAAGGGGAGCGGACGTGCGGCCGGGCATGGAGCCCGGGAGCGGCGGCGGCGGCGGGACTCCCGGAGTGGCCGGCCGGCGGGTGGGCGCTCGCTGCGCTGCCCTCGGCCCGCTGCGTCCCTCCGCCCCCTCCCCTCCTCATTGTCCTTTAGGGGCCCGGGAAGGGAAACCGCCGGCGGGGGAGGGGCGGAGCGGGGCGGGGCCGGCGCGGACAGACGGGCGCGCGGGCCTGTGGCTCTGCGCGCGCGGGGCGGGCCCTGGCGGCGGGGCGGGCCCTGCGGCGCAAGGTTCGGCGAAGGTTACGGCCGCCCGCGGGAGCCACGGGCCCGCAAAGTCACCCGCGGCCGCAGTGGGAGAGGACCAGGGCCCTCTCGCGCACGCGTCCCCGGCTGCCTTTCGGAGCTCGGCCCCCGAGGAACGGGTTGTCGCAGGGGAAGTGCTGCAAGCTGCCCCGGGCTTTAGCGTGCAGCGGGCGGTGCGCGGATGACAGGGCCTGCCCAGTCTTAGCAGCAGACCCCAATCGAGGCAGAACCTAGTTTTGATTTCTCTTTCACCACATTACAGTTTTTGTCCTCTATAGGCAAGCTGTGGAGACTTAACCTAATAAAAAGTGTAGGAGATTAAGCGGGTAGGGCGACGTGCGGTTCGTTGGAATGGTTTAACTAAGTATGATTTCTGCTAATAATTACCTGATTTGGGTTCTTGGATTTCTAGGTTGGGTACTTCGTCCAAGTTCCTAAGAATCGATTTTGCATCTTTGAGTCTTTGCTTGTTTAGAGAAACCGTGGTGGAAGATTGGTGATGGGTCGGGGGCAAGCGTTTTGATAATAGGTGATGTTGTGGATAAAACTTAACTGTACAATCTAATCCCTAAGCTAGGGTTCTCCTGTGCAAGCTAAGACCCGTGCCAGAACAGCTTGACCATTGCCTGGACTTTGAATTTAACGGGGGAAAATACCACTCTGCATCCTGAAGGTCAAATACTCTCCCATCGATTATTTTGGCTTGATCCATTCATAAACGCTTCTCAGGATCTTTATGCCATTTCTTTGTGACAAAAATTATTTCTGAAATTGTGCCTTTGCATACCTATAGGTAAGCTTCTTGCAATTAATACTTACTATGTTCTAGAGTTGACAGCTCTACTTGCTAAATAATTAATTTTTAGTAATTAAAAAATATTTACCGCTTCAGTTTGGGCACGTGTGTAATGGTTTTCACTTAAGCCTGTTTCATAAATGAAATGCCAATTTGGCCAGTGAAACATTGAAGGGAGAAGAGAATATTACTCTTAAATGTTTAATTTTGTAGGAAGTAGAATCAGAGGTACAGATTTTGTTTGTTTGTTTTTTAAAGAAAAGTACAGACTTTACATGGTGTTAACATCATCAAGTCTGTAACTATTTTAAGGGTAGTTTATTTGTTACACAAGTTGTAAGCATTTAAGAAAATTAAATGGATTTTTAGCATTTCTCTAATGATATCTATCACTCTGTGCTTTATTTTAGGGTAGCACTTTTCAGAACCAGTTGGGTTGTTTTTATTTTGCATTGTGCGGAAGAGTACTGAGCCTGAGTAGAACTCTCCCTGTTTTAGCAACATTTGACTTGGAGCCATTAATGGCGGCTGAGCCAGTTTGTTGTCTGTAAATTGGAAACAGTGATGATACCTGTCTCACAGGATGGTTGGGATGATCAAGTGAGGGGAGATGTGAAATCATTCCATCAACACTCAGTCCCTTTAAAAATATTAGATAGTGCTGTTATGTCAGAGCTTCAGATTCCTTTCTTGGCTTAAAGCTTGGTCTTCAGACTCTTCCCCACCCCTTCCTGTCTACACTTTGCCTGGCTGTGAGGTCATCTTTCCTAAACACAGATTGGATCTTGTCAGTCTGTGGCTCAGAAAGCTTCTAAGATTGCCTGTTGTTTGGACTAGAATCCAGACCACCAGCCTCACGTTCAAGGCAGCTCCCAGTCTGAGCCTAGTCAGACTGAACTTCGCTGGTCCCCTTTGTTCCCTTTCCACACTGTACTGCTAAATGAGACCACTCCTGGTTCTCTGAGCGTGCCAACTGCTTCACCCCTTCTTCCCTCTGTCCTTTTCTCTGATTGGAATGCCCTGTCTCACTTCCACCCCCTCCACTTTTTAAAAGTCCACATCAGATTTTATGTCCTCTCTGGAGCCCTTAGGAAATCCTATCAAAATGAATTATTTCTGCAGTCACAATCCTCACTTCGAAATTTTCACTTTCATTATTGCCTGTGTCACATGTTGTGTATGTTGAACTCTGGCTGTGGTGACCATATCATTATTTTACCCCCAATACCTTGTTCAGGGGTTTAAACATGAAAATGTTCAAATGTTTGCCAAATGAAGTCAAAGTCTGTAATCCACCTTATGGAGGGCATTATTATTATAAAGTGTTTTAATAACAAATGTCAGAATACCAACCAGAACACTGGAAATGCAGTTTTATTATGTTGAAGATAGTTAATACTTGGCATATTTCTTTTCAGTTATTTTTGACTTCTCACAAAATACCAAGTGATATTTTTATACAAAGTACAAATGTCCACCTCTGCCATCTGTGTTGAAACTTTTAGGGTCCATGAGCCAGCACTGCTGAGTGAAGTCACTGCCACTGTCTATTGGGAGAGGGGATCAGAGGACAAGTTTTAAAGTATTCTTTATCTGTGAAATATAATTGCACTCCCAGCAGATTACATTCCATTACACTGGGTGGTTTTTTGGAGAGATTTATTATATCCGTAAAAAGTAAACTGCTTTTGAGGGGGCTTATTTACAGAGCATCAGACCTGGGTATTTGAAAGACTCAGGTTTGTGTCTTGGCTCATCTCACCCCCAGGTCACCACGGGCAAGTCATTTAACTCTTGGACTCCAGTTTTTTTTCGTGAAATGAGAACAGCTTTGTCCGCGTTATGTTTGCTTTGCATTGTCACTTAAAGTGGGCTGTACTGTGTGTACTGCACACCCTTGTTCAGATATAAGGCAATAAGATGTATTAC
Source organism: Camelus ferus (assembly GCF_009834535.1). Taxonomy (NCBI): domain Eukaryota; kingdom Metazoa; phylum Chordata; class Mammalia; order Artiodactyla; family Camelidae; genus Camelus; species Camelus ferus. The sequence goes on along the minus strand of NC_045697.1, from coordinate 3,995,719 downwards.
TTTACAACACATTTGTCCTTGTTACCCAGGCTGGGAACAATTTTTTGAGTCTTCCCTTTCTTGACCAGATTTTTATCAGGTCTGCTTCCGTGTGTCTTTTCCATCAACTTTTTTTTTTTTCTCCTCAGCCATTCTTCCACCCCTGCCCTCGCTGGCTCTTGTCAGGCCATGTGTAGGTTGTTACTTAGGCCTACAGATTGGCCTCCCGATTTCTCTCCTCTCTAGTCCTCCTGTGTTCTGCTACCAGAATTATTCAATATGCAAATCAAATCATATCATGCCCTCCCCCCCCCCAGGTATATACCAGAGGTTCTTAGCATTTCCCTCGACTCCATCACACCTGTGGGATATGACCTAGTTCTGGCTGTAGGCTTACTCCTACGAAGATTTTCACCTTGGAGCCACCACCACCTGACCGGTTGAGAATTAGTGTTAAAGGGTTAGTAAATCATTCTGAGACCTGTGCCATCTGGCCTCATTGTAACTTTTAGCTTCAAATTTTACTGCTCCTTTCTCATCAGCTTATATTTTAACATTAGACCTCTAGCCACTTTCATGGTTGTTTGTTGGACTCCTTTACTGGAATGTCCTTTCTGCCTTTTCCTTACCAGAATCCTTAGTACTGAAGGCTTGGCTTAAATGCTTCTACTTCTATGAAAGAGGCTTCCCCTGATTTTCAGAATTAACTTGTCATTATATTTCCCCCACACAGTGTTGGATGATACTTGCACTCAGCTTTTTTTTTTTTTTTTTAACTTTTTAGTTTATTCTTTACGTGGGTTTTAAACTCCTTAAGGGAAGAGAGGAAAATCTTATCCATTCCTGATTCCTTCTAGTGTGCAATGTAGTCTTTCACATAGTACTTGTCCATTAAATGCTTGATTGAATTAACTCAGTCACCCTCCATTTCTTGATTTCAGCAGATGGGAAACAGGGTTGGAATGGCTTAGTATGATTCGGTTGTTTGTTTTTTTTGTTATTGAGTTGCATGAGCTGTTTGTATATTTTGGGAATTAAGCCCTTGTCAGTCTCATCGTTTGCAAATATTTTCACCCATTCCATAGGTTGTCTGTTTTGTTCTGTTTATGGTTTCCTTTGCTGTGCAAAAGCTTACAAGGTTAATTGGTCCAATTTGTTTATTTTTGCTTTTATTTCTATTGCTTTGGTAGGCTGACCTAAGAAAACCTTACAATTTATGTCAGAATGTTTTGCCTGTGTTCTCTTCTAGGAATTTTATGGTGTCCTGTCTTATTTAAGTCTTTAGGCCATTTTGAGTTTATTTTTGTGTGCGTTGTGAATGTTCTAACTTCATTGACTGGCGTGCGGCTTTCTAGCTTTCCCAACACCACTTGCTGAAGAGACTGTCTTTTCTCCATTGTGTATTATTGCCTCCTTTGTTGAAGATTAATTGACCGTAGGTGTGTGGGTTTATTTCTGGGTTGTCTGTGCTGTTCCATGGATCCATATGTCTGTTTTTGTGGGAATCGCTTTATATGAGAGCTTCATATATCCACATGACACACTCAGAACAGGGTCCAGTAAGTGCTCAGTAAGTGGCAGCTTTTAGCTATTAGTTGGAGCAGGTGTGGAGAACACTAGTGGATACGTAGTTGGTTGGTTATATATGCCGGTTACTGTAACTGTTGACAGATTTATTTCTGGTTCATGTGTAAAGGAAAAAAGAATCATCTGGTCTTTCCAACATCACCTCCATTCTTTGATTAGTTTTGAGAATAAGCAGAAAAATGCATATCTGGTTGGAGGGAGCTTCTGCACAAGCAGATTCATGATGATGGTCCAAAATTACTCTGAAGACAGGCAAACCTTCTGTAGGTGAGCCAGATTTTTTGCATGTGGCTTAAGAAAGTCAGTGTAAGTGGATTGTCAAATTTTACACTGTGTATTATTTTCAGTAAAGCACATGTTTTCATTTTAATCTATGTCTTATAATTATACATTGAGCAATAGAATCTCCCTACTTAGTATTTGGAATGACTGTTGAAATTTTGTTTTTGATGTCATCTCCAAAGCTTTTTCCTGTTGGTAGGCTTTCTCCATAGTCCTCTGTCTCTCCATTTGTCTGCTCAGTAGTCTTAACCCCCCCCCCCCCCCGGCTAGATAGGGAGAAGCTGATGAGGAAAACGAGCTGCAATTTTGAAACTTAATTAAATATTTAGTTACTATTTTTAAATTTATATGCATGACTTATTGTCAGGTTGTATCCAGAAATTTTAAAAGGTGGTATCTGTTGGTTCTAATATAATATGGAATTCCCCACTAGCAGCAACGTAAGAATATGTATTGATTGCTATTTAACTTACATTAACTACATATATGATTATGAGCTTTTTTAGTCATTGGAAATCTATATATTTCTAATAAATCTCTTTTAAAATCTGTCCCGAAGAATTGGGGATGATAGGCCTGTCCCAGTGGATGGACTAGTATCTATTAGAAATAAAAGCAATCGGACAGTTAGAGGATTAATAATTGCACAGCGGCTTGAGGGTGTGTTGCTTTGTGTGTGTGTGTTTCTAGCTAGAGTGATGAAAGAATGTGAGTCCTGTGAATACAGGCAGCGTGTGTATATGTGTGTGTTTGTGTGTATGTGGTTTTCTGGTGCCTGGAAGCGAGCTGTGTGTCTGTAGTGCCTGGCACCGGGAGCAGTCACTCAGTATACACCTTGAAATAAAATGGGTCAGTCACCTCTTGGGGGAAAAAATACTTGGAGATAAGTGAGTATAAAGAAGTGGGCCTCAACATACTTTGAAATTTCTTTTTTGGTAATATGGCTGTTAATCACAGCGGGAGGTAGAAAGTGGGGAGAGGTTTATTTTCCCTTTCAGTTGGGACTTTGCTTCTAGTTCAATTACATTTTCCAAAGTACCTTTGGAATTGTAATAGCCAGTACATAACTATTTCAAAATTGTTTGCCCAGTTTGTGGATTTATTCAAGCTCTTTATTTTTTTCTTCAATTACTAGCCTTTTCAAAGGTATCTGATTAACATTTTTCTCCTTGTTAGCATCTTTCCTGAAGATTTTAATGATGGGAAAGGTTGAAAACGAATGTTTTATTAAAGTGTAATTGACTTACAATATTGTGTTAGTTTTGGGTGCACAGCATAGTGATTCAGTTCTTTTTATACATTACAGAATGGTCACCATGAAAAAGTTGAAATTAAATAGACACATTTTTTGATCCTTTTTTTGGTGGTGGTTGTTACTTGTCACTGCTTCCTTTGATTACCACCATAGATAATTAAGTACTGGTTGTATTCTTGTTAATTTTTTGCTGGTACCATCGAAGGAATTTCTTGTTTTTATAAAATGTAAAGCTTAATTTAAAACTATCAAAGTATATTTTGTATGTTTGACCAAAGCGTTATTTTGAATATAAATAACTCTTATAAAGCCTATTTATTTTTTAAAAAGTACGTGTTGAAAAATCTAAAACAGCAGTTATAAGATGTTATAGTAAGTTATAAGATGAAAAATAAATCTCCTCTTTTGTGCCCCTTCCTGTCCTGTAGTCATCTTGAAAAATCACTGATAAGCTTCTTGGTTATCATAGAAAAAATTTATGCTTATGCTTTTAAAAACTGGGTGTCATGGTAGAGAGTGTTCTGTTTAAACAAACACTAAACTTTGTATCTTGGAGTGCTTTCCATATCAGCACAAACAGATCTACTTCACTGTGTTTTTTTTTTTTAATGTGCCTAGTATCCCACGGTATGAGTGCACCAGCCGGAATCTGTTTAACTGTAAGGGGTGGGCTCCTAGTTACAGTGAGGCAGTGAGCATTTTTATCCATATGTTTTGGGAAACTTAGGTGAGAAACCGTCTTACTCTAAGCAGCTTTAAAATAAAAAAAAACTGACCAAAAAGTTCCTAACTTCTCTAAATTATCATTGATCGTGTTAAAATTTTTCTTGGTGGCTACATTTTTTAAATTAATTCTAGACATCAGGCAGGATATTTTCTCTGAAGTAGTCCTGTGGTGCGATTTTGTACTATCAAGGAAGACAGTTCTTTGTATTTCATGTTAAATACCAGGTTAATAAAAGTTATAAAGGCTCGGGATTGGCTTCCTGAGCCAGCACCCTGTACTGACACAGAGGGTCGTCCCTTGGTTTAATGCTCGGCTGTCACAGTCTTGATGGTCTTTTTTGTTTAAGGGGCCTGCATTTTCACTTTGCACCAGACCCCACGCATTATGTAGCCAGCCCTATAGAAACGGAAGCATGTGAAAGGGAGAATCCCTCATCCTCACGCCTCCTGACCCCGCTCCTTGTGAGTGACTTCCTCCACAGTTTAGTGCGTCCACTCAGGGGCTTTTTGAAATGCAAGTACAAGTGCACACACATCACACTTGAGTCTTCTTAAAAAACTGCTAAATTAAAATACGTAAAGTCAGTGTGTACTGTTTTTTTGGAAAACTCCATAATGATGTAGACTGCTAGAAACTTAAAAAAAAAATTTAAAGAGCCCTAAAAACCTTAGTAAGAAATTGGTACTGAACTGCAGTTTTAGACTTTGTATTGGTTGTTGCCTTTTTTTAAGTGTGCTTGAAGCTTTAGGGAAACAACTTAAGTTACAGTGTTAAGATACCTGTCTCTGATGAGATTTCACTGTCTAAAATCTAGTCAAATAAACCCTAAGCCCATTAGAGCAAGTCTAGAGTGAAAATAAAGTTTATTCATCAGTTAGGCTCAGTTGAATGAGGGATTCACTAGTGGGTATTGAGGATTATTTGGGGCTTTATTAAAAAGTAGTCAGAGCTCGTGGTGAAGGGGAAAAGGTAAAGGATCCTTAAAAGTAGCTGCAGAAAATGCCTAAGGAGGAGAATGAGCTCAGGCTTGTTAAAGCACTTCCCGCATGTGAGGTTTTGTTCGGGCCCTCAGGTAAACTGTGTCCTTCAATCCTTCTGACAACCCTTGAGAGGTGGTGCTGTCTTTGTTTTACAGAGGATGACACTGCGACTCCAAGGTCTCGAGAAGCTTCCCTAAGGTTGCACGTAATGCATGCAGAGCATGGGCCCAGACTTCCATCTTTGCAACTTAAAGTTCACGTACTTTCTACTGCCTGACCCTTCCTCCAGGTGTATCCATTCACACAGTACTTGGCTGCCTGCAGTGTCCTAGGCAGAGATGTCAAGATGGTTAGACATGTAGGAGACTTACCGGAGGAGCTGGCAGTGAGAGTCAAGGAGAGGGAGGGAGCAAGAGTGCTAGGAAGGGTCTCCTGACTTCCATGCAGGTGTGACCCTGTGGGGGTGTCACCCTGTGCAGGGAGCGATGGGGGGGGCTGGGCGGGAACAGCCTCAGGCCAGGGCAGTTTGGAGACAGCCTTGGCCAGGCTTTTGGGCTCTGTGCAGATAGGGCCTGGTAACCCTTCCTGGCCAGCATTGCTGGGAGCAGCCTAAGGGACTCGTGGCCTGATATCCTTGCTGTGGTGACTCTGAATGCGTAGCAGCATGAGGCTGTCAGTCAGCTGGGCTCCCCAGGGCAGGTTCTCCTGAGGGGCTATCTGACTACTTCGTGGCCACCATACTGTCCTGCCTTGGCCGGGGTTGGGGAGAGACTGACAGTGCGAGTAAGGAAATGGATACACATGCCGAGTGAAAATTTTGTGCTGAGAGGAAAAATAAAGTAGAACGTAAGGGTGTTGTGCTGTTTAGGGTGGACAGGGAAGGGCTTTCTGGTAAGATGACACTTTGAGCTGAGACCTGGGGGAAGGATGGGGGAAAGATGTGGAGATACCTGAGGAGCAGAGCCCTGTTCAGGGAGAGGGCAGAACAGGTGAAAGACCCCGGTGGGGGATCGTTGTGAAGGCAGAAATAAGAGGGTTTGTGGTGGGCTAGGTATGGATTGTGAGCGGAAGGGGGGGAGTCAAGGATGATGCCAGAGATTTTGGCTTGAGCAGTGGAAACATGGACTTGCCCTTGCCCATCATTGGGAAGGTCATGGCAAGGATTGTGGTGAGAATTCAGAGGTTTTTATTTTATTTCATTTTATTTATTTTTATTTATTGAACTCTAGTCAGTTTACAATGTGTTAGTTTCTGGTGTACAGCATGTTTCAATCACACATAAACTCATACATACTCGTTTCATGTTCTTTTTCATTATAGGTTACTATAAGATATTGGACATAGTTCCTTGTGCTATACAGTATAAACTTATTGTTGCTATTTGTTTTATGTATAGTAGTGCCTGCAGATCTCAAACTCCCAACTTATCCTTTCCCACCCCCAGAGATTTGTTTTTTAGACATAAATTGAAATGCCAATTAGACACCTAACTGTCTAGTAGCTTGATGGCTCTAGGATTTTGGGGTTCACAAGAGGGAAGCAGAGTAAAGAGAAAGTTGGAGTAATCTCTACATAGATGTATTTAAAATCATGGAGCTGGAGACCATCTAGGACTGTGCTGTTTAGTAAGGTAGCCATGAGCTGCATGTGGCTTTTGAGCACATGAAATGTAACTGGTTTGGCTTGAGATGTTCTGTAACATCAAATACATACTGAATTTCAAAGACTTAGTATGAGAAAAAAAGGAAGTAAAATAGCTCAGTAATCTTTTACCGGGATTCTATTTGGAGTGATAACATTTTGGATCTTTTGAGTTGTATAAAATATAGTATTAATGTATAATATGGCTACTAGAAAATTTTAAATTACAGAGGTGTGACCCAAGTTTTCTGTTGGGTGATGCCGATGGAAGAAGTGAATGTAAACAGACAAGTCCAAGGACTGAGTGTGCAGAGTTAGGGCAGGAGGAGGAGCCCGGGGTGGAGGGGCCGATGAAGGCGGCGTGATTGCGGATGATAACAGCTGTGGTCTCCAGGCAAGTGAGCTTCACTAGTTTCTCTAGAACTTGAGTAAACGAAAGTACTAGAGAGCAGGGAGGCCTGAGCACCAGGTCATGGATGGGCTTGCCTCTTGGAGGTGGTTTGTGAGATCGGGATCTTTCCCTGTACTGTTTGTTTTTTTTTAAGTGAGTGTCATCAGGACAAGAAAGCAGTCTGTTCAGCAGGAGATGTAATGTAGCCTCTCCGCGGAATCAGCCCGGCAATAGGAAGAAGCCCACGTTTAGAAGATTGGACACAGTCAATGCAGGCAAGTGACTGACCTCGGAGCCTTGCTCTCCGGGCTTTCTTTCATCCTGCAACCTTCCCTTGATGAAACTACTGTGAGAGTATCTTACCTTCCTTTTTCCATTTCTAAGCTCCATAGGTTACCTTTTAATGTTCACTAAGGCCCTAGAGTGGACCTAGCTACAATGTTACCATCCGCTATCTAAACTGATCATGTGGTTTTCATTTGGTTCCCTTAGTCCCTGTGGTTTGGCACCCCCATCCACTTCGGTCCTGATCACTGCTCGGAGCTCCGGATTGCAGCACAGGCTTGGCCCTCCACTGCCAGTGGGTGGTCTGAGGACCTTCCGGTGCAGCTCGTGGGCCTCATTTTTATTATCTCAATAGGTGTATTGGGCAAATGTTTTTCCCCTTAGACGTTATCATCTCCCCCCCCCCCCCGCATTTTATTCTCCCAGTTCCATAAAGAACACACTTGTACATCTAAGAACAGTGTTTATAAGTTTTTCCCCTAGCCATGTGGTGGAAGCCGTCATGGAAACGAGACTCCTTAGTGGAACGTACTCAGTCCTTGCCAGGGCAGGCAGACCATCACCTTGAAAAGGCTCAGGTAGCATACTGCGGTGGCTGCAGTTGGGTAGGGTTGGTCTCACTTTCCCTCTGGCTCAGGCATCAGGTCTGTCAGCTTTTCAAAATGCCTGTGGACATGTGGGGACAGTGAACAGTAATGGCTCAACCAGAAACTTTGATTAAGAAGGATATGCTGAATGCACAGTAAAAAGGCTTTGCTTTGATCCTTGAAAATCATGACAGCACATCTACAGGTTAGATGAGGGGTGAGTGGTGTGACAGGAAGGGCACCAGCTTCGGACCTAGGCCCACGATGGCCCTGGTCTTGACTCACCTTGGGACCCTGAATACATTGTAAGTTTCTTAATCCACAAAATGAGGTTTGACTTAGCTGTTTTTTTCATGCTGTGAAAGCACTGTCTGGCACAGAGTAGATGCTCAAATATTTATTGAATGAATGAATGAAAAATGGGTGGATAAAAGAATTCTAGAGAGCCTGGATACTTATGGCAGGAGGCAGGAGGTGGAATGACAGGAAGATGGGTGTTTGGGCAGTTGCCCCCTCACCTGTGCCGTTTTAACCTGTTTCTGGTATAGTATTGGGTTCTACCATCTTGAGAAAGGTTTGAACAACACTAGATTAGGTGCTCTTTCTCTGAGCGTAGAGATGGCACGCTTCTGATGCCAAAACTAGCCTTTTCTGTCTCCTCACTGTCACAGCCCTGTATACTTTTTACCAAGATAAAAGCTGTTCAAGAATAAATGCAGTTTCAATCATACATCGGGTGGGAAGTGCTGTATTGTTTCCTAGGGCTGCTGGAGTAAAGTCCTGCAAACTGAGTGGCTTAGAACAACAAACATTGTCTCTCAGTTCTGGAGGCCAGAAAAGTCTGCAGTCTTGATGTTGGCAAGGTTGATTCCTTCTGGAGGTTCTGAGTCTGTGTCTCTCTCCTAGTTTCTGGTAGTTATTTGTCTTTGGCATTTCTTGATTTATAGACAGATCAGTCCAGTCTCTGCCTCTGTCTTGATGTGGCATCCTCTGTGTGTCTCTGTCCAAATTTCCATCTTATAAGAACATGATTCATTGGATTATGGCCTGAAGAGAGGTAGACTGAAAATGAATATAAGTAGTGGTTGTAAGAGAATGGAAAGGAGTTACTAATTGAAAGTGATGGCTATGCCTAGAACTTTGGTTAGCATATCCGTGTTCCTAAACATAAAACACAGGGTTTCAGTAGAGTAGAACTGTGAATTCTGTTTTTTCTGCAGAGCAATGATGTATGAGGAGGATCATTTCATGCATGTGTTGAAATCACACTCTCTTGGCTTTAAAATTACTAGACAGCATGCCACCATTGCCTTCCAGATTAAGCTGCTTTGTGTCTTGCACAAAGTAAAGGTATGCCAAATGGTGGTGGTTTCTGATAAATACATTTAAGGGGCATGTGAATCCGATGGGGCATCAGGTCCTTTATGGGTCCTTTGGTAGGTGGGGCCTGTGGAAAGCAGCTGCAGGCAGTTTAGCATGCAGAATGTTGATTAACAAGTACCCCAGGGGTCCACACCCGCAGAAGGGAGGAGCTGGGCTGCCATGCAGGCCCAGCCACAGCCTTAGCCCACCCGTGGAGACTATGCAGCTAGACTAGCCCTTGACTAACCTAGTCTAGCCCTTGACTAACCTAGACTAGAACGTGTATTCTCTCATCAGTCACTGGAGGTGACTCCTGGGAGAGGGCAGGACGGGCCAGCTCTCTGCAGCTGAGGCAGCCCCCGAGGGCTGACTCAGCGCTTCCCGCAGCCGGCAGCGCAGCCTTCAGTTGGCGGTCTGGGTGGCACGTAAGTGTCTGCTGCAGTTGGACAGTATTTTTCTTAGAAAATTTTTGATTGATTTGACTCGATTCATTGATTGACCTTGTGGAGAAATACAAGGTAAGCCTGTTCCCTCTTCTCTGTGACCGCCCTCAGCCCTCGCCCCGTGTAGGGGGCGTGTAGACGTGTGCGGCAGAGGGGGCTGTGAACAGTCACAGGGCGCGTTTGGCTTTTCTTTCCCAGATTAAACCTACTGGTCTTCTTAAACTTCTGTGCTAACCTGCTGTTCTCTTGGTTAGGTTGAAACTTCCTTGGTGTTCTTTAGCCATCTGTTGGCATGTTTCCAAATATTTATCAGTGGCATTAAGGTCTTTGGAGCAATAGCTCATTCTCAAAAATTTGAAACCTTTTGACTCTAAATTTCAAATTCTTAGTTCATTTAATCCTACCTCTTTCTTTCCCCTGTTGGCCCTGCTTTGATGATTTGAAGGAATCCGTGGTCAAATTGGGACTACCTTAAAGCAGAATGTAATTCCTAGAAAGCCATAGTTAGATGCAGACCATTACTGCTAAAGTCATTCCTTTTAGGACCAGAAAGCTCCTTCTGTGTGGTTGTGATTGTTGTCAAATGGTCTATAGTAGTGAAGAGCTTGACTCTGGAGTTAGCTCAGTCTGCTTTCAAATCCCAGCTCTTCCTCTTTTCTTGCTGTTTGAGGAAATTAATTTTCTAAGTTTCAGTTTCGTCATCTGTAAAAAGGGAACACTTAGGTAGTAAGGATACAGTAAACAAAGCTGCTTCTGCTGTTGCTGGAAGAAAACCACACTTAGGTTATAGTGAAGAAAGTGTCTTTGTTCACTAGTTCTAGGTATAGGTGACTGAGCTCTGTCTATGCTCTTAGCAAACGTCAAGCAGAAGGAAATAGTCTTGACTAATAAAAAGAATGTCTACAGAAAACCAAGAGACATCAGTCTTAGTGAGGAAGTGTGGAAATGGTTCCTGTGTAATCTGGTACAAGACAAAGGACGCCCCACTGATGCCACTTCTCACCGCGCTCCTGGAGGCCAGCCCGCACAGTAAGAGGACAGCAGTGCTGGGCTTGGGCTGCTGGGACGCAGGACTCTGGTCATGTGCAGACAATGCCTGTGTAGAAGACCTAAGAGAACCTGTAACCTAGTATCCGGGAATAAATCTAACAGCCACAGTCTGTGTGTTGAAAATCAAAACTTTTTTGAAAGACATAAAAGGAGACCCAAATAAATGGAGAAATGGCCCGTGTTCAATACTAGAAAGCAGTCAGTTCTCCTCAAATTGTTCTGTATATTTAATGCATTTCCAATCAAAATCCCAGCAGAGCTTGGCATAGAATGTGATGTCTGATTCTGAAATGATAAGAAAGAACAAAGGGCCAAGAATGGGAAGACACTCCTGAAGAGGAATCTCAAGACTTCGTGTAAAGGTCTAGTGATGAAGACAAGTGTGATGTTGGCGCAGGATGAATATATTGAGCACGAGGCTTGAGGTCGTAGGGAACTCTGGTGCGGGAGAGAAGGGGTGTCACAGATCAGGGTGGAGGGCTGATCCATCAGTGATACTGGACAGTTGGTTTTCTGTTTGGGAAAGATGGGATCAGATGCCCTCTTCACAGTCTGCTTCTCTAATTCTAGGTATAGGTAAGTTGTAGGTGAATAAGGACTTGGATATTTTATTGGATTCTATGAAATTGTGCTTTGATGACCTAAACCCCAAATCTCAGTGGCTTAAATGCCAGGCATTTTTCCTGGCTCAGATCGCACACTGGCTGCTGCCGATCCACTGCTGTGGCTCTGTTCTAGGTGTCATCTCGCTCTGGGACCTGTGCTGAAGAGGCTTCCCCACTTGGGACATGCTGTTCCTGTGTTACCAGAAGAGGCCAGGCTGAATCACGTGGTCACTTTTGAAGCTTCTGTTTGTCACATCCACTGCAGTCTCTTGGCCAAACCAATCATGGGGAATGGTGCAGGGGCATGTACTGGTCCTGCGGGGATGTCCATCCCATGACGACAACAGGGAATGGCTGAGTAAGAGGATGGTAAGGGGAGGAAAAGGATAGTTGGAAACAGATTGAGCCTGCCACAGGTGTGAGAAGAGAAACTTGAAACCTTTTAGAAGAAAATACAGGTATCTTTCTGACCTTTAGGTAAGGAACGATATCTGAAGAGAATGTTCTCAAACTTTGAAGTATATTTGTCATCTGGGGAACTTGGTAAAATGTGGATTCTGATTCAGGGGGCCTGAGAGTCTACACTTCTAACCAATTCCTGGGAGATGCTAAAGCTGCTGGCCCATGCCCCGCATTTTGATGAGCAAAGTCTTGAGACACAAAGTGCCAGCAATTAAAGAAAAGATGAATAAACTCAGCATATTAAAGTTAAACATTTTTATCAAAAGATAGCATGAAATAAAATGATGGGCCACACACTGGGAAAAAAAGTTACTGTATATATAACTGACACGGGATTAAGGTCCATGTGTGAGGAATGTCTAGAAGTTCATAAAAAAGGAACAGTCTAACAGAAAAATGAGTAAAAACTGCGCACAAGTAGTTCAGAGAAGAGGAAACAGCCAATAAATCTGTGAAAAGGTGCTCATCATCAATGGTAAGAGAAATGCAAATTAAATCTAATAAGGTTTTTTTAACATTCACCACATTGACAAAAATTCATGTCTCTGAGTACTGTGTGTTCATATGTGGATTAAACAGTAACTTACGTGCGTTGCTGATTGGAGTGTGATACTGGTATGACCACTTTGTAAGATAATGTAAAATTATTTCCCACAGTTCACCATTGGGTATCCTGTAACTTGCCAGTCTCATTTCTGGTTGCGTACTCAGGAGAGATGTGTACTGAGAGCCAAATACAAGACTGTTCGTAGCTGCTGTGTTTATAGCGGCAGAATATTGGAAACAGTTTAGATGTTCATTGACAGGAGATTGAATAAAATGGCATTTATATAATGGAGTATTATAAAATGAGTAAAGGTGAATAAACTGCATACAGCACTAGTGAATTTTGGAAACGTACTGCTGAGTAAACATAATGGCTGAGTAAAAGAAAGTCCCAGAAGATTATATACATCGTAATAGCATTTTATAGAGCTCAAGAAGTACAGCTGAACAACATGCTTATCATTTAAGCATATGTACATTTGTGACAAGTTTTATTTTAAAAAAATCAAATGACGCAGTTCAGGTTAGTGGCCACCGCTGGCTGGTGAGGCAGTGGCATGGGACGGGGAGGAGTGGACGAATAAATATAAAGTGTTAGTTCTCGGTTGTGTGGTACTTCCTGTGTTTTTATGTTTTATGACTGAAAAGTGCTACACACAGATGTTTTACCTGTAATAAAGGCAAACGCTAATCTCACTAGCAGGCTGCATTCTAGAAAACAGTTGAAGGAGACAGGGCTGCTTGCCTGAAGTGGTTGTGGCAGGCTTTTCCAGAGAAACAGAACCGACGGGCTGGGGCTGGGGTGAGGGTGGTGGGGTAAGGAATTGGGTCATGTGCTTATGGAGGCTGGAAAGTCCAGAACCAGGGATGCTGAGGGTATAGTTTCAGTCTGAGATCCAGGAGAGCTGATGGTGAAGTTCCAGTGCAAGTCTGAAGGCGGGAGAAGACCCATGTCCCAGTTGGAAGACAAGGCCGAGAGAAAGAATTCTTTCTTACTCAGGCTTTTATTCTATTCAGGCCTTCAGTGGACTGGGTGAGGCTCACCCATGCTGGGGAGTGCAGTCTGCTCTGCTCTGTCCACTGATTCAAAGGCTAATCTCATTGAGAAACACCCACACGGACACACCCAGAATCACATTTAACCAAATATCTGGGCGCTCATGGCCCAGTCAAGTTGACACATAAAATTCACCCTCAGGTGACTGTCTCAGCCCAACCCCCAATTGCTCCTGTTGTAAAGATCACAGATCTTTGGGGCGGTATCCTTATATTTCAGTTAACTCTTTCTCAGACTTGCAAGATTCCTGCCTCTTTCCCAGCAACGGTCATGGTAGAGCACTAATTAGCCTTCTAGGTGGCCTGGGCAGTGTTGGCTCCACTGTGCTTCATCTTACCCCTCCCCCAAGGACAAAAAGGCACAAAGGAAATTTTGCTGCAACATAATAGAATACACAGTGATGATTCAGGTATAGAGCCAGGTGCAGTAGGTTGGTGATGTAGGGAGCCCAGAAGAATGAAATTAATTGTTCTGACATTATCTCAGGGAAGGAAAGAATGAGAACACTGAAGGAAGGATAATAGTCAAATATGAGTGTGTATATGTGCAGCTCTTGTACAGACTGAGGCCCAGCTAGCTTAAGTTCAAGTGGAAATATCCTCTGGGTAGTTGGAAATATCAGACTGAGAGGTCCAAGTAGGAGAATTGATTTGTAGGTATTTGACACTTGCGTAAATTACATAGATCTTTAACACGGTCATTCAGTAGTTGAAACATAAATGTTCAAAGGGTCTATAACACAACTCTAGGCAGAAATCACTACAGTAGTTCTAATTTCTGGTAGTTAGGTAACACCTGGAAAATGCATTTGGATAAGATTAATGTATTAACTGTTTCAAGGGATGGTAATCTCTTTTGTTCTAGAATTGTGTAATTTCATATTCATTTGAGTAGAATATTCTTTACTAACCCCCAAATCAAGTATTTCACATGATAGAAGACTTGAGCAAAATCTATAAGAAAAGAGTAATTAATTTTATGTTTGACATGAGTAACTTGAAAGTTAACTTTTATGTTTAGTGTTTGTATAGTTAAATTTTTCTTCTATCTTTATTTGTATGCTTTTCTAAACCATGCTGTGTATATTTCTGCTACCTTTATTTGTTCCTTTACATTTACCTTAATGTAATATTTATGATTTGAACATATTTGTGAAGTTTTAAAGAATTTTGACCTGTAGTGGACTCTACAGATAGTCATTTCAGTCTGTTTTTTGAGGGGAGGGGTTTTAATTAGTGTAAAGTTCTAATCCGAAATGTATCACCTTTGTTGAGTATCATACTTTGCTGAATATACTATTTTAAATATATTTTTCAAGAATATGGTTAACCTGTCTTTAAAGTACTTATGTTTTGCGTTTTGAGGAGGAAGCCTATTTCATTGAACTAGGGAGCATGCCATAGGTCAGTAGTCACTTGGGCTCCTAGTGTAGTAGGGCTTCTCAGCATGTTTCCCAGATTCAGGAATGCCTCAGAGTACACTTACATTTGGCAACATTTCTAAATCTTTTTTAGTAACTATACTTGACATCCAGCAGAAGTTTGTTAAATGTAAGTACTAATCATGTAGCTTGCCCCTCCACCAGCCCCTGGGGTCACTGTTAGTGGCAGCTCTGCTGTTCACATTGTATTGTCAGATGTCTGTCTGTTGATCCACTGAAAAATAGCTTGGTTGCTGTGTGAAGCAGGAGCAAATGCAAGGCTATCTCAGTGGCTCCTTGGTGCTCAGGTGCCTGCCCTGCTGCTGCACATGGTGTGCACCAGGGAGGGACGTCACAGTGGACCCTGCCCTTGCAGTGTTGCAGAGAATGCATACATCAGCCAAGAGCTTCCGGGTGTATGTAATCAAAGATAATAAATGAGGAACGTGGCCCACCCAGGGGAGAAGGGAGATTCTGGAAGCTTCTGATAACCATAGAAAAGGAATAGTGATTGACTTACTATATAGAACTGTACAGTTTATGCAGGTTATTTAAAAGAAAAAGAGAGGGTACGCTTAATGATCTTGTTTGCAAATTATATCTTCAGTTTAACTTTTTAATCTTGGGAAATTCAGAACTTAAGGATCCTAGCTAATCTATGTCTTGCTTATAACTTGGGCCTTAGGGAAAAATGTTAATTCTTTCTGGTTAGAAGGTTATATTTACCAAAGTGTGTTCTGAGGAATACAAAAGGGATCCTTAACAAGTATGGAAAATGCTATCTTCTTTGTTTGCTTCCTAGAGGTTCCAGATGCACAGTATCATAATAAAACGTTTCAGGCTGTCCTAAAATAAACAAACCTACTTTTGTTTCAGTTCTGCTATTTCCCTAATTTGTGCAAAAGGAACAAGTTCTATAACAAAAACAATAAATTTTTATATCACCCAGAATACACCTTGGGGAAACTGTAGCAGGTTATCTTTTAAATGATGACATTACTGTTCATTTAAATAGCTTCCTAGGTGCTGTAACTAACTATAACAATGGTTATCTTAAAAGTCACATCTAAAAACTTGATTTAATCTTTGAAGCATATAAAATGGATGCAAAATGAAAATACGTACTTGGAACCTATTCTGAGTTCTCAAATGTATATGTTTTTGCAGAATCAAATAGAGAATTTTATCCTGATTTTTAAAAAATTCTAACTAGTAAGTAGAATATGAGTCTGATAATCTGTATAACGTTTTTATACCAAATCAGATATCTTACTGATAAATATTAAAACATTACCAAGTATTGCTTATTACCCAGGTTCATTTTGGAGAACTGTAATGTGCATTACTTAGCTGATGGGTTTTAATAGTAACTAAAAAAATTGACCCACTGTCTTACCAGTGAGTTGTAGAATTTCAGGCCATTTTTCCCCCTGCTTATTGAAACTCAGAAGATAGTCACTTTGTAGTTTTGAGATGAGTAGTTGAAAGCTATAGAATTCTCACGCACAGACGTTTTGACAGGCAAAAGCATCACTTTGAAAAATACACAATGGTCTAGTATTTTACTTAATAAAATGTCTCATCCTTGACAGCGTGGGTTTCATCATGTTAGAACTTTGTGCATTTTCACAAATCATAAAAATCTACTTGTTTGAATTTTTTGTTTCCAAATAAACTTGCTTTGGGTTGCTTTGGGTTTGTGAAAATTTGCATTTCTTAGAGTGAAGATCAGTTTGTTTCTCCTAATTGAAGTTTTTAGGTCTCTAAAATTTAGTTGTGCTATCACATTTCCAACAGTTTTTCTAAATGCTTTTTAGAATTTCATGATAATGAACTTTGTTTTGATTTTTGGATTTTATTTGGTAGCTGCTTTTTAATCTTTTTCCAGAGCACTAATTCTTTATTTCAGATGTAAGTGTGTACATTTCCCCCTGCCCTTTAACCCAAATGGCTTCATGCATTTTTTTTTTTTTTTGATCCTGTAAATTGTGGCATGAAATTTGCCCCTTCTAGGGAAAAAAGGGCACTTTTCTAAATCTCCAGAAGGACTATTTTGAAGGCATGAAAACTACCATTTTATAGTCCTGCTAAAGAATTCTGACATGTAATAGATCTTGATGAACTAAACACGTCATTGGTTACTGTACTGTGTTAACCTGCAAAGAAATTTTGATCTGTGAAAAGCAGTTTGGCTTTTCAAACCAGAAAGCATTAACAGATGAGTATGAATCATCAGATAACTTCCAGTCAAGTACGAGTTAGAAGTAAAGCAGTGTTACTTTACATAAGCCGTTCATCTCCTTAGTAACTGGTGAAAGTTTAAGAACACAGAAGCTGACCCGAACTTTGATTTCTGTAAGCATTGGACAGTAGCACAGTCAGTAGAGGAGAATTCATCCAGGTTGGACAGAAAGCTCTTTCCTTTTATTCAGTCTCACTACACACTTGATCTAGGTCTCATTTGTTTGCTTTCATGGAAGTCTGTTTAGTACTTCTGATTTTCTGGAGAACTAGGTGCTTTCACCTGTACTTTATCATCATGTAGTTGGTTCTGTTTTTCTTCCTTATCTTTTAAACGTATAGATTAACCCAGGCCTGTTATATGCCTGCAATTTATGAAGGCATTTGCTAGCTCCTGTTAACTATCAGGTAGTAGTCTTATCTGTAAGAACAATCCTACACTCATGAAAAGAACTCATTTTATTTGTCACTGAAGAATTTACTCTGATAACCTGGCAATAAAAATGGAATTTCTTAATTAATTATGCAGTTCTTCCAGTTTGCATAGAAGGAACTCATGTCCCACACTTGATTTACTGATTATATTATTTTAAAACAGAGCCTTAATCATATCCGAGGACTTGACACACTTCTAGATGGGAAGGAGACTGGGTCTGATTGTCCATTTCTATGTAGTTTTCTGGTTATGCCGGCTAAACAGATATGCATGATCAGCTTTTAGCCCTGGATCCTATCTTTAGTGATAGAATTCTCATTTAGGTTATAGATTATCTGTGGATTTTCTCTTGTGGCTGTAAATTGCCTCTTTAGCCAGGCCACCTACTGAAGGGAATAAGTAACACTTTGTGTTCCAAATTGATGCACTGAGATCATAAAATAACAGGCAAGGATTACGTGTATGTGTGCAGCTACCTCGTTACAGGAGTACATGCTCTGGTTTGCCTGGAAGGTATTAATTTAGGGTCCTGGGGAAAATAGTAGCTGTGATTAGCACCCCATTTTTTGGGTGTATGGAAGAGTGTCCTGTACAGTCTGCAGGCACATAGTAAGGGTGTATGAACTCTGTTGAGAAGAGCTAATGATTCTTTGTTTAGCCCAACATGGTCACTTGTTGGAGAGAAAGCCAGCATTGTCCAGTAGAACTTCTGTGATGATGGAGATGACCTATTTGTTGTATTTGCCCAGCAGCCACAAGATACATGTGGCTGTTGAGCACTTGAAATGTGGCTAGTGTGGCTGAGGAACTGATTTTTAATTTAAATTTAAGTAGCCACATGTGACAAGTGTCTATCATGTTGGACAGTGTAATAAGACCCTAGATCAGCACTAGGATGACATGTTAGGTGAAAAATGCAGGATACAAAAGTATATATTATTATTTAACATATTGAAATAATAAAAAATGTTAAGTTCTATGCAAAGGAAAAAAACACCGATAATCCCACCAACATACTAACAGTGAATAGGGTAGAGAAATTGTGTTGGTGCCCTTCTATTTTCATATTAAAAATACTGTAATGATATAAGTATATATAATATACTTTTATATAATATGAATAATTTTTATATATAATAAAAGTAATATATTAAAAGTATATATGATAAATTTGAGCAGGAAAAAAGTGCTCTGAGCCTGAAAGAACGCTTCAACAAGTGAATGTGTTGCTTGAACAGAGCTGTCCAGGTATTTCTCGACAAGATCCACGTTTTATGTTTTGCTCAGAGAAGCCAGATTATAACTGGCTGGATAGATTTATTTACTATCAGGTGCTCTTTATGATCAGTTGTGCTGTAACACAAGTACATTGAGAAAACATTCCGCAAACATAGTATCAGATTATGCTTTTTGAAGTAATTTTTATGAGTTTTGAGCAAACCTAAAACTACGTACAATGTATTAGAAAAAAGGAAGGGAAGTGCCTTAATCAGTCTGCCATGTATCTGCTCTGCGTGAGCACTGAAGACACTTAACTATACAGGGTGTGTCTCTTCCAGCTTGTGGGAGACACTCCTTTTACACCCTGAATGGCTAAGAACACTAATGAGAGCTGTAATCTGAACTATTTTCAGTAATGTATGTGGTGTTACAAACGGGAATAAAAAAGATGCCACATTTCTTAGAACATTGTTACATAAGGGATGAGATTTTGGAAGATCAGTGAACTTCTTCAAAACTACTCCTCAGTTTCCCCCTTGACCCCCCTCCAAAAAAACCCCTTCCGTTATTAAATCACTCATTTAAAGATTGTGGGATTACCATGTTTTGTCTGGCTATTTGTTGGAAAAGTACTTATGTAACTACTTAACTACCTAGATCTGTTTTCTTTTCTCCTTAATGGACAAATCATTTGGGACTAATTATATCACTCTAAACACATGTAGACTAAAGAATTAAATGCTTTTGTTTTTAAAATTCAGTTGGTTATTCTAGTCCCAGGTCTGACTGAAAGTGTCACAGGCCCCAGGGTCCTGACCCCTGGAGATGGCGGGTGGGGGGGGGGGGTGGCACGGGGCTTCTGCCGGGGTGTCGTGGGAGTGAGCAGGGCTCGACCGACATTTTGCTCACTCCACCACGTTCATTTCCAGGCTCTGATTAATATTAGACCTGAGGCTTCCGTTGATCCCCAAGCCTGCACAGAGTTGCTCCAGTCTTTGGGAGATGATTTTCATTCACCACCAGGGCTATTTTTAATCATAGAGTCCTTCAAACGTCTAGAAATTGTACACTAGGCCTCAGAAGGAAGCCAGCGTGTGCTCAGCTCCTGGGTCTGTACAGTTTGGGGATAGTGTGGCTTCACTGTGCAGACCGAGCTGCAGATGTGCACTTCCAGAACATGAACAACAGCAGAGGAGTCCGTGGTGTTTCCAGGCTCGTCCCCTGCGTGTCACCACTTGGGGCTTTGGCAGTGCCATACGTGAATCTAGTAGAGACCAAACTGCTACTGAATAAGGGGAAAGGCTTTGGTGTGACTGGAACTAGATTATTACAAATGAAGGTGATTTTATAGTTAACTGTTTTTTTTGTTTGTTTGTTTTTTTTAAGGATAGTGAGGAAGTTACTTTTTGTTCTGAAAGTGTATTTTACATAACTTCTTCAGGTACTCATATTACTGAGGGACGCTGTAAGAGTAAGCAAATAGAAACCGTTTAAGGGGGGTAGTTTGTCACAATGCTGCTTTCCATTTGTATGACATTTTGTGAAATGCAGAGGCCACCGATACATAGATGCATTCCTCATTTGCTCGCTGCAACAGCATTGTGAGAAGTTGAGAAGTAGGGAGAGCAAGTATTTATTCTGCTTTACAGATGCGAAAACAAAGACTCCAAGAAGTTATGGGCACAAAACTCCGCGGTGGACAGACTACGGAAGCCTGCATGCTATGGGCCACTAGGCTGGCGCACTGTCTACTCTGCATCCTCCTTTGTGAATTAAAGAAGGCGCACGCATCCATGGGCATTTAATTAGCTATATGTGTTTTTTGGTATCTTTAATAGAAACCATTTAAAATTTAAAGTAAAAAATACAAAAGAAATTTTAAAATAAGTGTATTATTGTTGGACCTTTTAAATTATCATTAATACAACCCAATCTTTAGGATAATTTGGGTTAATTTTGCATGGGAGAAGGATGCTCAAGGTGATTTGAAGGTCCTTTTTTCTCAGCGTAATCCTTTGGAGAAGGGAGGATTGAAAAAATGATGCAAAGCAAAGAATATACCGTGTATATACGGTGGTGCTTTTTCTTTAAAACTCTTTTAGAGAATTTAAACTAAAATGCAGTTTAACTTCATACTGACTAAACTTCACATTTGGAATGTATATAAAGGCGAATAGACAAGAGTTTTCCAGCTCTGTTCTTAAACTTGCCAAATGGATGTTAAATGGGTTTTGCACGTGCTTGTCAGATCCCTGAATTGTTTTGGCCACCTGAAATAAGTTTAAATTAAACATAATTTTCAGTTCAGAACTAGAAATAAAGAGTGTCTAATTTGGTCAAATGTTCGCCCCTCTACCAGAGCTTGCAGCTTAGGGAGGGGAAGCTTAGTTATGACCCAGAACTTTATACCCGGGTCTTCTGCTAACAGTTTAAGTTCACATAAGGAGGATGGACACTCTTGAGCTCCAAGAGTGTTTAGACCCGTCTTCATGATACAAGAGGAAGCCAGCGTGGGGTGCTCCTATCTCAGACCCACGTTATTAGTGTCCACTGACAGGTGCTGGCTGCCCAGATGACTGCAGAGTAGTCTGAAGCTACCAGACATACCAGGCTTTTCTGCCTTTTCCTCAGTCCTCTGAGTCTGTACTATATAGAGAGTAAAAACTAATTTTAATCACTAATAGCTCTAGGGATATGGCCAATTTAAAAATCATTTGGAATCAGCTTTTTTTTTTTTTTTCCAGCTATTGAACAAGTTACAGCAAGCATTCCATTGGGGTAATGATGCAAGGGACGGTTTTAACTGACTTTGATGAGATCATGGGGGTTCGATGTTTTGCTTTATTTTTCATTTGTCTGCCTATCTGCCTATTTTTTTTCTCACCTACTTCTTGAACCCTTTCACTTGGCTAAATCTCTTAATGACAACTGAGAGAATCCTGTGGTTGGATTGATACCATGTTTAAAATAAACATGATAAAAATCTTCAACAGTATTTATCAGTCTTTACAGTGAACCAGTTTGGTCATGGTGTGAATTTTTAAGGCCTTCATGCATTTAAATAATTGAAAAAAGCCTTATACTAAGTTGTTCACGGTGAAACGAGTATTTTAGAAGTTCTCTGGCAAAGATGATTATATAAATTTTATTAACGACATTCTTCTGATACCTCCGTACTCTCTGGATCTGGTGTATATTGTTGGATTCAATTGCCTAGAATTTTTTAAAATGTATTTTATTTTATTTCATTTGCGGAGGGAGGCGGGGAGGTAACTAGGTGTATTTATTTACTTATTTTTAGAGGAGTCGCTGGAAATTGAACCCAGGACCTCATGCATGCTAAGCATGTGCTCTAGTGCTTGAGCTATACCTCCTCCTTCAATTCCCTAAAATTTTGTTCAGACTTTTTGCATTTCATCTATATTCATGAGGCATATTGATCTGTAGTTTTCTTTTCGTGTAATATCTTAGTCTGGTTTTGATGTCATAACATTGACCTCTAACATGATTTGGGAAATATTTCCTCTTCAGTTTTTGGGAAGAGTTTGTACAGAACTGGCATTCTACTTTTTAAAAATATCCAGTAGAATTCACCTTTGAAGCCAGTGGGGCCTGGAGATTTCTTTGTAGGGAAGTTTTAAACTAAACCCAGTTCCTTTCATAGATACAGGGCTATTCATTCTATTTCTTCTTGAGTGAACTTTGGTAATTTATGTTTACAAGGAACTCGTCCATTTCATTCAAGTATATTTTATTGGTGTAAAATTTTTCCTGTATCCCCTTATTATCTTTTTTGTATGTGTAGAATCTGTAGTGATCTCACCTCTCATTCTTGATGTTGGTAATTTGTCTTCTCTCTTTCCTGAACAGTCTGGCTCAAGGTTTGTCCATTCTGTTGTGTAAAAGAACCAGCTTTTGGTTTCATTGTTTTTTCATTTTCTATTTCATTGATTTCTGCCCTGATCTTTTGTGTGTGGGGCGGGGGATAACTAGATTTACTTATTTATTTCCTTTTTGTTTAACAGAGGTACTGGGGATCGAACCCATGACCTCATGCCTGCAAAGCATGTGCTCTACCACTGAGCTATACCCTCCCTCCTGCTCTGATCTTTTATTTCCCTTTTTTTTGCTTAGCTTAGGTTTCATTTGCTCTTCCTTTTCTAGTTTATTAAGATGAAAACTCAGGTCATTGATTTGAGACCTTTTCTAATATAGGCTCTTTGTGCTGTAAATTTTCCCCTAAATACTGCTTTAGTGGCAACCTAAAAATATTGATATGTTGTATTTTTATTTTCATTCAATTCAAAATACTTTCTAATTTCTCCTTTGATTCCGTGTTTGCCATATTTGTTATGTAGAAATACGTTTTTTATTTCTCAAATATTTGGGAGATTTTCCAGACATCTTTCTGTTACTAATTTATGATTTAATTCCAGGTGGTGAGAGAATATACTTTATACAACTTGAATCCTTTAAAATTTGTTGCAACTTTTTCTGTGACCCAGAATATAGTCTATTTTAGGTCAAGTTGGTTGATAATGTTGCTTGAATCTTCTATGGAAGGCTTTCCTGATTTTCTGACTTCTGCTTCTTTCAGTGGTTGAGAAAGGGGTATTAACATCTCCTAGTAAAATTGTGAAGTTGTCTTCTTCGCCTTGCAGTTCTATCAGTTTTTATTCGTGTATTTTGGAACTCTGCTACTAGGTATACAATATATAGGACTGTTTTGTCCTCTTGATGGATTGACCCCTTTATCATTATGAAATGACCTTCTTTATCTGTTACTCTCTGCTCTGAAACTTACCGTGTCAAATATTAATGTAGACACTCTGGCTTTTTTTTGTTGGTGTTGGCATGGTATCTCTATTTCCATCCTTTTAACCTCCTTGTGCCTTTAATGTAGAATTTTTAATATATTTTTTTATAATTGGGTCTTAGTGTTTTAAAATCCATTATGACCATCTCTGCCTTTTAACTGGTTCTTTAGACCTTTTAAATTTATTATGAGTATTAACAGTTATCTTATCGTAGTCTTCAAGAGATACCATTTCGTGTAATACGTTAGAACCCATTCTAGTAGTGGTGCATTTTCTCACTCCTGGTCTTTAATGCTGTTGTTGCCGTATATATGTTACAACTCTCAGAATACACTGTTGTTTTGTTTCAATACTCGATTACCTTAAAGTTACGTAAATAACAAGAAAAATGCAGTTGCTGTTTCTGGTGCTCTTTGTACCTTTGTGAGGATTCTCACTTTGTTCTGGTATCATTTTCCTTCTGCTTAAAGGACTTCCTTTAACATTTCCTTTAGGGCAAGTTTGCTGGTGGTGAATTCTTTCAGCTTTCTCACGTCTGAAAAAGTTTGTTTCACCTTCATTTTGAAATGTGTTTTTAATGAGTATAGACTTCTCAGTTGACAGGGTGGTGGTTGTTTTTTTTTTTTTTTTCAGTAAAGTTTTGGCCCCATTATCTTCTCATTTGCATTGTTTCCAACAAGAAAGCTGATGTCATCCTTATTTTGATTCTGTTTTACCTAATGTTTCTTTTTTCTCTGGTGACTTTGAGATTTTCCTGTTTATCACTGGTTTAAATAGGGTTTTTTTTAATGGTGTGTCCAGGTGTTGATTTCTACATGTTTCTGGTGCTTAAATTCAGTGAATTTCTTGGACCTCTGTGTTTTAGTTTTCATCAATTTTGGAAAAATTTTGGCATTATTCTTTCAGATTTTTTTTTTCTGTCCCCTTCTTTCTTTCAGTTACATGTTAGATTTCTTAAAGTTATCACACAGATCACTGAAACATTGTTAATTTTTAAAAATTCTTCTATTTGATTTTATGTAGTGTGTGTGTTTGTGGTTTTAAGATTCAGTGGTCTTTTCTACTCACATGTCTAATCTGCCATTAATCACAATCCTATATTTTTAATCTCAGACATTGTGGTTTTCATCTTTAAATACTTGATTTTATATCTTTCATTCTCTACTTTTCAAACATGAATGTAGTCATAATAACTGTTTTAAAGTCTTTTCCTGCTAATTCTAACTTTTGTGTCAATTTTGGATTGGTTTCAATTAATTTTTTTTTCATTTCCACTCCCTTCATATCTCACTTCTTTGCATACCTGCTAATTTTTGATTGAATGCCAAACATTAGGAATTTTATGTGGTAGATAGTTTTGTATTCCTATAAATTTCTTGAGCGTTGTTCTGGGACCATAGTGAAATTGCTTGGAAACAGTTTGATTCTTTAGGGCCTTACTTTTAAGATTTGTCAGGCGAACAGGAGCAGTGTTTGGTATAGAGCTAGCTCTTCCTCAACACTAAGAGCAGACCTTTTGAGTGCTCTGCCTTGTGTGTCCTGGTTTGGGGGGTTTCCAGTCTGGCTGCTGGGAAGCAGGCACCGTCCAGCCATGCTGAGCCTCAGGTCCTGTTCCCTGCTTTCCTTTACGGTGATCCTTTCCTGTGCCTTGGCTGGTTCCTCACATGCAAGCCCTGATTAACACTCTGCTGAATGCTTAAGAGCAACCCTTTGCAGACCTCTGGTGTTCTTTCTCTGTGCAGCTCTCTCCTCTCTGGTACTTTCTCCTGTGAACTCCAGCTGCCTTAGACTCTCACGTAGTTCTTTTGGCCGTTGCTTCAAGTCTCCTCATTGTCTTGGTGGATCTTCATTGAATGAGTACCAGCTTGTCACCTTGCTTCAAGTGATGTCCCCAGCATTAAATGTATTATTTAATTGTTGATCTGTCTGGCATCCTGAGATCCAAACACACCAAAGAATTTATGGAAAGGGTTTTAATTTTGCAAGTCAGTTGGAAATTTTCAGCGAGTAAAAATTATAGAAAATTTTTGCTTCAGTTTATCTGATTTTCATAATTCAGAAAAGATAGTGTGATAGAGAAGATTTTAGAAAGTAGCAGGATATATGTTAATGATACATTAATCTAGTAACTTGGTCCTGTGGTGGGTTTAATAAACATTTTCTTTATATTTAATGTATGTAAAATTTAGTAGGTAGTTCTAGGGAAAATGCAAGAAACTGAGTCTTAAATCTTTGGTGAAAAGTATCTTTCTGACTTGCCGCTTTTACTAAAAATAATTATTAATACTTTTTAAAAAGTCATTTTTGATGGTCCTCTGCTAAAATTCATGCAAAAGCTGATTCTGTGAGATTTAGGAATCACTGTTAGTTTTCGTGTTCTGGTGGTATAGATTAATCAGAACTCTAGCATAAAGAAGATTATGATTTAATAAGGCCATTATTAGATTAGTTTGACATATTGAAAGCATGTTTATTTAGCAGGAAAAGCTATTAAATTAAGAATGGCATCTATCACAAGTAATCGGAACGTCAACCCAGATACATACAAGAAAAAAATGACAATAGATATATAATACTACAGCATGGCAGAGCTATAAGACAAGTCCATGTTTCACCTTAATTTTTATGAAATAGATGATGAGCAGTCCAGAGTTTTTAGCCATACAAAATAACTGATTACCTATGTAAAACTTGAATTTAGGGGACTAATTATTTTTACCAGTGTTTCAGTGAAATTACTGCTTATTTCTGTTATACTTAAAAATGAACTAATGATTTGTTACCAGGTAAGTTCTTTTAGCAGAGCAGGGAAGATTTTGCTAGTTCAGTCTCTTGAGATGCAGCCAGGTGAACATCAGCACAGTCCAGCACAGCGCCGAGCACACGTTTCTGGATTTTCCTCAGTTTTAAATTATATTAAGCTTTTAAAAGTTTAAAATGTCACTTAGCTTAAAATGTCAAAGATTATAGTAAAAAAAAAAAATCAGAGTTTTTTCCACCTATTGTAGGATTGTATTTATATGAAGCTTTCAGAATAGGCAGGTCTGTGGAGGCAGACCGCAGGTGAGTGGTTGCCGGGGGCTGGGCGTGGGAAGGGCGCCGCCAGTGGAGATGGGGTTTCTTTTAGGAGAGAATGTTTTGGGAAATGTTCTGGAACTGTTACTGTGGCTGCACAACGTTGTATACACAGTGAAAGCTGCTGGATTGTACACTTTGAGAGGATGGCTTCTATGATACACGTGAGTCATAGCTTAGCAGAGTTTTAAAAAAATCAGCATTCTAAGATACCAAAGGTATTTTAATAAAGAGAAAACAGTTCATTTGGATTTTTTCAGAAGATCAATAATTTAATTATATCTATACATAAGGCATACCTTTTTTCTCTCTTGTCTTTACAGGTTCTGCTGAAAACTTACATTAGGCCTCAATGTGAAACTAAAGTAGAAAATCACATCTACATGTGTGTTGCTATCAGGATGCTGAGTCATTGGTCATGCCTAAAGATGGAGATTCAGTTCTAGATGGCTGACTGCTAGCAAAAATAAATGCTCATCCTAGATGTTCAGCATCTCTCCTTTTTACTGGAGTGAAAATCCCCTCCAGATACCAACAGAACATCAACTGCAGAAAATGCTCCCGCTTTTAAGGATGTCAGCAACCTAAGTTCATGCGCCCTGTCTGTACTGTTGTCGTGGGTGGTTTACCATCTGGAAGCTCCTCAGGCTCTTCTCCAGGCCCTGTACCTGCTTCTGAAATGTCTCTGCTTCATGCTTTGGGTCCAGTGCAGACCTGGCTAGGACAAGAGCTAGAGAAATGTGGCATTGATGCCATGATCTACACTCGCTATGTCCTCAGTCTTCTGCTGCATGACAGCTATGACTACGACCTGCAGGAACAGGTATTTACACATGTTAAATGTTTTGTGAGAATTCATGATTGTGTCTACATGTCTGCATTTTTCTTCAGAGAGTGCTTTCATACTCTACAACAGGGTTGCAGATGGCTGTGGTCCATGAACTTAAGCTGTCAGTGATGTGAATGAGCTGTGTCACAAGCACACTGTTTATTTCAGTCATCTTCTCTGAGACTTTCTCAGTATTGACTACATAGACGGTACTTGTGTGATCACCAGCCGCCTCTGAGTAGCGCTGCTCCAAACGGGGCTGCTGCTGCTGAGGAAAATCACACGTCATAATCACTGTGTCTGTTACACTTCTTAACATTCTGAAGTTTAATATTTCATTTTATCTGCAAGAGTGATGATAAACTGCTTATTAATCAAAGTGTGTGTTTCAAATCAGCAGACTTAAAATGGTAAAGCACGTAACTTTAAATTGGCGATTATACATTTGACCTGCCGAGATGCTGAGTTTAAAGTAAAGAAAGCAACCAAATCTAGGTTCTTGAAAAGATCTCAACTTCAGGCTCCCTCTCCAAGAGGAGCTGCTGAAAGTCAGGCTTGCCAGAGGGAGCAGAGTCCTCAACACTGGATGAATGGGATCTGGGTGACCTCTGGGTAGAAATTTCAGATAAAAGTTTTCTGTGGGCAGTTTTTGTTGTTGTTGTTTTAAACCATTGTTACTAACACTGAAAGCAGGAACAAAGTTTCATTCACAGAAGAAACTGGCTTTGCCCTTCCAAACCACAGAGAAGCCGCAGAGCCCTGTAAATACATTGGGGCTCTCAGCACGCTTACCATTTGTCACCTGGCAGTTGTGCAGAGGATATTTCCCTGCTGGTGTTTCTCATCCTTTCTGGCTGGACACATTCACATTTTCCCTGCTTCCAGGTTGCTTATTGCTCTGGCTGGTGAGAATTGGATCAGGTATGGTTTTGAGGGGGTTGACTTAAAACCTCATAATCAGAAAATGTGCTATTTTGGTGGTCCGTATTACCAGAGGTCTGTTATTTTCCATCATCTTTCCTTCAGGGGCAAGTGAAATGTTAAATCTGCCAACATGGAAGAAGTTTTTATTTCCAGAGTTGAGGAAGATAATTCTCGTAACTCAAAAATCATGTACTTCAGTTAAAAACATGTACTTATAGGAAATGAATAGTATTTTAGTTGGATTCTAATAAGACTTCTCATTTCTTTTAATTGTATTTTAAAATATCAGCCTTTAATACTTCATCAACACCAATAGATTTGTTGGCACAAGAAATTTATATGCTGGGTGCTTTAGGTCGTTGCAAAAGGGCTGAAACGTAGGCCTCCTGTTAAGATTGTAGTTCTACACTTGTCTGATGAGAATCGGTTTCTCTACTAGCTGTAGGGGGTGGGGTGAGGGGTCTTGGCAGCTACCGGTGCCCAGCTGTGTTTGATCCTCCCTCCAAAGTTCTGATTTGTCTTTTAGGACACAGGACAGATAAAGCTTAGTGAAAACAGAACATGTCTAGAGTTACAAGGAGAATCCACAGGGAAATAGAAGGCCCCTAAAGTACTTTTCCCCTCAGCCCAGGGTAGCAGAGTGCCGAGTCCCACGCTGATGGGGAAGGTCAAATTGAAGATAACAACTGTTTTCATAGGAGCTGAGCTAAGGGTGAGTTAGCCCCTGCATAACTTTACCACTGGTGGACGAGGATGTGCTCACTGTGTCCCCCCAAGAGTAGTCAGGACATACAGCCAAGGGAGGGTCTGAGCTTACCCTCTGTGATTCAGACTCCAGCTAACGGTTATGCTCACCACCTTTCCTGATCCCTGGATCAGAGTTATGGTGGCTTCGCCCCTCGGTTGGAAGCCAAATTGCTCCCACTTCAGGTGTCTGTTTCCTCACATCTTAACCCTCAGTCCTTAAGTTAGTCTAACCTTGACTTGCAAATGGCTAATAGTAAGGCCATTGCTTCAAGTACTGGCCTTATCGGCCACGTTGAATTCGTGGCTTTTCCTAGTTTTGGTTAAAAGAAACACACACACAGCTCTTGAATTCTAAGAAGCAGGTTTTGTACTTTGGTCTTCGCCGCTTGGGATAATTGGGTAGGAAGTACGTACAGCTCAGGAGGCCCTGGCCTTGGTTGAGGCTGAATAACAAACAGTTATGTGTAGACTTCTGATTTGGGCAGGGTTGTAAATGCAATGGTGGCATCGGCAAATGACTGCGTGGTTCTGGAGAACAATTGCCTTCCAATATGCAGGTATTATGATTGGGTCACAGTGGTTTTATTTCCACAAATTCTTTTTATTTGGATCAAGATTACAATACTCTGGTAACTGTATTTCAGATAAATCAAGAATTCATTATATGTCATTTTTAATGTAAATATAAACTACTTTTCTAGCCTATCCTTCAAGGCCCAGGTCACCTTTCTCTGTGAATCTCCTTGTGACAGTTCCCAATGAAAACAGTGTCTTCTTCCAAACTTGATTGCATTTCTACTGTAGAGCCCTTCATTACACTTGTTAGAATGTATTATCTTTCCCAGTAGTTTATAAGATCCTTATGGGCAGGAATCATATATTCATCTTAAAAACTTTTTTAAACTTCTTTTGTGAAATAATTTCATACATCAGAAGAATAGGACAAAGAATTTCACTCAGTCAGCAATTGCCAGTATTTTTTCACTTTTGCTCTATTTCTCTCCTCTCCTTTTGTTGCCTGTTTCTCCTAAATAAATCATATTTTTTTCTTAAGATGAGACTTTCTCTCAGATAGCCATAGTACAATTATAAAGTTCAGGAAATGAACAGTGCACATTATTATCTGACGTTCCATCAGTGTTTGGTTTTTGTCTCTTGTCCCAATGACTTCCTCCATTTTGACTTCTTCTCTCATCAAGGATCGTGCATTGACTTCATTCAGTGTCACATCTCTTTAATTTCTTCTAATCTAGAATCGTTCCTCATCTTTCCTTTGCGTCTCACTGACACTTTTGACACTGTTGACACTTTAGAAGAATATAGGCCAGTTATTTTGCAAAACATCCCTTATTTTGAGTTTGTCTGATGTTTCTTCCTGTTTAGAGTCAACTTATGCATTTATGGCAGTAACATTACACAAGCGATGAGTTTCTTTTCTGTGCATCGCAGTGGACAGCACACTACGTCAGTCTGATTCATTCATTTTTAAAAAAAAATTTTTTTTTTTTTATTGAGGATCTGATTCATTCTTGGCGACGCTGACTTCGGTTCAGATGGTGGCAGCCAGGTTTCTGCACCGTAAAGCCACACATTTCTCTGTGTAGTTATCAACTGACCTGTGCGGAGAGACTGACTTTGCCATCCATAGGTGGCTTCCGCCTGAATCATTACTTTGATGGTAATTTTTCTAATTCAGTTCCCCACGTACATTGAGTAGTTAGCTTTCTGCCGCAGTGCCGCAATGCAATCTTTTTAAAATTAATAGCCCTGCTGTTAGAGAACACTATCATAGGCCAAGTGCAGAGCTGGCCATTTAATACATAAGGACTGCTTTGTTCTGTCTTCATGCCTCATCTCCAAGACAAATGGTGTTTCCCTGTTTTCGCTCACCTGGAGTTGTATGTTCAGAGAGGTTAGGTGCCTGCCTGAGGCCATGCGGTTAGTAATGAGTCAGGATTTAAACTCCTGTCTGTCAGACCCAAATCCTGTGCCCATGTTTTATATCAGAGAGTTTTGTTTTTGTTTTTGTTTTTGTTGGCTTTCATATGTAACCAATAGTTATTGAATGAATAACATAAAAACATTCTACTCTAAAGGAAAACTTGAGAACCTATTTGGAATTGATTTACTGTGTTCTAATGCAGTGTGGTTTTTAGAGGTGGGGAAAGTTCGTCTTCTCAGTTCACAGCTAATCTATGAGTTGAGTCCATATGGAGTAAAAGTGAGCGGCAAACACTGTGGTGTGCGTTGCCCAGAGACTCGGAGCATTAAGCCTGGGCCCTGTAACTCTTAGAATAGATTGATGTTACATTATTTCAAACTATTTTGTAATCTTACTTAAAATAGCTACAAGGGAAGCCCTAGTAGAACTGTAATTGAACGATGGGAGTTAACTTTTGCCTTGAGGTTGATGGTCAACAGCAAGTTCCTCATAATCTGTCGTGAGTAGGAAGAGTTATTTTAGGAAAGTGGGACTTCTGTTCACTATGGCAGTCATATGTAACCCCAGACATTCCTAGTTTTCCTTTAGAACCGGTTACATTAAAACCACCATCCAAGAGTTTACGAAAACGTTTCTTATCTGTTTATATTTTAATATTCTTGGCATCACGAATTTTTGTGAATTTGCACAAAGCTCATATATATGTAATTATCCCAGAAAAATAAATATAACATTCCATCAACACAGAAGCCCCCCTTATGCCTTGCACAGCTTTAGAACTCCTCCCATGTCCAGAGGGGAATCAGCAGGCTATGGCTTCTGTTTTTCACTCCTTCCTTTTTCTGAGATCCTGACTCCTACATCGCTAGTTTCTGCTTCCAGCCCTGAGAGACTACCCCCAGTGCCACTGGTTTCTTTGCCTCTTAAAAGTGCCGGAGTTTTCTCAGCCTCTTGCCGCAGGCCAGGAATTGGGTACATTTCCCCAGGGAGAAAGCAGCCTCAGGTGTCAGTGCCCCTGTGCCAGCAGCTGCCCCTCCTGGTCTTCTCAAGGCCTGGGTGCGTCAGCAGGTCGCTGATGCCATAGCACAGGTGTTGTGTGTTTGGTTTGGTTTTATATATTATCTTTTCTGGTTAGTCTGGGCAGGAGAGTTGATCTGCTGCCAGTTACTTTTTTTTTTTTTAAATACTTAATTTTTTTTAGAGCAATTTTAGATTCACAGTAAAACTGAGAGGAAGGTACAAAGTTCCCCTATACCGCCTGCCCACATGCATGCACAGCCTCCCTGCCATCAACATCCCCCACCAGAGTGGTACCTTGTTACAGTCAACAAACCTGATTGACACGTCATTGTCACCAAGTCCATGGTTTACAGGAGGGGTCACTCTTGGTGTTGCGGGGTATGTGGGTTTGGACAAATGTATAATGACATGTGTCCACCATTATAGTATCACACAGAGCAGTTTCACTGCCCTCAAATCCCCCGTGCTCCACCGCTTCGTCCCTCCCTCTCCACGAACCCCTGGTGCCTGCTGATCTTCCTAATGGCTCCATAGTTTGTCTTTTCCAGAACGTCACAGAGTTGGAATCATGCAGTATTGTAGCTTTTTCAGATTGGCTTCTGTCGCTGAGTAATATGTATTTGCGGTCCCTCTGTGACTCTCCACGCCTTGCTGGCTCATCTCATTTTAGTGCTGAGTGACGTTCCCTGTCCGGATGGACCACAGTTTATTTATCCATCGCCTACTGAAGGACATCTTGGTTGCTTCCAAGCTTAGCAATTATGAATGAAGCTGCTGTAAACATGTATGTGCAGTTTTTTTGTGTGGATATGAGTTTTCAGCTCCTTTGGGTAAATACCAGGGAGCCTGATTGCTGAGCTGAGTGGTAAATGTATGTTTTGTTTGTAAGAAACGTCCATACTGCCTTCCAGAGTGTCCATACCATTCTGCATTCCCACCAGCAGCGAGTGAGAGTTCTCCTGCTCCACGTCCTCACCAGCATTTGGTGTTGTCACTGTTCTAGTTTTTGGCTGTTCTAAAGGTGGTAGTGGTATCTTATCATTTTAATTTGCATTTCCTTGATGGCATATGGTGTGGAGCATGTTTTTATATGCTTATTTGCCATCTGTATATCTGCTTTGAGGTCTTTGGCCTTTTTTTTAAAAAAAAAAAAAAAAAAGAAACGTTATTTTCTGATAACTGGGTTTTAAGAGTTCTTTGTGTGTTTTGCATAACAATCCTGTATCAGAAGTGTCTTTTGCAAAAATTTCTCCCAGCCTGTGGTTTGTCTTCTAATCCTTTTAACATTGTTTTTCACACAGCAGTTTTTATTTTAATGATGTTCAACTTACCTATTTTTTTTCTTTCATGGATTGACCACCAGTTACTTTTTAAAAGAGTGTATTCATTTGTTTACTTGTTTAGTTTGGTTTTCATTTTGCTTGTCTTATCCTCCGTCTTTGACATTTACAAAGAAACCTTTCATCTCAGTCCTCTTTCCTACTTTCTTTATTTTTATTTCTGAAGAAATATTTACTAAATCAAGACTGCTAGTGGGTGAGATTTAAAATTGTGCCATCTGGAAAATACCGTGTTACTGAACGGTTCATTTTCTTTAGTCACTAGATGACTCTGCGAATTAGATCTGGTTATAGTGGGCTCTAAAATCTGTCTACATTTGGCTGGTTGGTCAGAGTACTCTTAAGAACTAGTCAAGAATTCAGGACTTGGAAACTTTTTTTTTTCTTGTGATTTTTGAAAAATTGAAATATAGTTGATTTACAGTGTTAGTTTCTGGTGTACAGCATAGTGATTCACATATATATGTATATATTCTTTTTCATTTTTTATCGTTTTAGGTTATTACAAGGTTTTGAATATAGTTCCTTGTGCTAAACAGTGGAACCTTTTTTATCTGTTTTATTTATAGTAGTTTGTATCCACTAATTCCAGACTCCCAATTTATTCATTCCTCACCCCTCCCCTGTGGTAACCATAAGTTTGTTTTCTATGTCTGTGAGTCTGTTTGTATTTTGTAAATAAGCTCATTTGTATCATCTTTTTTAGATTCCACATTATAAGTGATATCATATATTTGTCTTTCTCTGTCTGACTTACTTCATTTAGTGTGATAATCTCTATCTCCATCCATGTTGCTGCAGATGGCATTATTTCATTATTTTTTATGGCTGAGCAGTATTCCATTATATAAATATACCACAACTTCTTTATCCAGTCACCTGTCCATGGACATTTAGGTTGCTTCCATTGTATATAGTGCTGCTATGAACGTTGGGGTGTGTGTATCTTTTCAAATTAGAGAGTTCCCTCCGGATACATGCCCAGGAGTAGGAGTACTGAATCATATGGTAACTCTATTTTTAGTTTTTTAAGGACTCTCCATGCTGTTTTCCATAGTGGCTGCACCAAATTACATTCCCACCAACAGTGTTGGAGGGCTCCCTTTTCTTCTCACCTCCAGCATTTATTGTTTGTGGACTTTTTAATGATGGCCATTCTGACTGATGTGAGGTGATACCTCATTGTACTTTTGATTTGCATTTCTGTAATAATAATCAGCAACATTGATGGTCATTTTAGTGTCTATTGGATGTCTGTATGTCTTCTTTGGAGAAATGTCGTTAAGTCTTCTGCCAATTTTTTGATTGGGCAGTGTGTTTTTTTGTTACTGAGTTGTATGAGCTGTTTGTATATTTTAGAGATTAAGCCCTTGTCAGTCACATTGTTTGCAAATATTTTCTCCCAGTCCATAGGTTGTCTTTTCATTTTATTTATGGTTTCCTTTGCTGTGCAAAAGCTTAAAAATTTAATTAGGTCCCATTTGTTTATTTTTGCTTTTATTTCTATTGCCTTGGTAGACTGACCTAGGAGAACATTGCTACAATTCATGTCAGAGAATGTTTTGCCAATGTGTTCTTCTAGGCAATTGATGGTGTCTTGTCTTATATGTAAGTCTTTAAGCCCTTTTGAGTTTATTTTTGTGTATGGTGTGTGTTCTGACTTCATTGATTTACATGCGGCTGTCCAGCTTTCCCAACACCATTTGCTGAAGAGACTGTCTTTTCTCCATTGTGTATTCTTGCCTCCTTTGTCAAAGATTAATTGACCATAGGTGTGTGAGTTTATTTCTGGGCTGTCTGTGCTGTTCCATGGATCCATTGTGACAGACCCCACTGTTTTGATTATTGTAGCTCTGTAGTACTGTCTGAAGTCTGGGAGGGTTATGCCTCCAGCTTTGTTCTTTTTCTTCAGTATTGCTTTGGCAATTCTGAGTCTTTGGATTCCATATAAATTTGGGGATTATTTGTTCTAGTTCTGTGAAAAATGTCCTGGGTAATTTGATAGGGATCACATTAAATCTGTAGATTGCTTTGGGTAGCATGGCTTTCCTACTTTATTTTTTTTCATAACACTTGTTACCACCTGGAATTAATGATGATCTGTGATGTTTTACATTTATTTGTACGTCACATCTGCTGGAATGTGTATTTCATGAAGCTAGGGACATTGTCTGCCATGTTTCCCCCTGTATTCCAAGCCCTTATGACAATTTTTGGGATGTAGAAGATGCTCAGATATTTAGTAGAGAAATGAATAGATGGATGCTTCTTTCTCAGGTGTATGGGGCGTGATGGAGGTGAGTGCAGATGCCACAGCTACACACTGGGCCTGCCCCTCGGAGAAGGTACTGCAGTTTCTCCCTCACCACCTCCCCCCAGCATTTTTTTATTGTGATAAAATACACATAACCTAAGGTCTACCATCTGAACCATTTTTAAGTGCATAGTTCAGTGGTATTATGTGCACTCATAATGTTGTACAGCCACCACCACCACCTCCTTTTATCTTGTAAAGCAGAAACTTTATAATTCCCCATTCTGCTCTCCCCCAGCCCCTGGCAACCACCGTTGTACTTTTTGTCTTTATGATTTCAGTAGCTCTTAAGTACCTCATATCAGTGGAATCACACAGGATTTGTCTTTCTCTGACTGGCTTATTTCATTTAGTATAATGTCTTCTCAGGATTCATCCATGTCGTATCACGTGTCAGAATTTCCTTTTTAAAGGCCAAATAATATTCTGTCATGTGGATGATGCCACATTTTGCTTATCTATCTGTCCCATCAATGGACACTTGTGTTCCTTCCATGTTTTAGCTGTAGTGAAATATGCTGCTATGAACGTGGTGTACAAATACCTCTTCAAGACCCCGATTTCAGTTATGGGGTTATATATCCAGGTGTGGAATTGCTGGATCATTTGGTAATTCTTAATTCTCTTTTTAATTTTTTGAGGAACTGACACTAGCTGCACCATTTTCCGTTCCCCCCAGTAATGCACAGGATTCCAGTTTGCCACATCCTTACCAACACTTATTTTCTGGGGTTTTTTTGTTTTGTTTTTCATTTTTTGTTTTAAATAGTAGCCATCCTAATTGGTACGAAGGGTATCTCAGTGTTTGCTCTGATGATTAGTGTTGCTGAGCATCTTTTGTGTGTTTATTGGCCGTTTGCATATCTTCTTTGGAGACTTTTGAGTTCTTTTCCATTTTTTAAATCTGGTTGTTTTGTTGTTGTTGAGTTTTAGTTCTGTCTAGGTTCTGGGAGGCAGCTATACCCACCACT
The DNA here is from genome assembly GCF_009834535.1 of Camelus ferus. Lineage (NCBI taxonomy): Eukaryota > Metazoa > Chordata > Mammalia > Artiodactyla > Camelidae > Camelus > Camelus ferus. The sequence goes on along the minus strand of NC_045697.1, from coordinate 3,959,183 downwards.
ATACGACCAACGTCTCTAGGTTCTGGATATTAACCCCTTATCAGATACATGATTTGCAGTATTTCCTCCCATCCTGTAGATTGCCTTTTCACTCTTCATAGTGTCTTTCAGTGTATAAAATTTAAATTTTCGTGAAGCCCAGTTTTTCTAATTTTTCTTTTGTTTCCTGTACCTTTGGTATCGTATCCGAGAACTCATTGCCAAAACCAGTGCTGTGAAGCTTTGCCCTGTGTTTCTTCCAAGAGTTTTACAGTTACAGCTTTTGATGCATTTTGAGTTAATTTTTGTATACGCAATGTAATGAGTCCAATTTCTTTCTTTAAAATGTGGATATCTAGTTTTCCCAGTGTCATTTGTTGAAAAATGGTACTTTGATAAAATCTTTTCATGAAATAGAGAAAATGTTTTGGGCATAAATACTGCATTTAATGCACATTTCTAGTTTTTTACTCACCTCATGAGCATCATGACATGCCGAACACCGAGGCAGGCACCAGGACTGCAGAGGCACCAGGACTGAGGGACAGCGCTAGATTTGGAATCTGTAAAGCGCTCTGCCTGTGCCAAGCCTGGGACACTGTGCGTGGGGGATGGTGGCAGCGGGAATGCAGAGGAGATAACAGTTGAACAGCCTTGAAGGAAGAAGAAAAGAAGGGTGCATGCAAGGTCACAGAAACAGGAAGGGGCCTGATGATGTGGGGCCAGAGGAGTGTAGTGAGGGAGTGGGAGGAGATTAGAGTGAGCAAGGCCAGCAGGAAACCGATTCTATTCGGAAGAACCTGATACACTCTGCGAGGGATTGATATTTTAGTCCCGGAGGTAAAGAGACCCACTGCTATATTTAACCAGCTGTACCAGAGGGCATGAGTGGTGGTGGGTAAGCTGGCTGGGCAGCTGAAGGTAGGGAGGCCAGTGAGGAATTTGTCACTGTTGGCTGAAGTACTAATAGGAAAAAACAGTGGATGTACTTAACCTGAATTGTGCTTATTTGGTGCTACTCCTTTTTTAGAGGCAATTTACAGTTTCTTTGAGCAGTGACAAGTGAATTTATTATTGAGGCCTTTCTTCAAATTTTACCTATATCTTTCATTCACAAGCAACCAAAGATTTTGGCTTAAATTGGCCTCTAGGGCAGAAAAAAAAAGTCTCACATCACTAAAAGTCCAGAATTAGGACTGGCCCCAGCCTGATTCAGTTCAGAGCTTCACAGTGCCCCTGGGGTGTCCTCTTTGCTTCTCTGACTGCCTCCCTCTGCCAACTTGTTCTGCATCCACTCCGGGGGGGTGGAGGGCAGTCATCGAGCACAGCATTCTCTGCATCCTGTTCTCACACTGTCCAGAGGATGTGTTCCCTACATTCCCAGCAAAAATCTTGTGGTGGAGGGGTGTCTCATTTTCAAGTGCTCATTTCTGATTGGTCCCATGCCTCTCTCTGAGCCAATCTTCGTGGCCAAAGGGATGAAACATGCTGATTTGCATTAAGCTGATTAGGGCCCAGATGGGGGTGGCATTAGTCCCATTCAAACATTTAGTGGTTTTGGTTTTTCAGGACGCTGTTAACGGGAAGGTGTGGGAGGCAGGGGGTGGGTGCTGAGCAGCGAATAGCAGACGTCACTGATCCCAGCTGTATTTCAGAATGTTGTGTTCTTTTTCTTCCTCCAGTTCCCAATTTCCTTTTTCATAGAAGACAGCGAGAGAAAGTCGATCAAAACTTCAGCCTTATGTTACCTCACAGCAGTTAGTGTCTGGAAAAGCACCTGATGATAGGCTCGTAGGCTGAGAAGTTCTTTAGCCGTGTCTTCTTTTGGTAGTTGATGATTGTATTCTATCTTTAAGATTATGACTTTTAAAAAACCATACTTGATTCACTGAGTTTACTGAGGAAATATTTGGCACATACCTAATATTATATGTTTATGTCTACATGGACTTTTAATTAGTATAGCACAGAAGACTAAAAATGCAACAAGTGAAATAGAAATAGCTTGAGCTTTTTAAATACTATATTCTTTTAAAATCTGATTATTAGTTCAATGCTAATGGTTAATAAGTAAGTCACAATACATACATTCACCCAGTACACAAAGCCAGAAAAAGAATAAGGAAGCTCTTGAATAGACGTGGGAAGAGGAATGCAGAAAAGTCTGTCCAGTATGCTGTTGTTTATATAGCTTTTTCTGTACACTTGATGGTGTTTCTTAATGAATTCAGCCTAAAATTACAAGGCAAACAGTACTTATATGCAAAATTTATAATGTGGTAAAGTCACTCTAACAGCTGACAGTATTTGAATCACAGATAATGTCAAGTTGTTTTATACGTTTTCATTTTGTCAAAAGTTAGAACAAGAAGCAAAATCTCCATTTCCTCACAGTTTGCAACAGTACGTTGTCCTAGGTCAACTGCAGTTCCAGCAGCATTTTCACACCTTGGCACAGTGCAAAGGAAGTGTCTGTATCTCAGAATCCATTTACTGCTCAGTGAGAAGCTTCCACCTAACTTTTGCTTGGGAGTGATTGATCTGCAATATGATGACAGGCGAAAAGGCAAATAGTAAGGAAAGAATGTACCAGAATTCATAAATACCTTCTAAAGAATTAACATGTTCCAGTAAACCATGCCTGTGGATTAATATCAATATTTAGCAGTATTTATCTCTGTGTGAAAAACATTTTCAAAGATGAAATAACATAAAATCTTACAAATTAGCATATTAACAGGGAGGTTAGCTAAGGAAAAAAAAAATCTATATTGGAAAGAAAGAACTATAACTGTCCCTATTGACATATGACATGGTGTTGTATATAGAAACTTACAAGGAATGAAATTAAGAAAATTTCATTTACAATAGTATCAAAAGAATAAAATACTTACAAATAAAGTTAACATAAATGCAAGACTTGCATACTAAATATTACACAACATCATTGACAGAAATCAAAGAAGACCTAATAAATGGAAAAACAGCCCATGTTCATGATTAGAAGACAATATTGTTAAGACCGCAGTGCTCCCCAAACTGATGTACTGATTCAAGGCAGTCTCTATCAGAATCCCAGCTGCCTTTGTTGCAGAAATTGGAGAGCTGATCCTAAAATTCATATATGGAAATGCAAGGGACCCAGGATAGCCAAGAGAATCTTGAAATCAAGAACAAAGTTGGAAAAGTGGGCAGAAGACCTAAATAAGCAATTCTGCAGTGAAGACATACAAATGGCAATAGGCACACGAAAAACTCAGTGTCACTAATTGTCAGAGAAATGCAAATCAAAACTACAGTGAGGGATCACGTCACACCAGTCAGAATGGCCATCATTAGAAAGTCCACAAACGATAAATGCTGGAGAGGGTATGGAGAAAAGGGAGCCCTCCTATACTGAAGGTGAGAATGTAGTTTGGTGCAGCCATTATGGAAAACAGTATGGAGATGGCTCAAAAAACTAAAAATAGACTTGCCATATGATCCAGCAATCCCACTCCGTGGCATACATCCGGAGGGAACTCTAACTCAAAAAGATACATAAACCCCAGTGTTCATAGAAGAACTATTTACAATAGCCAAGACGTGGAAACAACCTAAATGTTCATCACCAGATGACAATGGAATACTACTCAGCCATAAAAAAGAATAAAATGATATTTACAGCAACATGGATAGACCTGGAGATCATCATTCTAAGTGAAGTAAGCCAGAAAGAGAAAGAAAAATACCATATGATGTCACTCATATGTGGAATCTTAAAAAAGAGACACAAATGAACTTGATTACAAAATAGAAACATACTCACAGACATAGAAAATAAAACTTATTTACCAGGGGAAAATGGGATGAGAAGGGATAAATTGGGAGTTTGAGATTCACAGATACTAACTACTATATATAAAATCAGTATACAAGTTTCTTCTGTATAACACAGGGAACTATAGTCAATATCTTATAGTAACCTATAATGAAAAAAGCATATGAAAACAAATATATGTATGTGTATGTATGACTGAAACATTATACTGTACACCAGAAATTGATACAACATTGTAAACAGACTATAATTCAATTTTTAAAAAGAAAAAAAACTTGCAGGACTCACACTTTCCAATTTTAAAACTTACTACTGGGCTTCTGTAAGCAAGACAGTTTGATAGTGGCATACATATGGCTAGATGTATGTAACAGAACTAAGAGTCCAGAAATAAACCTTTATAGTTTTGGTCACTTGGTTTCCAACAGGACTATTCCAGTTGTGGGGAAAAGAACAGTCTTCAACAAAAGGTGCTGGGACAGCAGGGTAACCACATGTAAAAAGAATGGACTCCTGTGTCATACCACAGACAAATATTAACTCAAAATGGATTATAGATGTAGATGGAAGAGCTAAAACTGTAAAACTTAAAGAGAAGAGTAAATCCTTGTGTCTTAGAGGAGGCAGTGATTTCTTAGATAAGAAACCAAAGCACAAGCAGTCAAAGAAGACATGTGATAAATTAAATTCATCACAATGAAAAACTTATGCTTCAAAGGCCATGGTCAAAAAAGTGAAAAGCCAACCCATAGAACTAGATAAAATATTTGCAAATCATGTATTTGAGATGGGATGTGTATTCAGAATAGATAATTCTTAAATGGGAAAAAGATTTGAATAGACTTTTGTCCAGAGAAGATACATAAATGGCCAATAAGCACATGAAAAGATGCTCAACTTCATTAGTCATTAGGGAAATCAAAACCGTGATGAGATACCACTTCATCCTCACGAGGACGGCTGGAGCTAAAATAAGAAACACAGACAGTAACAAATGTTGGTGAGGATGTAGAGAAATTAGAACCCTCAGACACTGCTGGTGTGATTGTGAAATGGTGTAGCTGCTTTGAAAAATAGCCTGGTAGCTCTTCAAAAGGTTGAACATAGAGTTACCATGTGATCCAGCAGGACCACTCTTAGGGATGTACCAACAAGATGGAAAATGTGTCCATAAAAAACTTGTATATGAATGTTCATAGCAGTATTACGTACTGACAGTAGCCAAAATGTAGGAGCAATTCAGGCATCCATTAGTAGATGAATCGATTAAAAAGATGTGGTATATCCATGCAGTGGACTGTTAGTCATAAAAGAAAACGAAGTACTGATACATACTACAACGTGGATGAGCCTTTAAAACATTATGCTAAGCAAAAGAAGCCAGGCACAAAAGTACGTGTATAATTTATGACATGCCCAGCATAGGCAAATCCATAGAGACAACAAATTAGTATTTACCAGTGACTCTGGAGAGAAGAGGAATGGGAAGTAAGTGCTACTGGGTACAGTGCTGCTTTTAGGGGTGATGAAAAAAGTTTTAAAATTAGATATTTGTGATTGTTGCATAACCCTTTGAATTATACTAAAAGCCACTGAAATGTATACATTAAAAGTAAATTCTATGGTATGTGAACTTTGTGTCTATAAAGCTGTTATTTAAAAAATGAGCATAAACAGATAAACATAATTGATTTTGATGATAGAGAGCACTTAATTTGAACCCCAATTAAGCATTATTATCTCACACACAACCCCAAAAGAATTCCATTCTTCTCATTAGTAGACCTGTATTAAAAATTGTACTGAATTATATTCTGGATTCTAGCAATAAATAATTGTGAAAATTTGTTTTCTCTTTTTTTGATAAAAGTACCTATATTGAATCCTTAATTTGTCTCTTGGCCTATAAAGTTAAATTATTTACTCTCTGGCCCTTACAGGAGAAGTTTGCTATCCCTTGCTTCGGCACGGTGTTTCTTCTGCCTAGTCTTCCCCTCTCACCCTGGCCCGAACTTCTGTTCACTCTTTGAGACTCTGCTTCAGTGACCCTTCCTCCTTCTGTAGGAAGCCTTTGCCGACCAACCAGGCCAAGAATAGAGTGTGGCTCTTTGGTGTTTCCTAAGTGCTTTCTGCAGACTTCTGTAATCCCAGTGACTGTGCCACAGTTGTTTGCTTCCAGGTCTTTATTCCACAGTGGACTGTGGTGTCCAGGGACTGTGTTGTAGTCATTGTTACAACCCCTAGTGCCACAAAGAAGACACTGACATGGTTGCTGGATGAATGCATGAATCCATATCCACGTGTAAACAGAGATGCTGGACAGCAAACAAAGCGAGTGCGACATACCTGTCTAGGTGGAGAGGACAGGAACTCTTCTCGTTTCTCTTCTTGACTTACAAGGTTTTCATTAAAACAAACAAACAACAGCTTTTGACTGTTAAAGGAGTATGACTGAATTACAAGAAAAATTAAGGTATCCTATTCCTGCTCACCAAGAGATGAGCTCCTTGGTGGCCCTTAGTACTTTTCTCTCAAGACATTTTAATTCATGGTAGTCGGTGTGTGTGTGCACCAAAAATGAGATCATACTGTGGTATAAACTACTTCTCTTATGTATATTGTGCATAGCTCTCTCTGTCAGTAAATATACTTCATAATCTCTGATGGCTGTAATGTCTTATTGCCTGGACGTATCGTAGCTTAGTTAGCCACACCCTCCTTAACTGACATTTAGGTTTCTACATGTTTGCTGTTATTGACAGCTGTATGATTAACATCACTGTAGCTAAATCTGTGCACACTTTGCGGATTTTTTTTCCTTAGGATAAATTCCCAGAAGTAGAATTATTGGTCAAAAGTACATATACATGTTTAAGATTTTAGATTTGCATTGTCAGACTGCCCTCCAGAAGGACTTTGTGTCCATGTGAATTTTGAAAGTCCCTTCTGTCCGTATAATAAAACTTTATTTGGACCTTTGAATGTGTGTTTTAACTCTGCTGAGCTTTAGTACAGCTTCAGTAGAGAAACATGTTTATAAGGCTCCGTGAGGAGAAAGAGCCAGTCTCAGCAATTCAAACAGAATGGAGTCTTGTTTTCAGTAATTACACAGAACTTTTCTACCTTCTTTTGTTTTGTACACTGTGAACAATAGAGGAAAATTACAACATTTTTCTCTGCCTTCGGAAGCTTCAAATCTACATTGTTACGCTTCTGTCCTCTGTTCCTGGTAAAGGACAAGCCCTATCTCTAGAAGATACCGATAGTAAGAAATGGCAGGTTTCAGTTGCCATCCAGCCGAACACGTTAGATAAGTGGAGATATACTGATAGGTCTTACTTGGCCATCAGACACATTTTCCCTTGGAAAATGGAATTGACACCACTCAGCCAGAAAATGTTTTTTGGTTTCATGAGATCTACAAACATGCCCAAGAAGTTAAGTAAAAAAGTATGTCAATTATGATGAGTTTAGAGAGAGAGATCCTTCTCTCACTCTTTGGTGGCATGAAAGTAATTTTTGTGTATTTGATCAAAATTAAAATTGGCTAGACAGTTGATGGTATCTGACTTGATCCTAAAAGTTCTTTTAATTATTATTATGCTGCTGCTTTATTCCATCTCATTCGTTCATTTGTATCTCTTTCCTGAGGGCCCACTGTAGGCCAAATACTCTAGTAAGTAATTTTCTTAATTTTGCTGTTGTCTTTCTTTCTAATGTTTTTTTTTTTCCTTGTTGTCTGTCCACTGGTTTTAATCTTAATTTACCAAATGAAACGCTTTTTAAAAGGCAAAATGAAGTAGCAAAGCAATTAAAAATACTAAAATCTCAGTCTAGGGAAATAGCTAAGCCTACATCTTGGAATATTATATAGTCAAAGAATTTGTAGTAACATAAGGGGAATGTTTACAGTAGAAGTTAAATCAAAATTGTACAAATAGTGTGAATTCAACTATGTGTTTTTTTAGAGCAGATGAAAAAGACCAAATGAAACAGACCAAATTGTTCTAATTTTTGCTGGGTGGTAGGATCTTGGATGATTTGCTTTCTTCCTGCTTTTCAAATTTCCTTAGTTTTTATGACAGGCATATACAATCAAGGGGAAAATAAGCTTAAAATACTAATATAAAATATTTTATATCTGTTGATTTTTAGACTCTGTAGATAGGAATGAGCCGTTGAAGTGTTAAATGTTAAAATCTGATAGAATATGAACACATTATTAAAGAGTAGGAAGTACAGAAGAGAGGACATTTAATTGTGTATGAAGTTTAGAATTTATGCTGAAATTTAAATGATAATACTTGAATTTACATATAAATGTCTGAATTATTTATGAGCATTTACTATAAACATAAGTGGGTCAGAGTTATTGAGATCATAATTCCTAAATAATAATCTAATAATAATCTCAATAATAGATAACCAGACCAATGGATTACCTACCCTGAAGTGCTCTGGCTGACGGTGTTCTGTGGTCTCTCATTTTATTAGTGTGTACTGTTGTAAATGAAAATATTTGGTAGGGGAATGTGTGTAAGTATGTGGGAAATAATAAGTGTTTGAAGTTTGTTATTTAGTGTTGGTCATTGAAACTTGTACAATCTTATTTTAGGAGAATGACATCTTCCTGGGCTGGGAAAAAGGAGCTTATAAGAAATGGGGAAAGAGTAAGAAAAAGTGCTCAGACCTAACTCTAGAAGAGATGAAAAAGCAGGCTGCTGTCCAGTGTCTTCGATCTGCTTCTGATGAAGTAAGTTTCCCTTTGATTTCTAATACTTGGGGAGAAAAACGAGGGACTTCAGTTTTTGGTGTACAGCATGATGTTTTGGTCATACATACATATATTTGTTTTCATGTTCTTTTTCATTGTAGGTTACTACATCTTGATTAAAAAGAAACTTAGAAAAATAAACTACTCATTATCTTACCACTGCTACATAAACATTATCACTTCTTTTAAAGCATTTTTCTATCTATATATTGAGTTTTATATTTTTTTATGGACTTTTAATTACAGGATAAAAATTTTATAGATTTTTCCCATTTAACGTATTTCATTTTGTTACTATAGTATCTTTATATTTTTTAGTGGCTAAGTTATATTTCATCAAATAATATTCTAATAGCAGTCTAATATACTCTGCATTAATGGATATGTAGCTTGCTCTTGACTTTTTGTTATGCTGTCTAGAATATTTTCATGTGTGGCTTTTTCCATGGTCTATATTATTTATTTTGGGTATATTCCTAGAATTGAGATAGCAGTTCTGACATTTAAGAACACTCTACTTGCTTGATTCATAATTTTGGGGTTTTTCTTCTTTTTTTAAATTCTGGTTTTGGGGGGAAGGTAATTAGATTTTTATTTATTTTAATAGAGGTACTGGGGATTGAACCCAGGACTTTGTGCATGCTAATAAGCAAGTGCTTTACCACTGAGCTATACCCTCCCCTGCTTTAGTTTTTAAGAAAATATTGTAAGATTATTTTATTGATCTTTTGACACTTCATATATAATATTTCTCATGTCCTTCAGCATCCTGAAATAACAATAGTTTTAGAATTTAATTGCCTATTTAAATGAATACTATGAATTCTTACTGAATTACTCACTGTAAGGTATAATCTCTGAGACCATAACTACTTAGAAAATTATTTTGCTTTCACCATGCTGTTTGAAATAGTGTGCTTTAAGTACCTTTATAATGTAAAGTTAAATTGAGAAGATTCACACAAGGTATCTAGAGAGGCTTCCCACCTCTGGAACTTCCTTCCTAAACTAAATATCTAATGGCCTCATGTTGGAGTAAGCAGCTTTGCTGCATGTGGTAATCTGCAGAAGTTTATTCTGTCTGACTGCCACCTGTCACACACGCCTTGAAGTCTGTGCAGCCCTTCCCAGCTCTGCGTTCTCATCCTGCTCAGCGCTGTCTGCAAGAGCCCGGCTCCCGGGCCCGTGCACACGGAACCTCGTGCACGCCCCACCTCCTGTCTTCCCTCCACTGTGCTCCTTGGGGGCCAGGACTGTGAGTTACCCATCTTTGCAGCTCCCGGTGCCTAGCAGTGAGCGCCGATTGTGTAAAAGGTACTCAATTTCTCTTGAACTGAATTGAACCTCAGTTTCCAAAGAGTCTCCCCTTTTCATCCTGTCCTTTTTCCTCTTCCCACCATTTTCCTTTCCCCCACCCCTTTGATTTTTTTTTTTGCGAGATAATTATTTATTTTTATTGAGTTACAGTTATTTTACAATGTTGTGTCAAATTCCAGTGTAGAGCACAATTTTTCAGTTATATGTGAACATACATAGATTCATTGTCACATTCTCTTTTGCTGTGAGCCACCACAAGATCCTGTATTTATTTCCCTGTGCTATACAGTACAATCTTTTATCTATTCTACATTTTGAAATCCCAGTCTGTCCCATCCCACCCCCCGCCCCCTTGGCAACCACAAGTTTGTATTCTGTGTCTATGAGTCTGTTTCTGTTCTGTATTTATGTTTTTGTTTTTGTTTTTGTTTTTTTTCAGATTCCGCATATGAGCAATCTCATATGGTATTTTTCTTTCGCTTTGTGGCTTACTTCACTTAGAATGACATTCTCCAGGAACATCCATGTTGCTGCAAATGGCGTTATGTTGTCAGTTTTTATGGCTGAGTAGTATTCCATTGTATAAATATACCACATCTTCTTTATCCAATCATCTGTTGATGGACATTTAGGCTGTTTCCATGTCTTGACTGTTATAAATAGTGCTGCTATGAACATTGGGGTGCAGGTGTCATTTTGAAGTAGGGTTCCTTCTGGATATACCCAGGAGCGGGATTCCTGGGCCCTTTGATTTTTTAACTTCTGATTTCTTGAAGCGGCTGCCTCATAGACTGTGGGATAGGAATGTGGAAGTTACTGCTCATATAATAATCTTGGGTACCTTTTTGTTACAAAGAGTAGGAACACATGTAACCTAGTTTAAGAAAAAAATGGAAATATACATAAAGGATACAGGATACCTCACTGAAACCAAGTGCTGGAACTGCAGCAGCCTCGGGAGCAGCCTGAGCTGGGAGCGCAATGATTAGCAGCCAGTCATTTTCTCTGATGACCCACAGTCTCCCATTGCTTCTCCCTGTTTCTGAGTCATTCCCTCTCTTCCTGAAGTCTGGCTTTCTCCACTTCAGCACACACATGGTGAGAAAACGACCATTCTAGCCCCAGCCCAGCATGACTGCTCAAGTGTAGAACCCAACCCCATCCAGTTAGAGGGAGAATCTGATTGGCTAGGCTTGGACCAGGTGTCCACCCCGGGTTTGATAAGCTGTGGTGAGGGGACAGAGTTGCTTGGAGGTCCACCCTTTCAGCAGTGACGGGCAGCCCTCAGAGAAAAGAGGGTGGTTGGACAGTTACCCAAAAGGTGTCTTCTGGGGGACACTGAAGGGAGTAATAGATTGGTAAAGGAATTTGGAGCTTTTAAAGGAATTCAGAATGCAGATGGTTTTTAAAAGTGAGAGGTTAGTTCAGGTAAATTCTTTGAGTACAGTCCAGAGAAGCTGCTGCTGAGTCATGGTTGGGAGGAAAATATGAGTAGGGAGTTTCAATCTGGGACAGGATCTTATTTCTGCCTTAGAGCAAAGTTGCTGAGAAACGACTCTAGCCTTCGACTCATGGTGAAGCGGAGTGAAAAACAAGGACAGCTGAAGCCAGCTGTGGAAGAGTAGGGAGCACAGATACCTTGTCCTAGTGCAGTGCAAGACCCGGCTCCTCCTGCAGCCTGCTGAGTGTGTGTAATCCATCCTAGCCAAGCAGGCTGTGTGCAGACAGGAGCTTGGTGTCGGGTAGAAACAGCACAGGGAAGGAGAGTGGGTTGCAGAGATCTTTGATTCTCTGAGTTGCTCCTTTGGAAAATGCTTTCCTTTGCCTGGCTGTCAAAGGCAAGATTTTCGTTTACAAGCGCAATGAAGTCTATTTGTCGTGTCTTACTCTGTCCTTCTCGTTTTATGATAAATGATTGCATTGCTTTTTCCTAATAGTGATTGTTTTTTAATCTTACCAAATTAAAGTTGGCTGAGGAAGTGAATGTGCCAGGCATACACCAGGAACTCAACCGAGTGCTTGGGGACAGAATGAAAAGGAAGTAGGAAGTCTTCAAGCCCAGAGCCCCGTACCTGAGGCACCTGCTGTTTGTACATTGGTGCACAGGCCCTGTAAGCCAGCTCGTCAGGTTCTTGGGGAGCCAATGGAAAGAAGTTGAAAAGAACCCTCTTTAATTATGGCCTGTAACCATAGAAAGGAATCAGTGTGGTCGTTTATGAACTGTGGACTGACTATTTGTGTGTCCCCTGGCTTTCCTTTCTAGAATGTCTGGTGGCTCCGGTGAAAACAAAGGAGCGAGGAAGGCGCTACATAGGAAATTGTAATGCCAAAGTTCTGTTTTATATTTTGACCACAGTGAAGGTCTGTGTATAGTGTGGTGTTCGTCTCCTAAACGCTGAGGATGGCAGTGCTTGTGGTTCTGTGCTTTGCTTTCCCACCCAGTTCTAGTGGCAACTAAGAGCTCTTCTTAGTGCAGCTCTGTGTAGTCACTACGAACTGCTCAGAATCCAAAGCCACTAATAAGTTTACAATCTAATTGATTAAAATGTGAATGACATAATCACATGACTATAACATAGGTGATATGACTGTAACATAGGCTCTCACTGTGCTGGCCAGGTAAGTAGAGGTGATATTATGTATTACACAAGATGAATTCTTTTCTCGTTACTTTCCCGTGTGCATGTGTGACTGTCACAGCTGCAGTGTTAGCTGTTTCTATAAAAGCATCCCCAAGGTATCAGACTCCTCACCGCATCGTGGTATGAGTAGAATGGCTGACTTCCCTTTCACGTACCTGTGATGTGACTCTGTGCCTCCACGTAATTCTTGCATCAGGTTGTGCCCCACATTACAGCACGTCTCTTGACCTGCTCAGGTCAATATTTTATCTGAGAAATGTTGCCAAAACCACATGGAAGCTCAGTTATGTCGAATTTTTATTTTATATGTTGGCGGCACCTGTGAAGACCTGCAGGTGGTGGTTGTTTATCCCTCCGGGGGATCATGACCTTCGATGGGCCTCATTGTTTGTTAGGTCCCAGCTGAAACTGCCTTTCTAATGCTCTTCGTTCACGCATGCAGATAAGAGGTAATTCTCAGGGTGCTCGTTTTCTATAACATTTTGCACTTGCTTTGAGTGCAGTTAGTAATGGGGCCTGTAGAGAGGAGTGGGGCTGGGACGCAGTGACGGGGCACTTTATAGATACGGAAGGTTATCCTAAGCTGATTCGTTCCTGTTGTCAGTGGACATGGCGTGTGCACCCAGACCTCTCCTCCCTTTTAAAAACTTGAAACAAAGTTGAGCTGTGCCAGCTGTTGCTTTCTGACTCCTCGAGTTTACTTGGTTCTGTTTTCTCTATCCCCAAAGTTCAAGCTTTTTATGTTGTTTGGTTTTGTTTTATTTTTAATAATTAGTTATATTTTGGTGTTTTGTTTTTTTTTTTAACTGAGCTACTTAAAACTGAATCGAAGCTAGGATTTCATCTTCCACTTTGGAAGAATATCAGAAACTCAACAAGGCCCTGTTTGGGGAGTAAATGAAGTTAGGATGCAATGATAACTTGTTTTGGTTAAGTTAGTTTTGAAAAGTAACAGCGCTGCTGCATACCCTGGGTAGCTGACTCCGCCGGTGGTTCTGTAGAGAGCCTTACAGAGGACTTATGATCCAGGTACAGTGGAGTCTTACTCTAGTTGCTCATATTTTCACATTCAGCTAAGCCTGCCTGTAAAATTCTTTCTGCCAGTTAAAGTACACAGTACATCTTAGTATTTCGTGTATGTATTGTTTATCTGCTGTGCAGGGTTGTATGTACAAAAACCATGTAAAGTAGTTCATGGGAGTACTTTCAGGGTTGATTTTGACCATACATCTTGTTTCTTTGCATGCTGATGTTAGAGCTTAATTCATTCTGGATAATTAGAGCATGAGACAGTGATAATCTTTATTGAGCACTTAATGTGTGTGGTACCTGTCTGGTGTTCTGTGTACGTTGTACGAAGTGATGCTGTGCACCTTCTACAGGCCAGCCCTCTGAGAAGCCACGTTATTAAAGCTGGGAAGGCTCACAATTGCTGTGTTGTCACAGCCAGCCCTGCTCTGGGAAGCCCAGGCCTATCTCCTAGGGCATGGATGGAGCGGGAGCACTCAGGGGAGCCTGGAGGCCCTTCTGAGGACTTTGGCTTTTCCTCTGATAAACCACGAATATTGGAGAGTTTGGAGTAGGGGTAATGTAAGGGCCCAGCTGGCCACTGCAGGAAGACTGGTTGGAGGGGCCGAGGCAGATGCAGGGAGAGCAGCTAAGGAGCCATCATATCAGACCAGAGGGTCGGTGAGGATGGGACCTGGTTAGATTCCAAATCTGTTTTGAAGTTGGAACTGACAGGATGGACATGGGGTGGAGGAAAGGGGCAGGGTTGAGGCGGATAGCCAGGGTTTTGGGGCTGAGCAGCTGCAAGAATGGGATTTTCATTTACTGAGGAAAAGGAAACTAGGGATGGAACACTAATTTGTGGGTGGATGGGTGTGAATTAAGATTTGAATGTGAGGTGCCCAGGAGAGTGCAGTGGAGATGCTGAAAACGCAGTTGGATATGCATGTCGGGCTGATGGGCGGGTGGTTTGGGGAGGAGGTTAAATAACAGACCCCTTGCTTGTTTATCTCACCAGAGCTCGCTGGCTCACGGTCTCCCGGGGCTGAGCAGGAAGCTAAGTGAGTAAGACAGGAGGGAGAGGGGAGGCCTGTGGTGAACCGCAGGGCCCAGGCCCGCCCCGGCGCTCGCTGATGGTTACCTTGGCGAGTGCTGTCCTGGTGAAAAGTTAGAAAATTGGGATTTTTATAGGAAATTTCCTGAACTATCAAATGCCGAAAGTGAGGGTATGAAAAAGGAAACCAGGGGGAGGGGCTGCTATAAAAATCTGAGAGTGAGGTGAGCAAAAGGGCATAAAAAGAGGTATGTGTGGGGTTATGGTGTGGGCTGTGAGCAACCCGGTGCGGGAGGTAGACAGGCAGACACGGAGCAGGTGCACAGACACAGCAGTGCACACCCATGCAGGCGGCCTGGGAAACACTCACAGCGCAGCTCGGCCCCGCACCCTTTCCTGACGGCGCTTCTCCGCGCCTCTCTCCAAGGTTCCCACTGCTCTGAACTGGTGCTTCTCTCCCGCGTGCGCCTTTATACTTTTACCAAATGGTATTTGAGGAGATACACAAATGTGAGACTATTCTGCATGTTAACTTTACATGAGTAGTATCATACTGTATTTTATAACTTGCTTCTTTTAGTTAACATTTTTAAAGATTTATCTGTGTTGACAGTGTGATCTTATAATTTCTTTTCACTGCTGAATAGTTGTCCATTGTAACACCATAAAGCTGTTTATTCCTCTGGTAATGGACCTCTCAGTTGTTTCCCAGTTTTGCTTGTTATAAAGAGCGCAGGAAGGAACGTTCTCGTGTATGTGTACCGTGCTTTCTGCAGAGTCTATCCTTAGGCATCAACTGCTACATTAAAGTCAGTTGTTAGGTTTTTTCCCACCATTTTGGCATTACCACAGACCTGAATATCTGATGAAAGCTATAGACCTAACTTGAAAGATACACATAAACTTTTCTTATGTGCCCACTGGTAGCCTCCTTAAGAATTCATGCTTCCTGGATTAAGAATAACCATTCTAAGTTCTGCTTTGAGGAACTTGGCTATTCTTGTCACTCCCCCAGTGAGGTGTGACAAGCAGTATATCCAGACAGTGAGCCTGGAGCCTTCCAAGCTCCTTTTCCTGAATCTCCTTCAGGAAGTTTGGTTGTTTCAGGAGGAACAGGGATATCTGACGGGAAGAGAAACTGCCATCTCCAAATTAAAGTTAGAAACAGGACATTTGTCTGCATACATTAAAAACATGGTCTGCCTAAATCACTAGGATGCTACCAGAAACCAGGAAAGTTGAAGGACTTGAATATTCAAGTTGAAGTATTTTCTTCTGTAGATGATGAAACGGAGGCTCAGAGACATTGAATATCTTGTTCAGCTTTTATGCGACCCGGGCATCTCTGCCCTGTCCAGGTGATGCTCTCCAGACCGTAGCCCTGCTAAAGAGTGAGGCAAAGCAGAGCTGCGCTTTTCTAAGTTTTGTTTAATCAAGCTATTTGGTCATTGCTTGTAACAGAGGTTGACATCTTCTACTTCTTATGACAAACTTTAACTGTGTTTTGTCCATCATTCCAAGAGGACGTAGGTCTCTTCCTCCCTGGCCTGTGGTAGGCATGCAGACAACGTGTATCCACTGGAGACACCTCTCCTCCTCTGCACCATGTTCTAGAGAACAAGCACAAGTCCAGGCTGGGGGCAGGCCAGTGAGTGGATTTTCGTAGACCCCCGTGTGTTTAGGTTGGGAATCACAGCCCTGGTGCAGGTGCCTTGACAGAGACAGCCTTTTTTTAATTTGGATTAAAAAAAATTTTTTTTTATCTTTGAATGGCCAGGGGTGTTTATTCTATCCTCATAGCCACGTGCACCGCTGCTTCCTGTTGCATTAGACCTAGTTGTCACACGTCTGTGTTACTTCCCTGGCCACTGAGGCACGAGTTTATGAACCTTGCTGTATGTTCTCAGTTATCTCATTGGTGCTCTTTTGTTTAATGACTCAACCTTAATTTAGTTCTAGATTTTAAAAAGGCTTTTAAAAACTTCCGCTCAGTAAAGTATGGAATTGATCACTTACTCTCAGGGAATGGTCACCAGTAATCATTCCATCAGTGCCTAGCTCTGCTTTAGACATTAAAGTCTGAGATCTGAAAAACTGTAGACGACTTCCATGTGCAGGGTGGGTCTGAACACAGGAATGTTTGGAAGTCTGTTCCTTGGTTATTGCTGCATGACAGGGTACCCCAAAACTTAATGACTGACAGCAGCAGCCATTTTAGCTGCTCACAGTCCTGTGGGTTGGCTAGGGTTCGGCTGGGAGGTTCTTTGGCTGGTCCTGTCTGAGATCTCATGCTGTCGCAGTCAGTGGTAGCTGGGACTGGAACATCCAGGATCGCTCTCTTCACTTGTCTGGCAGCTCAGCCACCTTCTCTACATGGCTCGTTTAGGCTTCTGCACCTGGCAGGGGAGCCCAGGAGGGCATGCTTCACACTTGGTAGTGTCTCACTGAGGAATCCCAGCAGACTTGTGAGAGGGGTCTGCACTAGGGGTGAGTGCCAGAAGACATGGTTCCCTGGGGCCCCAAAGGATAGGCTTTCCCCATCCTGGCAGGTACTTTCTGGAGAGATGGAAAACAGACAGGCTTAGGACACCGGGCACCTCTGAGGGAAATCATGAGATCCCATAATGAACATTGGGGGCTAAATGAAAGTTGGCAAATTGACTGGGGAATCCCCACCCCTTTCTTCTGCCTGGCTGCCAGAACTCTGAAGACGAGGAATTTCTCTCTGAGGAAAAGCTTGCTGCAAAGAAGAAATATTCAAGGGACAAGATGATCTCTTGAAAATTTGAAAAATAATAATATGAAAAGACTCAACAGAAGGATTGGAAGATACAGCTGAGGAAATCTCCCAGAAGGAGGAACCAAAAAATGAAGAAATTGTAAATACGAGAGAAAAAAGAAATGAGGGGACTGACACAAGAAGCCCCCAGACCGGCTATTAGGAGTTGTGTCAGTGGTATTCGCACCGTTTTCCAGCTGTGAAAAGTGAGGCTTCAGTAGGTGAGTGACTTATGGCTCACTAGTCATGTGGCTAACTCTGGGGTGAAAGTCAAACCCAGTTCTTTTTGACTCCCACCTTGCTGCCCCTGAATGGAACAGGCCGTTGAGTGTCCCTGAGGATCATGCTGCTTAGTGATCACAGGGCTGGTGTGGGAGTACCTGTCCAGTATTGGAGCATATCCAGTCCAAAAGGGTTCTCCATAGAGGATTAACTTTTGAGATGACTCATATAGCTGCAGAAACCTTTGAATATGGAGAGGAGAGGAAACGAGAAAAATAAATCAGCTTGCCTTTGTTTTCTTTATCCTAATGATTAAGGTCATTGGTTGAGCAGGATGGGAGGCAGGGAGGATGGAGAAGCACTGGAAGTGCTGTGGGATGGGAAATGACAGAAATGTGTCTGGGAACACACAAGACTCCCAGAAGCAGTGGGACAGTGGCTGCAGTGTTTGACGCAGGCTCCGTCTCCACCATCACGGGAGGGTCTGACTCCAGCCTGCAGCCCAGGGGAGGGGACGCGGCAGTGCCAGCACCCGGAGCCCAGGCAGAATCCAGGGGCCTCCGGGTTATCTGGGTCAGATGAGTTATGTTTCTTCCTCCTCCAGCCTCCAGCTCAAATAGCAGCAGAAATTCAAGGCGTTTCAAAAGCAATGAATCCCAATATGAGACTTTGGAAAATCAAAAACATACCCAAAATCTAGAGAAGGCACCAGTGTTTAGGTGACTGATATGACAGGCATTCTCGTGGGTGCCTCACATGTTCATCTTCTTAGTTTATGCGCGGGCTTCTTGAGAGGCAGGTGTTCAGAGACAAGGAGAGGCCCACAGCCTGCTGCCCAGGGAGTATGCGGCAGGGTGGGACTGCAGACCCACATCCGTTCCTCCTGGCCATCTCCTTGGAGAAGTAAGGGTTATTAGAGTGTAGCCTCCATGAGGGCAGGGAGCTTGTCTCCCCGGGTGTCCTGCCTGGCACACTGGGGGCCCCTGACCATTTGCTGACAGGGTGAGAGAGAGAGAAACCAGTGGACGGCCGTGCACCTGGAAGACTGCTTCCTGGCCCGCTGCTGCGCCGCGCAGTCCCTGTGTGCGCGCGGCTCCCCGCATTCAGACCCGGGTAGCGTAACGTGGACTTTAGAGCGCTCTTACGGTTTGCAGAGCACTGTTGTGTGTTAGTTTGATTCTGAGGGGTAAGTGGGTAATACCCATTTTACAGTTGAGAAGACAATTCATGAATTTAGTGGTAGAATGTTGGTATTTTTTTTTTTTTTACCTACAGCATGTTCTATAGAGTTCTCCCTAAAATGTGGGTATAATGTACTTTCTCTTTCTTAAGATACTGCCGTCTCTTAGTATTCTTGAATGCCCCTGTGGATATGGTATACTATTAAAATATGATCATTAAACTCATCTAGTAGTTTATACCATAATTGGGAAAGTAAACAAAACTTCTCATTAACAGCAAATCAACACTTCAGAACAGCTGCCATAAGATGACAGTGTACAGTGCTGCTTTTGCTATCCCCTTTAGTTTTTCAGTTTGCTATTACAGGAACCCAGTGGTCTAATAATTTTTATTTATATATGTATATGTGTATGTGTTTGTAGGATGCTGCAGGAATCAAGGAAGAAAGGCAGAGGCCTGGTGTGGGTAGAGCTTGCTCTCGGTCACAGAGATCAGGAGTAAGCTCATTGTTGCTTTTCCGTTTATGTTTGACAGCAAACGTGTATACTCCTAAGCTGCGTTAACTGTCCAGAACAACTGAAGTTACAGTTGTGTGGAGGTAATTTCCAAGATGAGGCGTAAAAAATAGTATCTGTTGACTAGGTTGTGGTGATTGTTCTGTGGAGACCCGTAAACAGCCCGCCACTTCAGAGCACTGAGCGGAGTGGAATAAGCAATCCCTAGGGGCTCGGTGCTCTGCCCTGGAGACTGGCACCGGGTTTAGAAACACAGGGACAGGACTCGCTGTACAGGAAAGCGTGCAGCCGCGTGTCAGCTGACGCCGGTGTTAGGTTCACGGTCTGGAGGAAATGGAGTAAAACGGCCATACTCATCACACCTTGAACGTTATGGTAAGCTGAGGCTCTCCAATGGAATTGTGTAGTCAGAGCTGGGTTTGTGACTAATGTCTACCATGGTTTTTAAGGGTGTTTTTAAGGAAAGGACAGCTCTTCTCTGGCCCATTTCTCTTTCTTCTCCTGTCCTTTCTCCTTGTAAAAGCTGCGATATGACGTGAATGGAATGTGACTGTCAGTGTTTATAATTAATCGTTTTCATGGTAATTTTTCTCGCTGCTCAAACTGTGTAATGTGCGGTTTCTTGTTTAGGATTTCTCTAGTACTTGTGCTGAGTCATTCTGAGTGAAGTGAATGGGGTAACGTTCTATTTTTAGCCCCTCAAGGCCCTCTGAGGGCGGCGGGTGAGCAGAGTCCTGTGCATCTGTTTGGATCGTGCCCACCGAGAGACTCAATTCCACATTACATAGGACTTTCAGCCACTGAATAAATGTAAAGTTCCTAGGAAGTACATTCACTTTTTTTGTACCTTGTAAAAGATCTTTCTTTCCCCCTGTGAGAAATAGAGAATTTTAGAAGTTTGCAGTCGGCGTGGTGGGAGATTTGTTCATGCCTATTTCCAGCACTCATTTTTCTTTAGAATTTGGCTCTTACTCTCATCCTCCCGATTTCAGACTCTCTACGTGCTCTTCTTGTGTTTTACCCCAGGTCTGCGCAGAGGCTAATGCCCTGTTCATGACCCTTAAAGTACGGCTTTCACATTTGTTCACGGTAACGATGCATATTTTCTGTCTGCTGTTTCTGTTCCAGTCACGAGTGTGCACTTTAAAAGAAAAAAAATCACCTTGCTTTTCTTCAGCCCATGAGCTCCTAGAGGCCCACAATGAGATTTTTGTGATTTTAATTTGTACTAAATCTGGTTACAAGCGCTTACTCCACAGATACAGAATGCTGTTTTTGATGGTGACTGACTTTTAACCATAATTGGGCGTTTAGGTCCTTAGGCTTCCCTGTGGGCAAGATGCTACATCCCTGGGAAGACAGAATCTGTGTGGGAGGTACATTGATAGTTTTGCTTTTTATTAGTAGGTGCCATTGAATATACTTTATTAGTAAAATATGTATACTAAATTGGATCTACAAGCCTGTAATTTTTAAACTTGTGTTCATTTAAATATTGATAATGTATTTCTTTTGAAACGTGGAAGATTTATAAAACTTTTGTACTAAAACAAGAGTATACAAATACCTGACTTGTACATACCTGGCAGTAAACTAACGTGTGTTTTGTTCTCATGCAGAGCTCTGGTATCGAGACTTTAGTGGAGGAGCTCTGCTCCAGGCTGAAAGACCTTCAGAGTAAGCAAGGTGAGAACACCGCTTCCAAAAGGCTGTCTGTGCGCAGTAGGATCTAGTCAACAAGGAGTTTGATTGGGGGAAATAGAATTGATCCAAAAGGAAAGGCAGCAGGAACAAAGCCTTTGTATTCGGTGTGTCATGGGGCCGGGGCCAGTATCAGGCAGTGTCTCTATCTGTGAGTGGCTTCCGGGTCAGCCCTCCCTCCACCATCACTCGTAGATACATCCCTGTTCTCAGAGGAGTGACTTAATCCACAGGTGCCCTAGGGAGAGGAGACTTCTCTTTTTGTTCAGATTGAAGCCCAGGGATCAGGAGCAATAATCTCTTCTCTTCCCCCCCCACCCACCCTAATTAATATCTGCCTGTTGACATCAAGGCCTCCAAAGGTGTCAAAACTAATCATTACAGGTTTGGAAGGAACTTCTGCCTTGACTCTGGAAGTTTTGGGGCAGGCAGACTTGACAAACTCATTAAGTCATTTTGGTTCATGAATCACCCTCACAGCTGCTTTTCCCAACTTCTCTGCAAGCCTGTAGAATGGAAGTTACCTGTTACAGTTAAGGATCTTTATTTCCCACGTCCTCTTCATGGTTATTTTGCTGTCCAGCAAGCCGTGAGCCTACCTTTCAAGGGCGCAGTTTATTTGTTTCTAATCTGAGGTCAGTATCATGAGCTAAGCTAAGAGTATAGCCCTTTGCTTCTATTTTGGTTGAAACACAGCCCTTGCTCACCTAGTAACAGAGCTAATTGTAATAACTTTCTTTCATGTTAGTATTAGTCAAGATGAGGCAATATAAAGTCCATGAGTGCAGAATTTTGTGAGAAAGTATTTTTGGAGTCTAAACAGATGTTCTCTCCTTCTGGTGTAATTAATAGGTACCCAGGGGATTTCAGTCTCATAATTAAGTGCCTCCAGAGCACTGTCAGTGCTGAGATGAACTCCTCTCAGCTCTCAGCCCAATGCTGATGTAGTTTAGCCAGAGAATTCCCTCTGGCACACTGAAGAGATAGATTTTTATTAAAATGGCAAACTGGTATAGAGTTCTTTTTAAGCCACAAAAACCTGTTTAATTCCTGATTAAATTTACTTGAGAAACTTTTAAAAACACAAGCATTTATTAACTAGATATAAGACAAATCTTTCTGAATTTTTGTTTCATAACAGAAGAGAAGATTCACAAAAAATTAGAGGGGTCTCCCTCTCCAGAGGCAGAATTATCCCCTACAGCAAAGGATCAAGTGGAAATGTATGTAAGCTTGTACTCAGTAATAAAGTGTGCATTTGTTAAAATCAGACTAATGACTGCTGCATGGTTTACAGTGTTTGTCATCTTCTATTTAGTTTGATATTTTATAACCCAGGAAACATTTATTGAGCACTTATTGTGTACTTGACACTGAGAATTCGAAGGTGAATAAGACAGTCTTACCCTTTTTAGACATGTTAAATCAGTATTTGAAATGAACCAATCAGACAAGCAAGGTTGTTATTTATGATCCATTCATATATGACCTTTGACATCCACGCCAGTCCTTTGAGACAGTGGTGAGAAATTATGCTTGCTCTTGTTTTACACACAAGGAAGCCAAGCAAGTCATTGACCTCGTCAGACTTGTTTCCTGAAGATGCTTTTCTGTCTTTCTCTGTAAATGGTTAGTATTAAAATTGGCTGCACTGTAAGCAGACTTCCTTATTATACATTTTATTTGAATCTTATGAACTCCTAAGTCTTAAGGAAAAAACAGCATTCAATTGGTTGTGTTGCATGCTCTGTCCGGCATGGTAACCACAGCCGTGTGTGCCTGTTGACCATTTGAGATGTGGCTGCTTCAAATTGAGATGTGCTGTATGTGTTATACTCACCAGAGTTCAGACTTCATATACAAAAGAATGTAAAATATTGCATTAGTATTTTAAATTATTGATTACATATGAAATGCTAATGTGGATATATTTGGTTAAGTGAAATACACTGTTGAAGTTAATTTCACCAGTTTCTTCTTACATTTCTATTGGGAGTCCCAGAACATTGAAAATTACTTGTGAAGCTCACAGTACATTTCTATTGGACAGTGCTGGTATAGACTGAAAAGGAGAGTCGAGTCTAGGCCCACCTTGGTAGCCAGACTGACTCTCAAGTCTTCCTTTGGCAGGCTGTCTTGCTCTGAAACCTTCAATGGCTACTAGTTTCCTGCAAACTCTTCTTTCTTGTTTTCAAGCCCTCTGAAACCAGCCTTCCTGGTTGTCCTGCCCTGTATTTCCAGCAGTTGTTGGTCTAGTGGGGCTTCAGTTCCATGAGCACAGCATCTTCGTGTCCTCACACAGGGTCCCAGGCCTCACAGTCAGTACTCACCAAACTGCTGCATGGCTGACACTTGAAGTCTCCACTGTGGTCCACTTTCTCTAATTGTTCTAGGCCTCACCAGCATCCTCTTTTCTGAGCGCTTGAATACCACGACCCCTGCCATTTCTGAGGGCCTGCTTGATGCTGGGCATTGCCCTGGCCTCCTGGGAAAAGGCCATGATAGCAGCAGTAATCACTGGGGTGCTCTCTGTCTCATTTCACATATTAATGCCTTTACTGACAGCTCTCCAAGGCAGATACTATTACCCCATTTTGTAGGCCACAGAGAGGTTAAGGACCATGCCTAAGGTCACACAGCTAGTAAGTGGCAAAGTCAGGATTCAGACTTAGGGAGTGTGGCTTCAGAGCTCATGCTCTCGACTGCTTTGTTATCCAGCTTTTCACCTACACCTGTTTCCAGTGCTCACAACAGCCTTGTGAGGTAAGTCATACTACCACCATTTTACAGTTGAGGAAATGGACTGAGACCCCACATGATAAGCTTAAAGTCACAGGCACAGTCAGTGACTGAGCTGAGGTTCAAACCCACATATCTCTTATCAAAAGATTACATTCTCTCCACTGTATTATGTCTCTCATTTGTGACTTCTTAGTTAGAATCCAAACACTAAACACCATCCCTTGCATGTCTTCTAAATACCCTTATAATGCTTATCCCAGTGCTGAACATAAAGGTGCTTGATCCATAGAACTAAATATAAGACATATTTTACTGTATTATTAATTGTTTAAGTTAGTAATTTATGGACGATGTAAACATTGACTGCTGAGATGAAATATCCCATTTCTCTGATTGGTGATGTTGTTTTACTGTATCTGATACATCTGAGTGCCCACTTTTGAATTCTCTACTTGTTTTTCAGGTACTATGAAGCATTCCCACCACTTTCTGAGAAACCAGTTTGCCTGCAAGAAATCATGACTGTGTGGAACAAGTCTAAAGTCTGTTCTTACTCTAGCTCTTCTTCGTCATCCACAGCCCCGCCAGCTAGCACAGACACGTCCTCCCCCAAGGACTGCAACAGCGAAGGTGAGGCCGCCAAGGAGAGACGCAGTGATGTGCCCACCACCGTGCACGAGAAAGCCCAGAGCAAAAGTCACAGCGAGAAGGAGGCCACGTTTAGGGATGGCACAGGTGCAGAGAAGCCTGCTCTGTACAGAAAGCAGACTCGACACAAGCCCGAAGGGAAGGGCCGCCCTCGCTCCTGGTCTTCCGGCTCCAGCGAGGCAGGCTCGAGCTCCAGTGGTAACCAGGGAGAGCCGAAGGCATCCGTGAAGTGCGTGAAAGTGAGGCACAAGACACGGGAAATTCGAAACAGAAAAGGGCGGAACGGGCAGAGCAGGCTCTCACTGAAGCATGGCGAGAAGGCGGAGAGGAGCCTGCAGGCCGGGGGCGGCAGCAGCAGCAGCAGCGGGTCCGTCAAGCAGCTGTGCAGGCGGGGTAGGAGGCCGCTGAAGGAGCCGGGGCGAAGAGACACTGGGAGCACTGAGGGGAGGGACCTGTGTGCAGAGAGCAGGAACGACAGAGAGTACAAGGAGGAGCCGCTGTGGTACACCGAGCCGATTGCGGAGTATTTTGTTCCTTTGAGCAGAAAAAGTAAACTAGAGACCACATACCGAAACAGACAAGACACAAGTGATCTGACATCTGAGGCAGTAGATGAATTGTCTGAATCAGTGCACGGTCTGTGTATCAGCAACAATAATATTCATAAAACATACCTCGCAGCGGGTACTTTCATTGATGGTCATTTTGTAGAAATGCCTGCAGTTATAAATGAGGACCTTGACCTCACTGGGACCTCATTCTGTTCTCTACCAGAGGACAACAGATACTTGGATGATATTCATCTGTCAGAATTAACGCACTTCTATGAAGTGGATATTGACCAATCCATGTTGGATCCTGGTGCCTCAGAAACAATGCAAGGAGAAAGTCGGATTTTGAATATGATTCGACAGAAAAGCAAAGAGAAAACAGATTTTGAGGCAGAATGTTGCATAGTGTTAGATGGAATGGAGTTGCAAGGGGAACGTGCAATATGGACAGATTCCACCAGCTCTGTGGGCGCCGAGGGCTTCTTCCTACAAGACCTTGGCAATCTGGCTCAGTTTTGGGAGTGCTGTTCGTCCAGCTCTGGCGATGCCGATGGAGAGAGCTTTGGAGGAGACTCTCCTATTAGACTCTCCCCGATCTTAGACAGCACGGCGCTCAGTCCACATTTGCTTGCTGGCAATCAAGAGCTCTTTTCAGATATTAATGAAGGATCTGGCATAAACTCTTGTTTTTCAGTGTTTGAAGTGCAATGCAGTAATTCTGTTTTACCATTTTCTTTTGAAACACTCAATTTGGGAAATGAAAATACAGATTCTAGTGCTAATATGCTTGGGAAAACACAGTCTAGATTGCTAATATGGACCAAAAATAGTGCCTTTGAAGAAAACGAACACTGTTCTAATCTTTCAACGAGAACTTGTAGTCCATGGTCCCATTCAGAAGAAACACGTTCAGACAATGAGACATTAAATATTCAGTTTGAAGAATCCACACAGTTTAATGCAGATGATGTTAATTATGTAGTTCCTAGAGTCTCGTCAAATTATGTAGATGAAGAACTTCTAGATTTTTTGCAAGATGAAACTTGCCAGCAAAACAGAACTTTAGGAGAAATTCCAACGTTGGTTTTCAAAAAAAAATCTAAACTAGAATCTGTCTGTGGTATTCAGCTGGAACAAAAACCAGAAAACAAAACCTTTGAAACTACACATGTTTGTAGTGAAAGCAGTCCTCATGGAGATGGCTACAGCTCAGGGGTAATTAAAGACATTTGGACAAAGATGGCAGACAGAAACTCTGTAGCTACGGTAGAAACAGAGAGAATTGATGACGAGTTGTTTTCGACAGATGTAAATAACTACTGCTGCTGTTTGGACGCCGAAGCTGAAGTGGAGCCACTCCAGGAGCCCAGTAAGGCCGTGCAGAGATCAGAGTACCACCTGTGGGAGGGGCAGAAGGAGAACCTGGAGAAGGGGGCTTTTGTTTCTGGTGAGCTGTCAAAGGTGGACGGCGGTGATTATACCACCCCCTCTAAACCTTGGGATGTGGCCCAGGATAAAGAGAACTCCTTCATTCTCGGAGGAGTTTATGGAGAGCTCAAATCCTTTAACAGCGATGGGGAGTGGGCAGTTGTGCCGCCCGGCCACACGAAAGGAAGTTTGTTACAGTGTGCAGCTTCCGACGTGGTGACAATAGCTGGTACAGATGTCTTTATGACCCCAGGGAACAGCTTTGCTCCTGGCCACAGGCAGTTATGGAAGCCCTTCATGTCATTTGAACAGAATGATCAGCCGAAGACTGGGGAAAATGGGTTGAATAAGGGATTTTCTTTTATCTTCCATGAAGACTTACTAGGAGCTTGTGGTAACTTTCAAGTTGAAGATCCTGGACTTGAATATTCATTCTCTTCCTTTGACTTAAGCAATCCATTTTCACAAGTTCTTCATGTAGAATGTTCATTTGAACCTGAAGGGATTGCATCTTTCAGCCCTAGTTTTAAACCGAAATCAATCCTCTGCTCTGATTCAGACAGTGAAGTGTTCCACCCCAGGATATGTGGCGTTGACAGAACACAGTACAGGGCCATCCGCATCTCTCCTAGGACTCACTTTCGCCCAATTTCTGCATCTGAACTGTCCCCAGGAGGAGGAAGCGAGTCAGAATTTGAATCTGAAAAAGATGAAGCAGCCATTCCCATTCCTTCTCAAGTTGATGCATTTGAAGATCCACAGGCAGATCTCAAACCACTGGAAGAAGATGCAGAGAAAGAAGGCCATTACTATGGAAAATTAGAGCTTGAGTCTGGAAAATTCCTTCCCAGGTTAAAAAAGTCCGGAATGGAAAAGAGTGCTCAGACATCACTGGATTCCCAGGAGGAATCAGCTGGGATTCTGCCAGGAGGAAAGCAGAATCCGTGTTTGGAGTGTAGCATGAATGACGCTCTGGAAATCGATCTAGAAAGCTCAGAAGCAAATTGTAAAATAATGGCACAATGTGAGGAAGAAATTAATAATTTTTGCAGTTGCAAAGCAGGTTGTCAGTTGCCTGCTTATGAAGATAACCCAGTTTCTTCAGGACAGCTGCACGAGGTATGTGTCAGTATGTATTGGTATTTGATAAAAGGATTTGATCAGACTTTAATCTTAAAGAACAGCCATTTCAGGCAGTGAAGTTTTGGGTTAAATTATTGGGACTTTGGTTTAAATGTCATAAAACTTAGGATTCTTACGATTTTACATAAGGACTTAAAATGGATTTGATATTTATAAATTTGAACTAGATAGACATTTTCTGCAGAGAAAAGACATTTTTAAGTAAATCACAGGATATAAGATTTTTATGTGATGTCTTAATGTGCATATACTATGCTTAAAGCAAAATCTAATATGTGAGTGCTCCAGTTCTCAAAGTCAGTGAATCAGGAGGTGGCTGTTTCCTCTTCAGAAGGCCCTTTGCTCTTCGGAAGTGGCAGGGAAGGGTTTCTTTAAGTAGCAAGCCCATCTGCCTCTGAAACATTGATTCCTTCATTGAAACTTATGTTTTTTATGTAAAATAAATTATATCTATATAGAATTCTCTAAAATATATTGTGGTATGTGTAAAAATTAACCCACAATCCGAATGCAAAAAGTAACTTCTACAGAACAGATGTTACCTTGCTTTATACAAAGTGCATAGTCCTGAAGCTACGTGAATTACACAGGTAAGTCTATCAAGTGAGGCTAACAACGATCTTTTTGTTAATGGGAGTCACTGTACCATTTGATTATTCCTAAGAAGTCATTTGAGTTTAAATTGAGTTTACAAGAAATAACACTTAAGGCAGTAACCTGTTTGACCAAAAAGCATAGCAATCAGCCCATTTCTCATCCACTATTTGATACGGCAGTGCCTGGCTTTGTTCCAGGAGCAGTTTATTAAAAAGACCGCTAGAGGTGTTTAGAAGTCCCGCCACCTGTAGCCGGAGAGCAGCAGCGTGTCCCCTCCCTCCCCTCTGTCCTGCACAAGCCCACCCGTCTTGTGCCCCTCTGGGTCCTGCCCACACCTTGAGGCCCTGTCAGCTCCCACCTCCTTCACTGCTGCGTCCCTCATTCCTCTTCTCTCCCCTGCTCCACCCCCACCCACATCAGAAGTCATTTCTCCCTTCTTTTAAGTTTTATGTGCTTTATGCCTCTTATTTTTTTAATTGCACTTGCTGTTTTTCATGAGTCATTTATGTCTTTCTCTCGTTAGATTACAAGCTCCTCGTGGCTAGGATCACGCCTTACTGGTGGCCGGTCTGTGCCCAGGTGTGGACCTGTGCGCGCATGGTGGGGGGAAGCCGCCAGGGGACTGGAGAGGCACTGCTGTGATTAGCTTGCCTGGGGGTCCTTAAAGAGACATGCATTGAATCCCATGGAAACACTGAAATCTGAACTGCTCAGAACAAAGAAACAATGTTGTTAGCTTTACCTGTTTGATTCTTGCCCCACTTTTCATCCTTAAATGTTCCTTCACGTACTTTGTATTTTACCTGGTTCCAGATGGGGAAGAAAGAAAAAGAGGAAAGAAGCGAGATTCTGCATCATACCACTGCCGTAGTCCTTCGCTTTCTAGTATGTTGATGTATTGATGTTGCAGAGTTCTGGGTTGTCTCGGAAGGTCTTAGCTGCCGGTGACGTCCTCAGAGGACACTGGGCTGAGAGGCCGGCTGCCGTCGCCTCTCAGCAGCATCACTTATGTTCGGGGCCAGGGCGGAGCTTGCTTCAGATTCATCTGAGGTGCAGAAAGGTTGAGAGAGCCTTAAGGGACAGTTTGGGGCCAGGCTGGGACTAGAATCTGTGCCTTTTCACTCTCATGCTGCCTGTCAGTCTTGGGGAGTTCCTGTGAGGGTCTTCTCCCCCACTTTCCTGAGTGAGGACAGTCCTTACAAACGGCGATCTGGAAGCCCTGTTTTAAAAGTCACTGGTTGCCAACCTGTTTCAGAGCAAGAGGTCTAAAATGTAGGATTTCCAGAAGAATTGGTGCCCAGGAACATAAATTATGATTCTTTTCAAAACTTCGGTTCAGTTCAATTCAGCAAAACAGTCATTAAACATTGAGCTGTTCCATGTCCATCTGTGAGATGAGAGGCCCTGAATGAACAAGACACTCTCCCTGCCCTGAGAGAATTCAGGCTGGTCATGAAGACCAATTTGTGAACAGATCATTTATTTTCATTGAAATAGGTAATTCACTCCCATGGTTCAAATTCAGAAGTTACAGGAGGGTATATGCATGGTGAACCAGTTCCCCCCCTCCCCAGCAGCAACCACCAGTGTGGGCCCTGGGGTGTACCCTCCAAGGACACTGTATACAGGTATAAATAAATACATGTTCACATTTGTTTTCTTCTGTTTATTTAAACTGAAATGGCACTTTCCTATAATTACACTTCCTTTTTTACTTTCTGCATGCTATTCCTTTGTGTTGATGTACCAGAATTTCCTAGGCAGTTCTTTACCTTTTAGGGCGTTTGGGCCAACATAGTTCTATGTACCATGGTAGGTGGCGTGGGGAAGGTGGGCACAGGAAGCCATGGGAACCCAGAGGAGAGCTGGGCCACCCTGGGAGAGCTGAGGAAGGCTTTTTGGACATACCTGAGCGTCCAGGGCAGAAAGGAGTGGGCAGGACGTTCTAGGCAGAAGGAATAGCGTACACGAGGGTAAAGAGGCTTGCAGTCTCTCAGGTGCTCAGGAAAGGTGCCAACAGTTAAGGCGTGGCTTCTGAAGTTCGCAGTGACAGGTGAGGAGCCTAGTGTGCCACTGGCATCCATTTGTGCACAGATTTGTGGCAGAGGTGTTCTCTTTGTCATTGGCTTGACTGCTGACTCCGTGCTGTGCGCTTTAAGGTGCAGGGAAGCAGCACGAATCCTGGTCTCGTCCTCAGGAATTCATGGCCTCGTCCAGGAGAGGAGGCCGTTTTGCCCAGCAGACAAGGGCCGTGGGAATCAGAAGGCCCTGAGGAGTAGGTGTGAAGGCCACCCTGGGGGATGGCTACCAGCCGGCTTCTGCCAGGCCCTGTGCCAACTCTGCTTTGTCACCATCATGCTCCTGAGTGCCCATAGTGACTTTCTGTGGTGGTTCATTTACCCTCGTGACTGCTGAGGACACGGAGGCCCAGAGCCCAAGTTCTTCCCTAACTTTATGACGGTCAGTGCCGTGTCTCTTGTCTCTGTTGCACACGGTATCTCGCCATTTATGTTTCCTTTCTCCTCTTCCAAAGAACAAGGGAGGCTTTCTTTTCCTTTTGTGACCCAAGTAACAGAGAACTGACTGTGGCAAGGGGGCACTATTCAGGGTTCTATTCCCAGAGTAAAATTCAAGGAGGAATACCCAACCTTTCCCTTCTAAATTCTAACCTGAACTAAGAACAGTTAGTGAAAATTTAAAGCAGTGAGCCTTCGCCTAACTTCTGTCTTCTAAAGAATTGCTGAGTATTACGTCTTTTGCTAAAGACATTTCTGGTCAGGTTTTCTGGGTTAAGTCCATGTCCTCTCTCCTTTTTTTCACTGTTTCATTCATTCATCAAATACTAAGAGCCTACTAAGTCCAGGTGCTGGGCATAAAGGAACAGACCACGATCTCTGCATTTGTGGAGGTGCGTGCAGTGAGCGACGTGAAGGGACAGAGTGTGCTAGGACACCAGTGCCATGGAAAAGAAGAGCCGGATAAGGAGTGTCGGGGGCGGGGGTGCTTGGAGGAGTTTCCACGGGAACCACGGTATCAGGGCGGGCTTCCTCGCAAAGGTGCAACTTGAAGGAGGGCTTGCAGGTGGAAAGTGAGCCAAGCAGCTGCCTGGAGGCAGAGGGGAGCGGGGCTGAGGCAGAAGTGGGCCCGGTCATCCCAGGTTGTGCTCTGTTCTCTTTTCCTATTTCTCCATTCTTTCTTCATTCTTTTCATTCTCAGCTAAACCAGAAGTTGAATTAATACATTAAACACTATTTAAGCAAAGCATGGCCATCTTTGCTGTGTAGCCTAAAAGTTGGAAATAACTAAGTGGAAATATGTCAAAATAATGTATATTCATTGACTCCGTATTCAGTGTAGCGTAAAACAGGGTCAGTCAGTCCCTGCCATTGGAATTGACACTCAGATCTTAAAACTGTGCCAGAAGCTGGCGTGATCGGACGGTGTGAGCAGGAGAGAGAGGGAGACAGAGGTGTGCTCAGTGATCAGGGACTTCGACAGGTGGAACCTCTTCTTAAGGCTGGCAGACACTGAGCATGTGCTTTGTTCTGGGCCCTGTTTCTGGAGGTGCAAAGGTAAATAAGACCTGGCCCCTGCTCTGCAGAAGCTCACCGCCTTGTTCTGCTTGGATCTGACCTCCTCCTGTTCATGCTGACCCAGCCCCCCGGCTGAACCCTGACCCTTCCAGCCTGCTTGTCCCACCATGTCCTGTCCATCCTGATGAGTTCTCTCCTTTTTCTTACCCTTTACCCCATTCTCACAGTCTCGAGAGGATTAAGGGAGGAGGATATAGCTCAGTGGTAGAGAGCATGCCTAGCATGCATGAGGTCCTGGTTCAGTCTCCAGTACCTCCATTAAAAAATAACTAAATAAACCTAATTACACCCCCCGGATTTTGGGGTTTTTTTTTTTAAAGAATTAAAAGATAAGCAATCTCATTACACTCATGTGAATAAAGCTCTGGTCCTTCCACAGCTTGCCCCCAGACATTTTCTTTCTCAAGTAAGAACTTGTTACCCTCAAATCCATCTCTCCTCAGTATTGCCTTGGGGATGATGGACAGAGTTCTGTCCAGGCGACGTCCTTACTCACCTTGAGCAGACTACGTAATCTTCCCACAGAATAGGTCTGCCTTGGAAGAGAGTGCAAGGCCTTTCCAGGATGGTTTCACGGTGCTGTGAATTACGTGCCGAATGCAGTAATCACCTTGAATTAACTGCAGACCTTGCATATTGCTGGCTTTATTTGCATTAAGCCTGGCCTTTTCGGCGCTGTTGGCCTTGGTACCTATTTGTCTAATAACTACTAATTTTTATTGTTAGAATAATCCGCAGGAGAAAATGGTGAAAGTTAACTGACCACTCTGGGTAGATAGTACAGTTCTCCTTCGGTTTTTAATTTAGGAGTGTGTCTGAAAAGTTAAGTGAAAATGAAAATTTGAAGTGCATTTCCCATTTAGTTAAGTAATAAAAAAATTACTGAATCAAAAAAATTTTAATAAAAAGTACTTTATCTTTAAGAGATAACAAAATCCTATTAGAGAATTGAAGATCATTAGTTGCTAAGATAGTTCAGGTTTTAAACTTGAACACATAATGAAATGTCTTGTAGAACAATAAAGATGCAGGCTGTTGACAGGTCCTGGCCGCTGACTGAGCAGACACTTGCTGAGACAGAGGGGCTGTGGGAGGTACAGAGATGCCCATGCCAGGCCTTACCCTGGGAGGGCCTGGCATCAGGCACAGCGCGGAGGGAACGTGCAGAGGTTGCCCCAGCCCCCAGCAAACCAGGGTTTACCTGTGATGGCCGCAGAGGGCCACATCTTCTAATGACCACTCATGAGGACACTCCTTGATCATGAGGGACACTAGCCACATTGCATCTCATCCTCACTGCCCAGGCAGGTGGGTGAGGTCCAGCTGGGATTTGGGAGCTCAGCCAATAAAGGATGGAGCCTCCGTTCGAACTTGGGTCTCCCTTCCAGACGTGAGTGCCTTCCACGCTGCCAGGGCCATGGTCATGTTCGGAGTATGGGGTCTCCTGCTCTCAGGAGTCCTGCCCTCCTCTCATTTCAATGTCTGTTTCCTGTTTTGAATTTGAGTTACTGTCAGCTTTATTATTTGGTTTTAGTCTCAGCTTCCTTCTGGTTCTCACCGAAGCAGATAATTCTGCTGTAAAAGACATGAGGTTGTTAACTCACTTATAGAGTTACTTCCTTCTGTTCCATTTTCTCTTTGACTCCCTCCTGCTTGAGTGTGTGAAGGAGCAGAGGGGCCTCCCTGTTTCTCTAGGGCCCCTCACACTAGTGGAGGCTTTGCGCTACCCCGTTCTCTCTCTGCACTTCCAAAATCCAGGAATTTGCTTTACCTGAGTGTATTTCCTGTACGTTTTTGCCTCTCTTACAGAGTTTTGTTGCATTTTTTAGAAAGATTTTTTTTGTTTCATTTCCAATGTAAGAGCGTCTTAAGAGAAACTTCCTTTATAGGCTGTGAACACTTTGGCTTTTTTATTCACCTTGTCTAGAACAGTGAAGAAAAAAAAAAAAAAAAACCCAACAATTTAAAAGTCCTGGGTTTGTAATCCATAGGTAATAAAGCTTGAATTTTTTTTCTTTGTTTTGAAAGTTTGTAAACTTTTTCTGTATTTGGTTTAACCTAAACAGTTGCCTGTATTGAACACTGATGTACAAGGAATGAATACAAGTCAAGAAAAACAGACCTGGTGGGAAAAAGCCTTGTACTCTCCTCTTTTTCCTGCGTCAGAGTGTGAAGGTAAGGAGGCCTGTATTGGGTCGCTCATTCGTTCACTCAGCTGTCTGGTCGTTAAGAGCGGTAAATTCTTCAGCTGTGAATCTCAGTCCAAGAAACATTTACCAGGAGACTTCTGTGCAGCTGGAGTTTGTCAGGCACTGGGGACACAGATGACTGAGGACTGGACCCTGCTCTGACACTCACCACAGCCTGAGGTGGGGAGGGGCCTGGACACACAGGCCCCACACACTCAGCGCAATTAGGCAGGAAGCTGCCCAGGTGGGGAGGTGGGGATCGGGGTCCCCCTGAGAAGAACAGCCCAAGCACAGGCTGGCAGGGAGCAGGGGCCCTTTGGGCCCAACCGGGTTGTAGCGAGACAGGAAAGGCCGGCGGGGGGCGAGCGGATCTGGTTAGGGCTCGGGGTTGTGCTGAGTGAGGTGGAGCTAGACAGGCAGGAGAAGAGACCACAGAAGAGATCTCAACTGGAGGTGTCGTGGCAGATGTGTGTCTTAAAACAATCCTAGCAACAGAGTGGAGTGGGGAAGGGCGAGGGAAACTGAAGGGCGCCTGCTGGGGTCCTCAGGCCCTTGCCGTGATCTAGGCGGGACGGGAGGAAGGCCTGGACTAGAGCCCCTTTGGGGATGGAGAGCACAGAACAGCTTCGAGAGGTTTTGCAGAGGGTGCCAGAGTTTGGTGAATGCCTTTCTGTGAGGAGTGAACAGCAGGAGGGGGTTTGGGGAGGCCAGTTAGAGAGGGCCCGGGGACAGTAGCAGGTTTAGTCTGTGAGCCTCCCAGGTAGACATACCCAGAAGCTATAAAAAACTTTGATCTGAAGTTTTGGGCCAAGTGGGACGAAGGAGGCAACCTGAGCGGTCGGTTCGGGAGGCCGAGTGCACGGACCACTGGTCCCGGGCTTCTGTCAGCTGCGGGGTGTATTTGTTAGTGTCCTGGGTCAGACCCTGAGGGCAGCTAACCGCTTGTTACTATCTGCACGTTCACCTGTGTGCGTCTCCTCAGCTCATTAGAGTTAACCTGGGGCTGGTGGCGGCCCTCCTGCCCAGAGCGCCCTTGCGCCGCCCCAGGTCCCAGACGCCTTGCTGGCCTTCCTTCCAGCCTGGCTTCCCTCAGCTGACAGGGTGGCAGGAGGGAGGCTGGGATTGTTTGCTTGTTCTGTGGGCACAGAAATGGCTCCCCAAACCCTGCCTTCCTCCTCCCCAAAGCTTGGCTGGGTCATGAGGAGAGTACAGAGCAGAATCTTCTTTATTAACGTCTTTGTTTACTAAACAGCATTTATTAAAGGCCTGTTGCTCTACCAATAGCTAACACTTGGGTTGCTTCTTCTTTACTTACAAGGTGCTCTCAATGTTTTATACAACCCACAAAACACTTGGGAGATGTCACTGCTGTTTCAGATGAGGAGGCTGAGTCTCAGGTTTAGGGATTTGCCCAGAATCAGGCATTTAGCTATTAAGCTCAGCCTTGAGTCCAGGCTGGCTTCTCGTGGTCCAGAAGCTTTGCTCTCTCCAGCAGCTGTCTCCGCTGGGTGCCCAGTTCATGCTT
Source organism: Camelus ferus (assembly GCF_009834535.1). Classification (NCBI taxonomy): domain Eukaryota; kingdom Metazoa; phylum Chordata; class Mammalia; order Artiodactyla; family Camelidae; genus Camelus; species Camelus ferus. Next base: position 3,923,774 of record NC_045697.1, on the reverse strand, counting down.
CATTACCGTGTCGCAGGCTGTCCTGGCAGCGTGAGGCCGGTTTTCTGTCACTAGTGAGGGCTCCCTTCCAGCCCTTAGCTCTAGGTCGGGGCTGTCTGTGCAGCCCGTCGGTGGGCACTGTAATGGTTGTTAGTACGAGGTGCTTTTTAAAGCCAGCTGTGCAGTGGAGTGTAAAGAAACTCTCAGTGGTGAATGACGGTAACCCGGCTTTTGAGTGACCTTTACCTCACGACTGTGGGCTAAACCCCTGCACAGTCGCCTTGCAGTGACGTCATGGAGCATCATTCTTTCAGCCTGTGGGGTAGGGGCGCGTGTAGTCTCAGGAGGAGGTTAACCCGGAGAGCAGGTGGCCGCTCACCCACTCAGCAGACGTGACTGCCGACTCTGGTCCCCGCTCCAGAAGCTTCTGACATTGCTCATGATTAATACCACACCTGTGCTGCTCTGAGTCATGGCTTCACCTGGGAAGCCCCCGGCCTCCCTTGGGGGGAGGAGGAGGAGGATTGTTCCCTTTTTTTTTTAGTGAGGCCGTTTGGCCCGGCCCCAGAGCAGTGTGGGAGTCCCTCCAGCACGAAAGCCCAGCCACTGCCCACCTCGCTGTGTGTCCACACACACACCCATTCAGCAAGTATTTCTGGCACGCTTACCTTGTGCTGGGCGCTGTCCTAGGCGCTGGGAACGCAGAGGCACACAGACCTCGTCCCCACCGTCCTGATGAGGTGATGTCTGAGCAGGGACCTGAGGAATCAGGGCACAAGCCACTTGACAGCTGGGGCTACCTGCAGGGAGAGGTGCTGGCAGGAGCACCAGCTGGGGCAGGACCAGGGGTGCCCTTGGTGTGGCCCCAGGGTGCCTGGCAAAGCTGATTGGTGCCGAAGGGCAGGGGCAGCAAGGGCAGCCAGGCGGCAGAGCCAGACCACGCAGGCCCTGCAGACGTGCGCCACGGCAGGCCCGTCCTGAGCTCCCAGCTCCAGAGTTCGTACGCTGGATTCGAAATGTTTGGAAGGCTCGTTGTGTTTGTGTTATTTTAGTCTTAAAGAGAGAGCCCCGTAGGAAAACGGTATCGATCACAGTTAAGTGCTCAGGAGATGAAACTGAACTGGAATCAAGTGCTTCCGCTACCCGATGCTAGGCCTTGGGCAGTGACCAGACCTTTCTGTGTCTCCGTTGTCTGTGTTAGTAAGGAAGAGGCCAAAAATAATGCCTCCTTAAAGGAGGGCTGTGAAGACCAAAGTGCCTAGAACAGGCATGGCACCTAGTCACGCCGGGAACGTGAGAGCTGTCCACCTGAGGGTCGTGAAAGCCCCGACACCTGTGGCGCCGCAGACCCCCTTTTCCTAAAGCAGGAGGAGAAGAAGGGGGCTGGGGGTGTCCCACCCCATCTGTGAGCATATCCTAGTCAAGGAAGTCGTTGTCTGCCCCACCGAGTACTAGTGGTCACCAGATGTGGTGCGGCGTCCGGTGGATCAGAGCTTGGTGGGCCAGCCAGGGAAAGGTGGTGGCCCAGAACGGATGCACGGGGTCACCCGCCTCATCACAGTGCAGGGCGTCCTCCCCCACTGTCCTGCAGCGGACGGGCCCCAAGCCCAAGGCTAGCAGCTGTGGAAGATGTTACCGAGTGTGCCCGCCTTGTACTTGAGGCTGCACACACCTCATCTCTTAACCTGCACAGAAATCTGTGAGGGCAAATGGGAACCCTGTTACAGAGACGAGGGAACTGGGGCTCCAAGAGGGCCAGTAATTTGGCCCAACTTACATCACAAGTATGTAGTGCCAGCAGGAATCGGCTAACATGTGTCTAATCCCAGAGCCTGGATTTTTTTTAATGACCCTAAACTAGGAAGTTTGAGGGCCTAGGGCCATGAGAACTAGAGGTCATGGAGGGTACATGTTGGTGGGAAGGCAGGCAGGGCCCAGGTGACCTTCCCTTTGGCCCAGGCGGCACCCCAGTGGGAGGAGGGCCCACAGTCACGGAGCCGGCCCTGCCGCTGCCGGGACCCTCCGGGGGCGGGCCTTCTCCAGCTGTGCGGCAGAGGCCTGGCACACAGGGACGTCAGGGCGCTTCCACTCGGCTGCCTTTTCTGTAGTGACCCCTTGAGGGGAGTGGGGCTGATCTGGGCGAAAATGGGAGCGTCTCAGCCCTGGCTGCGTCTCGGAGTCACCTGGGAGCTTTTCAAAAAATGCTGATCCCCAGACCCCCTGCCCTAGACCAATGCAGTCGGTGTCAGGCGTTGGCCTGGGCTTCCAGACTTCCCTGAAGGCTCCCCCGCTGATCTGAATGTGAAACCAGGGTTGAGAGACCTTAGACTGAACGATTTGATTCCTTCTAAGTCCAGTTTACAGCCCATCCCATCCTGTGGGCCGCTGACTCAGTCAGACGACTAGCCCCCTTCTCCCCCTGTTCCACGGATGGTTTGCTGTGCTGCTGAGTCGAGGAAGAACAGGACGGATGTTGCCCTGTTTGTTTCCTCATTGCCCTCCTCCCGCCTGAAACCCCTCGTTCATCCGTCCTGTGAACACATGCCTGGTGCGTCGTCTGTCTCCCTCCCCACGGCGCTCACGCTTGAGAGCTCGGACCCTGCGCTCTTCCTGTCCCGTGCTCCCGGGGCCCGTCGCTCACGGGTGTGAGTGTGTATTTGTTGAGTGAACGTCTCATGGTTGGGTAACAAGAGTGTATGTTTTGCTGGCCTACATTTTTTTAACTCCATTAACAGTCTGTTGGAAGAGTTCTAGACTGGCCCAGCATGTCCCTTGCACACGCCTGGCGGGCTGACCCGACCATGTCCGCTTTTAGTGACTACTTAAGGTCTCCAGCGGGTTGTAGACCTAACTGATCTGACTTTTCAGTGAAAAATGAAACAAGAATGTGTGTTTCATAACTGTGTCTTAATGAAATTTCCCCTCCTTTCCCTCTTTTCCCTTCTCCATTCACAATGATTAAGAATGTTATACAAATGCCAAGGGAGAGAATGGTATAGAAGAATATCCAGATGTTAAAGAAATACCCAGTAATGAAGAGCGTCTGTTAGATTTTAATAGGGTAAGTGGACTGTCCTCCTCCTTATTACTAACTTATAAATGGCCACCCCCCCTTGTCACTCAGGCTGAGACCTGGGAGTCCTGTGACTGCCCCTCCCCATCACCACGCTCTGTGGACGGGCCCTCTCCTGTGCGGCCCTGTGCTCAGGTCTGCGTCACCTCCTACTGCCAAGGCTTCCCAGGTCATGTCCCTCTCCCCTTCCAGTCCATCACACTGCTGCCAGAGGGAGCTTCTCAGTGCACATCTGAGCCTGTCACTACCCCTAAAATCCTTAGGTGGGCACCCTTTTCATCTTTCAGAACACACCACGAGGGAGCCCTCTGGTGCGCCGACTCCTGCCTCTCCCGGCCTCCGTGGGACAGACCCAGCCCCTCGTGCCCCCTGCTGCTCCCGGAGCAGAGCTCTGGTCGTGGCCCCGTGGCATCTGGCTGCACTCAGGCCCAGCATCCCCACTCCCGCCCCAGGCCTGTGAGCTCCCTGAGGGAGGTGCAGGGCCTGTGCCTGGTTAGTCTAGGCCCAGACCTCGCCCAGTTAGGCAGGCAGGTGAACGAACCTAAGGAAACGTCTTTTTCTTCTCAGTGTGATTGTCAGTGTCAGCTGGAGTCCTGGGAGGAACTTCTCCCACAGCATCCTGTGCTGCTGGTGTCCACGGACCTGTCAGACGTAACCCGTCGAGGCAGATGTGTGGGGCCTCCCCAGCCAGTCTTCCCATCTCGTGACTAGTGCCCTGTTCCACCTTCCAGCTTCAGCCCCTGTGCCTAGAACTCATTCTTTGTTCCTCTTGTTCTCACCTTCCACACACAGTCTGTCTGCCCATCATCCTGACCACCCCTTGACCATCCCAAATCCTCCACTTCTCCCACCTCCATTGCTCCCTGGCACCACCTCCCCCTCCACACGGTTGCCCTGGCTTTTCCTGGGTCTCCTGTGGCCACTTGTCCCTCCCCGGTCTTCTCCCTGCACCACAAGGCAGATGACCTCCCAGGCATTGCCTCATCTAGTCTCACAGCCACCCCAGGAGGTAGGGGCTGTCACCTCCATTCTGCAGAAGAGAAAGCTAAAGGCCCATGAAGACTCAGAACCAAGTGCAGACCTGAGCTGGGCACCAATTCTGCTCCCACCCCTGGCTTTGCTGTCCTTCCGCCATTGTACCTCCCCCCCCCCCCCCAGTAGCGCACCTGTCTTTCTGTGCTCCTTCCTGGGGCTCAGCCAGGGACGGTGCTACCACGTGGAAATGGGATCAGTGCTGGTTACTCCGCTCGGGGGATGTAGCTAGCTAGCCACTGTGACCTGGCAGTGTTGCTAGTTGCTGTAAGTGGGGGTGCTGCTCACTATGACGGGGGTGGGGTGGGGGCAGACGTGCTAGTCACTCCGAGGGAGAGAGAAGCATTACTAGGTGTTATGACTGGGGCAGGACTGCCGCTTGCATTTCGCGTCCTGGGGCCAGGGATGCTGACCATCTGGTGTGTGGGCTACAGTCCCGCCCAACCAGAAGTTTCCCTGGAAGGTAGCAGAGACTGACAGGCCCCCAGTTCAGAGGCACAGCCCCAGGTCCCAGGCCAGCTCTGGCTGTTCTGGCGAGGGGACCTCTCCTCAGAAGAGCCACCTCCCTAGCCTCTCTTGTGTGTCTGCCATGCCCCCAGCTCGTCTGGCAGCGGGATGATGTGTGCCCTTGGCTTGCTTGTCGTTTTCCCCCGTCGTCTCCCTCAGAATGGGAGCCCCCGGCGGGCAGTCATCCTCTCAGTGGAGGTCGTGCCAGCTGCAGCCTGGCCTCTGGTGGGTGCTCAGAAACTTGTCTCCGTCCAGCCCTGATGTAGCTGACGTTCTGTCCAAGGGGCTGAACACAAAGGATCAGGGTTTGGGATCCTTTATGGATCAGGGAGAAAAGCTTGTTTGTTTTGCTTTGAAACAGGAAGATCTTCATATTTTTGTAACTCTCCACAGGAAAACGTCAGCAATTTGCTACTTAATCTCTGTATGTAAAAGAGTATCTTGCACAGCCCTTCTGGAAAATTATCTGACTTTTGATATGTTGAAAATTATTCTTAATCTTAGGTGTCTTCTGTTTATGAAGCAAGGTGTACAGGAGAGAGAAATTCTGGAGCAAAATCAAACGGCTTCCGCAGAAAGATGTACTCCAGCGCCAGCTCCAACTCGGAGGACACGGGCTCGGAAGGCGGAGGCGAGTGGGTGGACCCCAGCGAAGAGGACCTCTTTTCTCGAACTCATCTCTAAACCTGCAGAGTAGTACAAATTATTTTTAAAATCGCTATGTGAGGGGTAATTTCCCTTTTGTGAGGCCTGTTAATCTAAACAACAACTTAGGTTTCTTCTTCACTTAACTGGCTCAGATCAGTAATTAGCTTTCTCTTCTTGCTTCTTTTAGAGTTGAGGACAGCTATCCTGTTGAAGATTTTTTTTCCAAGCTGTTAAATTCTTGGCTATTTGAAATAGACTAGATTGTGTTGTCAAACCAAGAATGGGTGTGCATGTGCTCGTCTTAAGTGCCGCTGCCTCTTGCATCTCAGCTGCAGCTCCTTCCCTTCCAGCTGCAGCCACATCACTGTTACCTTCTTAGCATCGCAGTGTCAGCAACCACTTCTGCTATTCAGAGACTTGAGCTTTGGGACATTTAGGCTTTGTCCTCTAAGAACTGGGATGTGAATACTTACCCTGCAGTGGATCAGTGCCTTTCGGAAGGCGAAAGGGCAGCACGGGGACTCGTCCCCGTCTTCATTCAGTAAAATCTCCTGTACATTTGGAATAGAAACCACGAGGGTGTGCTTTTAGAGACTTACAAAATACTGTGTTTTCTCTCTTAGGATTTCCCTCTAGAATATCATGGAAAATACCATGGTTTGTGACTTTCTGGCTACCTGAAGCAGCCAAGGAGTTGGCGTATGGGCTGGCACATGGGGCCACGTGGGGTGCGAGTGCACCCCACCCTGTTCTTATGTGAAAGTTACACTTACACCAAAACACTGTTCAGGGTTATTCGTGGTGAGTCTTAACAAAACTTGGTGAGGACCTTAATTGCAAATTATGGTTTTTCTGGTGACCAACATTGAATTGAAGCCCCCAGAACTTGAAATTGTAAATGTTTGGCATGCAATAAAGGCCGCCTCATCACCCCAAAGAAACCTTGGCTGCGACAGCTAGCTGCTCTTGTGGCTGTGACTTAGTGTAGCTTAGATCTCATTCTGTGTTTGAGAGAATGTTCGAGCAAGTTCAGTGTGTGGTGGGTCAGGGGGCAGAGTACTGATTTCTCCCATACCTGTGTGACTGCTTCATGGGACCCGCCTCCCCGCTGCACTGGGGAATCCCGGGGGTCGGTCCGTCTCGTCCAGTCCTGTCCATTGTGACGATCACCTCCTTGAGCTTTTACACCTCTGTGCAACAGGTTGGAGTTAGAAGGAGCAATAGTTGCAAAACCTAAACATTCAAAGTTGTTTTCTTTTTTTAACCAACTCATTGTTTAAAAAAAAAATGTGTGGAATCAGTTTAGCATGTCTGCGGCATCAGGAGCGGCAGAGAAGTCTGCCACAGACGAGCCGGCTTCACCGCTAACGTTGGCAGGCAGTAAGCACAGAATGTAGTAGCCGGGAGCAGAACTGGCTGAGAAGCGCGATTTGCTTCAAGCATTGGGTTTTGTTGCTTTTCTCTTACCTGACGACACAGAGAGCTCCCTCCAGGGCTGTGAGGGCCTCGCTGTGGGGCCCGTGGGGCCGTTGGGCTCGGGCACGCCGCAGGTCGGGTGGTTTTTTTTTTACAGCACGTCTTTGACACTTTAAAGTGGATTTGTGTGTGTGCGTGTGTAAGGTTTTATGTTGCTGTTATTTATTTACAGACTTTATAAGGTTTTATGTATTTTTCTTTCTCCAGAGCTTCCTAAAAATTGATTAGCATCTGCACTGAAATATAATTTAACAGCAAAGGCAAAAAAGAGTTGGAAGTTGTAAATTCCTAAAATCACTACGGTGACGATCATTTTAGAAATCGTTACTTATGTAGCAGAGACCAAATACATATATTTCAGACACAACCTTGAGCTCGGTTGGTTTTGGACAGCTGCTTTTTATCAGGAAAGGGCTCCAGGTGGTCAGGGTGCAGACTTCCTTCCCCGCTGGTGGGAAGACCTTGCACCTTCCACGGGGGAATGGGAATGGAGTATAAATGGGCAAGGTGGGTAACAGATTATGTATTTATTTGTTTTCGTAGCTGAGTGGCTGAAGCCCAGAGGCTTTCAGCGACAGAGGTGAACGTGCGGTTTTTAGTTTTGTTAATGGATGATTACAAAGAAAAGCATTTTTGAAAAAGTTGGCAAAACGCTGAAACGCACTGTGGTATGAAGCGCATTGCATATCCGTAGCACTGAAGCATCAGTTTTCCATTCCTGGGCTGAGATTTTTTTTCCCCGTGGTTGTATTGTTCTGATTTCACGTACACCAGAGTAACTGATTTTTTTTGTTTTCTTGTGGAGTTAACACCAAATAAAAATTTAAAAAGCAAGTGGTTGTCTTCATTTATCACAGCAAAGGTTCTTTTGTAAAGAACCCCAGCCTCCTTTCAATTACGTGTCCGCAGAGGAGAGAACATGCCTGCGTCACACCACTCCGGGTGGGGGCTGTTTAGTGCCTCTTACAGGTGGTGCTGGGAGCGCTAGCATGCCCTGTGCTGGAGGGGACAGTGGAGGGGCCTGCTGAGACACGAGTCCACCTCTCCCTGCCCCACGAACCACCACCTGAATCTTGCAAGGAACACAACATTTTTGTCCCTGGGTGATAGACAAAGCTTAGTTTTTTTGTTCTGGGGGAAAAAATCTGTGTATTTATGTTGACATGATCAATGTACATTGTAAGAAAGAAATCAGCGTGGTATTAAAGAGTGTAAAGGGAACTCCATCAGTCCCTCCCTCACCCTAAGGTGGCGGCTTCTGACGTTTGTACAGAACACCCTTCTAGACAGCTGAGTGTATACGTGAATGGAGAGAGAAATGGATATTAAAGGGTTGCAGTGTACTCGCTCTTGTGTAGCTTCAGAAATAGGCTTTTACTCAGACATCTTTTACGTTAGTAACGATCTACATGATTTTTTAGCATATTCCATTATACAGATTTAACAGGTTCCTCGCGGGCCACATTTAGACTATTCGTTTCATGCTTGTTCAGTATCCCGAGTGGCGTTTCTGCAGACATCCTTACACCTGGGTCTCGTACGATCCAGAAGGGCGGCTCCAGCCTGTGGGACGCCGCCTGCTGCGCGTCACAGTGTCCCCAGCATCATGCAGACACGAGGCCGGTTCGACCTGAGCTTGAGGTTGAACGTCCTTTTTCTCACCACCCGTAAGTGAGCACTTACGTGCCTTTCGTCAGAGTTGAGGGGAGGTGAGTTTTCTACAGGAGGGTTTGAACTGTGTTCTACCCACTTACTTCTTTATGGTTTCTGGGATGTGTAAGCATGTTTCTAAATGCTCACTCCATCCTGAGAGTAGAGAAACGGCCTCCCCTGTTACGTAGAGTGCGTCTCTGCACCGGACGTTCCGTGGACAAGGACTGAGCTGAAGGAGTCAGCCTCACTTTCCCCGGCCGCTGGCCAGCCCCCTCAACAGCATTTGCTATGAAGTCCTTACCCAACCGGAGTTGAGGTGACATCCGCATGGGGCTCTCAGGGTGGAACCCCAGGGCAGAAAGCTCGAAGAGGTGCCTTGCACCTGCTGAGCCTCCCAGTGCTGGCCTGTGACCAGCCAGTGGGCAAGCCGTTCCAGGATGCGTCTACTGTCACCACTGGCTGAAATGGCAGGAGCTACATCTTCCGTGGTTTGGTGGCAGTGCCCAGCTGGGGGGCAAGTTGGCACAGGTGGCCAGCTGCCTCCCCGGAGGCGCCTGAGGCAGGACTGGGGGCTGTTGGTGCAGCAGGGTGGCCCCTTGTCTGGGTGCGACAGGAGGTCTCCGCAGGTGTGTGCTCGGGCGCCTGCTTCACTGTGCCCTGGACCGCCTGTCCGCTACCTCGCCGCACGGGCGGGTGCCTTGTGGCCATGACAACCCTTTGTCCCACTCTCCGCTGTGGCTCTTTAAATGCCTGAGAGCGTAATTACTTCACAAGCACGCCCACCCGCAAGAGCAGGGTTGGGGGCTGAGGTACTGTTCAGTGGGGTTGCTCTGTGCACGGTGGCTGGTCACCTGGAGCTGTGATGGCACAGCTAAGTGCTTCCCTGAGGACGGAGGGGTGTAAAGGCCTGTGTTTAAGTGAAATATCAAAAGTGCTCAGGCTGCCGCTGCGCCTGCACACAGTCCAGGAACAGAAAGAGGCCTGGCCCCAGCTTCTCTCGAAAGCAGCTGGGCAAGTGGCCTCTCAGGCTGGGCTGCTGCAGGCATGAAGACAGGACGGGAGCTTCTGCTTCAGAGACCTGCTGCTGGCCTTGCATCACTGACAGGTAGTGAATAGCGTTTCGGAGCCAGTTTCCTCACTTTACCAAACTAGCAACCTGGTGATGACAGCTGCAGCTGACGTGGGTGGTGGCGACGTTGTGCCGGGAATGGTGACAGCGAACACCGGGGGCTCACTCTGTGCCTGGCATTCTTTTCTTCTCGGCAATATTCAGTGTTAGGGAGTAGATACAATTGCCCCATTTTACAGACGAGAAAACTGAGGCACAGTGAGAGGTTAATTTCGTGCTGAGGTCTCACACTTAGTGGATGGGGAGGCCAGGATTCAAACCGGACACTGACCACAAAGCCCATTTGACACTCCCAAACTTCCATCTTGCCAAAGCCCCACTGTAAGAAGGAGTGGTGGGCAGCTGCTTATGCCAAGCAATCTTTTTCTAATCCCCATGAAGTATATAATTGTAAGGGGTCCAGACTGAGTGAGGATGCCTGGTGAGTGTCCACGCCTCAGTGTCCTCACATGTAAGCGGAGATCACAGCGGGTTGCTTGTGAAGGCGAAACTGCAGCCGCCCAGGCGCTAGGGAGCGAGCCGGTGAGACTCAGCCCTGCCCTCCTGCAGGCTGCCCCTGGCTTCCTCCTCTCCCCTCCCACCCCTCCACCCAGGGCAGCAAAGCCCTTGCCTCTGTGTCAGGCCCTGCAGAGGCCTGCACAGCTGGGTGCTGACCATGGTCACATGGCTGGCTCACCCCTACCCTCTCACCCTAACGTGACATCACAGCATCCCTCCCGGTGGGGCCAGCGCAGCAGCAGAACCCAGTACGCCCACCGGAGCCGAGCCAAGGTGGCAGGACGGCCCTGGCCCTGCGGCAAAGGGGCTCCTGGGGCCTGGCTGCCACTGGTCTTCCGGGGCGGCGCGGGGTGCAGGCACGCGGCCTACTGCAGCTCAGGCACTGGGCCAGCCACTTCATGTCACAGTCCAGGGGACCACTCAGGGCCCCAGAGCTGGGGAGGCCTGTTTGAGGGGGGAACAAAATAGGCCCTACCCTCTGGCCTGCCACCCCAACAGGCCCTGGCTTCCCAGAGCCCCAGCCTGCAGTCACAGATGAGGACGTTGGCCCTCAGCTTCCAGACTGAGGAGGGGTAAGCGCGCTGGACGCTGAGCCTCTTGAAGCAAGGCGGCCGGCCTGCTAAGAGCGGGGGCCATTCCTCCCCCTTTCTTCTTATGCACCTGAGAAGGTGCCAAGTGCCTGTGGCCAGTGCTGTGACCCTGAGCCAGTCGCTCTCTTCCTGACTGGAACAAGGTCACCACTGGGGCCCTCCCAGGGCCAGGCCAGGCCAACTAGGGACAGGCAGGTAGAGTTGCCACCACCGGTCTGAGCGCACCTCGCCCTCCCCTCCCAGGTGCTTGTCTGTTCCCACGCGGCTCAGTGTCCTGGGGGCCGTGGAGGAGGCCAGGGCAGGCTGCCCACACCAGGGGCCCCTGCTCTGACCCAGCTGCCTCCACCCCGTGCCCACCCCCCCGGGGCCCTCGCAGCACCCGGGGGTGTCATCCCCGCTCTCTGAAAGCCCGGGAGGCCGGGCCGGGGGCACCGCCAGCCAGCGAGTGGGGATCTGCTGTCACTCCCAGGTCGGCTGTCCACCTTCACACCCCCAGGCCCTGCCCCTCCCCTATCAGACCGCTGGGCAGAGGGAAGGGCCTGGGAGGGACCCGAACCAACTACAGGCACACGGGTTCTGGGAGCCTGGCCAGGGGCACCTCCTGACGTCCTGCTCAAGACACGATTCCTGCTGGTCTCACGTGTCACCCATGACCACGGCCACCTCCACACCCCGCAAGCCACAAGCGCATGGTCGCAGGAGCCGGCTTCCCCACTGGGCTGCCTGACGTGCTGGGGGCTTGCCTGTGCTCGGCATCAGTCCAGCCCGTGGTGATCACAGACCCCGAAACTGCTCGGGGAGGCCAGGGACACTTCCAGGTGACAAACTCACAGTGGCAGACCCTGGCACTTAGCAATAGCGCTGCACTGTGTTGGTCACCACCCCCTACCCCCCACACTCACCTGTGCCTGTCTCAATGCCCCAGCCTTGGGAGCCTAAATTTACCCGGCATTCAGTCCCGCTGCAAACCCCTCCCCCCACCCCAAGTAAGGCCCTACCGGGGCTGCTGGGGGAGCCTGGCCTCTCTTCTAAAAGCAGGTATTTGTAGGCTCTCAGACGGTCCTTCTGGGCTCCTCACCCCCACCCCCACACCTTCCTCCCACCTGAGCCTCCCCTTCCCGAGCTGGGGAGGAAGTGGAGAGGCCTGAGACTCTGGGTGATGTCCTCCCACTGAATTCAGGGCCACTCAAAACCTCTTCTCCCAGGCTCCGCAGCATCATGCTGGGAGGGCGCTTTGTTACCTGGGTGAGGCTGCTGAGCAGTGGAGCCTTGTTGCCTACGCCCAGACCTTCCTGAGTTGTCACGCGGAAATGGGGACAGCAGGCTGGGATCTTTTGGGGCCAGTGTGTCTCCATGTTGGTCTTAAGCTACTAATTAGTGGGGAAAAAAACCGTCTCTGGGCCTTGATTGTAGAACTAGGGTTTAGAAACATTCATGCACTCATTCAACAAACGTGCATCGAGAGCCTACTACATGCCAGGCCCTAAATCTGATGCTGGTCATACATTTTCTCTTTCTAAGTTGGCGAGCCTTCCTCGGCCCTAGTTCTGGCGACGGAGATGTCAGTTTCCTCTTTCATCCCTGCTAGATAAACTTCAGAGGGTCTCTCCAGCCCGCCTGAGCGCCAACCATCGGAAACCTGCAGTTTGAAGGAGAGGGGTGAAGCTCCTCTTCGTTAGAAGGCTCTTCCTTGTCTTACCCCCACATTTCCCTGCCTGACAGTCCCTAGCCCCACCCTGCTCAGGGACCTCAGAAGTCGGCAGGCTTGGAGGGCAGGGTGTGGAGGCCCACCTCTGCCCTGAACATCTGGGCGGCCTTGCCATGACCACGTGGTGTCCCTGGGCAGGGCAGGGGGAGGAAGGAGGCATGCATGCGGCCCTTCCTGGGGAATGAGCTACACATTCATCTGGAAGAAACATATGATGGTCTGTTTCTACCCAATGACTCTGCAGAGGGGCTACTGACAACGTTTCCTTGTTGGCAATGAACCAGTGCCGGGGCACGGCCTCGCTGGGACCGGGAGGCCCAGCAGAGTGTGCGGTGGAGGTTTCCACCTCCCCTTCTGGGGCCAACCGTCTCCCTGCCAGAGGGAGGGCACTGTGTGGGGCAGTGGGAAGAACCTGGGGTGGGGCCAGACTCCCTGGCTCTTAATGAGTCCTGACCCCCTCAGTGTGGCCATTCACCCTCTCTCAGCCTCAGTTTTCTCAGATGAAAAATTGGAAAGTTGAAACCCACTTTCTGGGATTAAAAGGAATAACGTGCCTGCACAGATGGGTGCTGGACGGGTGCTAATTCCTTCATTAGTGCCCACCAGAGTCAACTGGTCACGCTATACCAGAAACCTCCTGTTAGTTCATCAGAATCTGACTTTGGTGTCAAAATTCTATGAGACAAACAACCCAGTGTCATCAACAAATACATGACCTAGGAAAAACCAACCAACCAATCAACCAAGGGAGAACTACTTCAGATTAAAAGAGACCCGTCTACCAAGTGCAGTGTGTCACCTTTGGGACCTGATTAACAAACTATAAAAAGGCATTTTTAAAGATAACCAGGGAAGTGTGAAATATTGAGGAATTACTGTTAACTTTATTAGGTACCTGACAGTTATGATTATGCCTCAAAAAAAAAAAGACTTTCTACTAGAGATGTGTGTGAAACATGGGATCTCATGTGTCTGAGATACACACTCAGTGCATCCAGGAAAAAAACAAGAATGCGGGGAGGGAGTAAGAAGAGGAGACGGTGAATCAGGGTAGAGATGGGCACGTGGGGGTTCATCATTCTGTTCAGCCTACTTTGCATATGTTTGAAATTTTCCGCAATAAAAATGGCTCTCAAGATTTTTAAAAATAAGTTCAACGTGGAAAGAGTTGGCGTTTTGGTCTGCAGTGGAACCTAATTCTGAAGAGTCCGGCTGGATCCGAAGAAGGAGTAGCAGCAGACATGGGGGCTCCCTCTCTGCCTCTCTGCCGGGCCCAGGGCAGGAGGCAGAGACAGAAGTTCCGGTGGTTCTGCATGTCCAGGGAGCGCTGGCCTCCCACACAGAGCATCCTGTCTCCTCGAGGAGTGGACCGCTGAACTCGCACTGTCTGGACTAGGAGGGTCCACCATCAGCACTTTCAAGTAAAAATACTGCTGCTTTAGGATGCAGTGTAAAATCAGGGTCCATGCCCCCTCCACCAGTTGCCTGAAGCCTTGCTGGGGGCTGAAGTCATGGAGAGGAGGGAGCCTTCTGCCTTTTTGGACCCCAGGCCGCCTACCAGGCACCTGGGTGCCTGGGGAGCAGCATCTGCAGTCTCCACAGATCTGCGCAGACTTCCTCTTGCCACTGGACCCTCCTTTGCCTATGCCTGCATACATCCCTGGGGATGTGGTTTAACTTCATAAATGGCTTCCTCCTGGCCTCTCAAAGCTATTTTCAAGGCACCAAGCCATCCTTGGCACTGCAGACAGTACGATCTTTGCAAAATGCAAATCTGATCTCATCCCCTCACTTTTACCCCAGTCTCGGCTCCAGCCTTGCCAGTGGGTCTTCCCCACACCACAGGGCCTTCGCACATGCCATTTTGGCTGCTGGGCGCTCTTTCCTGCCCCCTTCCCCTAACTAACTCCCATCAGCCTTCAGGTCTCAGCCTTCCAGATCAGGTCAACTCCTCCCACCCCAGGGCATGTTTTTGTGACACATGTCACAGTTGTGGAACCTTTACTTTGTGTCACTGATCACTGTCTTCCTTCCCCCTAAAACCACAGGCTTCTCGAAGACTGGCGCTGAGCTGGCATCTGTCCCCCACAAGCCCAGCCCCTCGCACGTGCCCCTTGCACTGAGGGTGGCTGTCGGGAGGGTGTGTGAATGGTGAATGTGACCTTCCTGCACACCTGTCATTCTGCTCCCCTGCACCACTTATTTTAGTAAAGAATCTTTTATCTGCTTATCAAGATAAGATGATTGTAGAAATTTGGAAAATTAACAAAAATCACAAAGCACATATGGTAAAATCCCACTACAAGCTAACTTCTGTGGGCATTTTTAATCATTGTCAGTGTCATTCCTTGTTTGATCTTACATGCAGCCCTTCTCATGGAAGGTCACAGTAAGCACCTCCTCACACCAGGATGATGTCCTAATACCTCCCACTAGAGGGGCAGCCCCCCCTCCCTGGATGCTCCAGTCTTCCTAACTGGAGCTCTGGAACCACTGTCATTTACACAAAAGCAAATGATTTACCCACTGTCTCAGACAGATGGGCAGGCTTCCAGGAGAAGCAGCACCCTTGAGAAACTTCATTTTCTCTCTTTCTTTTTCTCTTTCTTTCTTTCATTGAAGTTTACAATGTTGTTTTAGTCTCTGGTGTACAGCATCGTGATTCAGTGATGCATATATGTGTGTATATAGATTCTTTTTCATTATGGGTTACTCCAAGCTATTGAATACAATTCCCTGTGCTGTACAGTATGACCTTGTTTATTTTATACTGGTAATCGTAAAGGCTCAAACACATTCGAAAAAATAAGACAAAAATAATCTACATTTTCTTAGCTCCTCTCCCCACATTTTACAATTCACATGTCCTCTTTTACGTCTTCATGTGTATTATTCTTTTGCTGTTCATTGTAGTTATCACATTTCCAATTGAGATTTGCTTTTTTTCGGTAGATTCTTGCTTCTTTTCTATTTAGAGAGGAACTCTCCATGGAGAAACTTCACTTTTTGCTGTGGAGGGGAGGGTGGGTCACAGCACAGAAGGGGTCTTATTAGACATTACCTGTTGTAAGGCTGTGCCCAGCCATGGTGGGTCCCCGGTGGGAGAGGAAAAGGATGTCTTGACTCCCTTTACCCTGTAACCCTCTCCTCCTTGGGCCTCAGTTTCTCCATCTGGAGAACAAAGTGTTGGGCTGTGATATTGGCTGGTGAGAAATAGAAATTAAGAAACTACAACCGCTCTGCTGATTGACATGGAGCAGCCAGTACCCACCAGGCACCTGCCCACCCCGCCGGCTACTCCCTGCTCCCTGTTCTCTGCTGCACTTGACTTCCATAGGGTCCCATGAGGGAGGGAACATTTTTTAAGCTCTGCTTCAGTGATGCAGAAAACTGCAGCTCTCAGAGGGCACTTACACCGTTACTAAGCAGCAGAGTAGGACCAGATGCAGGGCCACCTGACTCGAAAGCTCAGACTTCTAGTCACAGAGAACAGGGTGCAGGACAAGAAGACAAAGGAAAAGCTCGAGCGGCTCTCACTCCCGCGGTCCTCTCTGGAAGGTGGGATTGCGGGCGCTATGTGCTTCCTTCTGTGGGCACATCTGCCTTTGCCAAATTGCCCACGATGGTTATGAATTTTTCTTACATGGAGAAAAAGTAAAGTATCTTTTCCCACCTTTCTCTCTTCTATTAACTGAGAAGGGATCGTTTCTGAATCACTTCTCAGGTCCTTAGCTTTTACCACACAACCAGGCAGGCGCACACAGATGATTTGGTAAATATTTGAGTCATGATAAGGATCAATTTTTTTTAATCCATTAAAAAGTACCTAGGGCAAAAATCACACCCCCAGGCGGTTACAAAGCAGGTGCCCAGCCTGCGTGGGTCCTTGACCCATCAGGAGCCACCAGGAAGTTACCGGTGATGACCGCTCAGAGGCTGGTGAAGATAGTTTACGTCTCTTCTGCAAACAGAAGGCTAGACTTTTCCTCTAATATTTAAAATGCACAGAAATGCAGGTGCTCATCCCTGTACATCTGAAGTCATCCTTGTGAAGTTCCAGCCTGTCTCATTCCACACGCATGTGACCGCTGTTCGTGCTGCACACGCTGTGCCTCGGGTAAACCCCACAACTCTTTTTTTTGTTTGTTTTTAATTGAAGTACAGTTGATTTACAACGTTGTGTTAGTTTCTGGTGTATAGCACAGTGATTCAGTTATACGTACATATATTCTTTTTCATTATAGGTTATTATAAGCCTTCAAATTTAGTTCCCTGTGCTATACAATAGGACCATGTTTATTTTATACATAGTAGTTTGTATATGCAAATCCCAAACTCCCAAATTATCCCTCCACCCTCCCCTTCCCTCAGTAACCATAGTTTGTTTTCTATGTCTGTGAGTCTTTTTCTGTTTTGTAAGTAAGTTCATTGTCCTATTTGTTCATTGTCTCTAACGTACTTCACTCAGTGTGATGATCTCTAGTGTCCATCCATGTTGCTGCTGCAAATGGCATTATTTCATTCTTTTTAATGGTTGAGTAATATTCCATTGTGTATTTATACCACATCTTCTTTATATAGTCATCTGTCAATGGACATTTAGGTTGCTCCCATGTCTTGGCTGTTGTAAATAGTGCTGCTATGAACATTGGTGTGCATGTATCTTTTGAATTAGAGTTTTCCCTGAATATATGCCCGGGAGTGGGATTGCTGGATCATATGGTAAGTCTATTTTTAGTTTTTTTTAAGGAATCTCCATACTGTTCTCCATAGTGGCTGCACCAATTTACATTCTCAACAACAGTGTAGGAGGGTTCCCTCTCCTCACCCTCTCCAGCATTTATCAAAACCCCCACAACTCTTGATGTGCCCATTTTACAGGTGAGGAGGCTGAAGTTCAGGCATGATAAATACACCACCCCCATCGTCACTCAGGTGCAGTGAGCAGCACAGCTGGGATGGGGTCCCTGGTCTGAGCCTGGGCCTCTTCCCTGACCCCACGTGGTCCCACTGCTTAGGCCTCTGGAGAGGCTCAGGGGGGCTTCTTGGGCTCCTCTTATGTCTTCAAAGCAGACATCTGCTGGGGGCCTTGATGGGGAGCCGAGAGAAGCTCTGTGTCCCCCAGAAGGTGGGCCCGCCACTCACCTCCTCTGGGTGGTGCCACCCCTGCCCCTTCTCCAGGCAGACCCTCACCTGCCACTCCCTAAGCCCCACCCCTCCCCAGAGACTGCATCTCCCCACAGGCTCCTCAAAAAAGGTTAGGTTACAAGAGAAAAAAGCCCACTGGCCAACTCTGTCCCCCAGCCGTGAGCTCACCCTGCACAGGAGGCAGCGGGCAGCTAGGAGCCATCAGCGTGATTAGCAGACATTTAAGGACAGAGCTGGACCTTGTTTATCTGCTCGCCCCGGTATTAGTTGGCTGTCGGCGCCCAGCACAAAGGCTGGAGCATGGAGAGTGGGGGCACTAACCTGGGGGCTGGTGGGGGGCACTGGCAGGAGGAGGGGCAGGCCTCCTGACCAGTGATGGTCACAGGGGAGGAAGGTCTGCAGGCCTGGGGCTCGGGGCTCGTGTGAGGCCCCTCAGGACAGAGACCTGGGAGAGGCTGAGGTCTGTTCCCTCTCTAAAGAGGAAGGGGCAGGTGCTCCAGAGGGAAAAAAGCAAGAAGGAGCCCTGGGCAGTTTTGTGAGAGCTGGGGACGTCCGCCACTCCAGGTGCAGGATGGAGGAAGGACGGCGGGGACTCGGTACCGGGGTATTTAGGAAGCCAATTCCTGCAGCGAGGACGGGGCTGGGGCCAATCGTGCATGTGTGTATGTGTGCCTGTGTACACGCTTTGGAAGCTGTTGGTTGGTGGGTAGAGGAAATAGGGGTGGAGGTTTGTCAAGAAGAGGAACATGGGGTACATCAGAGAAGGTTCCTTTAAGACAGGCGAGACCTAAGGTTGTCTGAGGATGGAAGAGGAAGGGGAGAGGTTGATGTCGCTAAGTCAGGGTGAGCGGATGTGTCAGGAAGAAAGACAGCACATACTAAGTAGCTCCTCTGTGTGGCATCCGAACCACTCCCCCTGAGGTATGTGGGACACCCCTTCCTCTGAAAGAGGAAACCAAGGCTCAGAGAGGTTAAGTAACTCGCCCAGAGTCACACAGTAAACACTGGAGCTGGGATTCCAGCCCAGACCTGCCTGACCTGCAAGCTCACGTTCTCTCCTACCACCACTCTCTTCTCAGGGGCCAGAAAAAGAGGGGTGTCTGAGGGGGAGGCAGCAGGGAAGGAGGGGTGTGGAGTACGTGGTGTGGGCAGGGCCTCACCCCCCCACCCCCATGTCAAGTAAGTCACACACCGTTTGTTATGTCCATCCAGAGCGGGGACTCTGGAGCCCGAGGGCCTGGGCACAAAGCCCACCTGTGGACCTAGCAGCCGTGGGGCCCCGGGCAGGCAGGTTTCCTGCAAGCGCCTCAGTTCCTCTCTGCAACACGGGTGGCGGCCAGGATGGTGGGAGAGGACACACACGGTGTGGGGCTCAGTGAGGCTGTGCTATCATTCCCTCCCTGAGCGGGCCCTGGCTGCCCACTGGGGACCTGGGACTGCACAGGGATCCTACAAGGCACTAAGGCATCTGGGAGGTGTCCCAGGGCTGCCGGGCCAGCAGGGCCTTGGGGTAGGGGTGGGGGTCAGAGTCAGGAGGCTGTTCTGGAGTGGCCTTCTGAGCCACACACTGAAGGGGACTAGGATGTAAAGGAGGAAAGGAGTCCCGGAGTTCCAGGCAGAGGGCAGAGCAGGTGCAAAGGCATGGATGTGAGAGGTCGAGGGGCTTTGGGGCGCCTCCAGGCGGCTCTGGGAGCTGGCAGAGCCCTCAGGCCTGAGACAGAGCCTCACCCATGGAGGGGGCAGGGCGTTCCCTGCAGGGTCAGCCGGTATGGGAAGGAATGTGCCCCCTGCCCTCTCTGCCCCCTGCCCCCTCCTCACGGGGCTCCCACGTGCGACCTGACCCCGCAGCTTCTAAACTGGGCTTTGCTCTTTGATGGTGGCAGCAGCAGCAGGCAACTGGGTGATCCCTTTAAAAAAAACAAGGCTATTTGGAAAATTCCACTGTGGTGTGCAGGAACTCGGAGCCCCACCCCCAAGTGCTTTCTGTGGTTTCTTGGTACCTAGAACCTTAAGACCTCCAGCCCCGGACGCTTCTTAAGCATTGGTGAGCCGCAGGCCCCAGGGGTCCCCTGCCTCCCCAGCCCCAGGCCATGGGTTCCATTCTTCGGAGGGTCTATTGGTTTCATTATAACTTACTTCTTCCGATTAATTACATGGGATGCTCTGAGAATTAGTGACCTTTGATCTGGGGTCAGACCCATCTGGATTCAAATGTCCCCAGTAAAATGGGGCAACAGCACCGCACAATGGGGCTGCTGGGGCAGCTAGAGATGCTATTACAGACTGTGGGCCACACAGACCGCAGTCACAGGGCTCTGTTGTCAGCACGCCCATGACAGCAAGCCGCTGTGCGCTGATTACCTAACCCCTTGGAGCACGAGTGTTCCCATCTGCAAAATGGGAACAGGATTTGTCTTGCTTTGGTGGGAAGGGCAAGGGTGCAGAGCTCTCATCCCATGGCCCCAGGTTACGGTGCTTTCTGAAGTCTGTGGCTTACCCATCATGATGTCAGCATCTTAACGCATCTCATAAATAGAGCATATGTCCGTTGTGGGAAATCTAACAATTTCAAAATACCTAATCAGAAGACATTCTGTGTGTTTTGATATCATTTCAGTGTTTCTTCCTGTTTATTTTTGTGCATAATGCAGAGTCCATTTTCTTTGATTATACTTTATTTAAAACTTAGTATCACTCATAACTTAAGCATCTCTTTGCTATAATAAACCACTTGAAGATTTGTGGCTGCATATAAGTCTCTCTGTTTAGCTAACCTTTCCCCATGGTTGGACAGCTACATCGTATCCATTTCACTGTTGTAAGTTAACACTGTGGTGAGCATCTTTTTGCAGCGGTCTTTGCCTGAATTTTGTGGTAATTTTATAAGGATAGCTCCTTGCCAGTGTACTTTTAAAAACATTTTTAAATAAAAAAATTTTTTGAGGGGGGAGGTAATTAGGCTTATTTATTTATTTCTTTTAATGGAGGTACTGGAGATGGAACCTAGGACCTAGTGCATGCTAAGCGTGTGCTCTACCACTCACTCTATACACCCCTCTCATTGCCCTAGCGTACTTTTAGACTAAAGGGATTCAGTGTGTTATAACTTTCTCTTTGGCTGGAACCACACCTTCTCCCTTTTATAAACGTGCTACTGCTAAGAGTTCCGCCTCCTTGAATTCACCGGTGGTAGTCTACCGCAGGTAGGAAGCAGGTGGCTGCACTGAGTGCGATCGAGCTGATGACCTGGCATGCGGGTCTCATGCTGTTTCTTGCAGCAAAACGCAGGGGTTCATGGTGGCTGCTCTGGTTATCACAACACTTTTCTGTCTCCATCTTTCCTTCTTCTTTTTTTGTATATATATTTTTATTGAAGTATAGTCAGTTTACAATGTTGTGTCAACTTCTGGTGTACCGCACAGTGCTTCAGTCACACATGAACACACGCATATGTGTTTTCATATGCTTTTTCACCATTTCACTATAAGATATTGCATATAGTTCCCTGTGCGTTATAGTATAAACTTGTTTATTTTATATATATTATATTAGTTAGTATCTGCAAATCTTGAACCCCAGTTTATCCCTTCCCACTTGCTTCCCCCCCAGTAACCATAAGTTTGTTTTCTATCTCTGTGTGTCTGTTTCTGTTTTCTAAATTAGTTCGTTTGTCTATTTTTTTTTTTTTTTTTTTAGATTCCACATGTAAGTGGTATCACATGGTATTTTTCTTTCTCTTTCTGGCCACGTTTCTGTCTTCTATGGGCCTGCGGTGCTGGAAGGTTTACCTCCAGCGACCCAGGCTACTCCTGAATTCATTTTTTTTCTCCTATTGCACAATTTCCAGAAGCAACCAGAGAAACCCATATTCTAGGCATTGTGTCCTAAAAATAAGAACTTGCATCTCCACAGGGAAATCTTTTACCCCAAGGAATCAAGACAGAAAAGATAAGCTTCCCTGGATTTCTGAAAGCCTTCGGGCCAGAGGGCGGCGCTTTTGAAATAAAGGACGGTGTAATCTGCCTTTGCCCGGCAGAGTCGGGCCCACTGCCAGACCACATGGAGTGTGTCAGTTGCTGGACCCTTTACTCACACCCTGGCCCCTGGTGGCTCTGAACAGAAGCTGGGGACAAGGAGGGTAGCGGGGAGGATGGCGAGAGGCCAGGAGCTCCTGGATGGTGGGGGGAACGCTGAGGCCTGGGCTGAGTGTCCTCACCTCCCAGTGCCTGTTTCCTCACCTGCAAAGTGAGGGTCAATGTGGCAGCTTGGCAGGTGTGGGGCTCACCTGGCAGGTGTGGTGATGGCGTGAAACAGCCAGCACAGCAGAGGGCACCTGGGGGAGCTGTTTCGAGCGCAGGGTTGAGAATGTTTTTTTCATTTAGTCAGCAGACACTGACGGAGCTTGCACTTGGGGGCTAGGGAAGAGGCAGGGGTGAAATGCGTGTTTGGGCACCTAGATCCCCACAGCTCCTGGAAGAGCTGTGGTGGCGGTTTGGCAGGGCAGGGGACCTCTGGCCTGGGTCGTGTGCCCAGCACTTGCCCCACCTGACCCTGGGCCCTTCCGTGTCTCTCTCTCTGAGCCTCAGTTTCCCCACTGAATGATGAGAGGGGTGGGCTGGACGATCCGTAAAGGTCCTGTCGGCTCTGACACTGCTTGTGACCCTTCTGGGGTCTGCACCTGGCCAGTTCCCATTCCCCTTGCAGGGGACGTGGCTGCCTCTGCGAGCTGCCACGTCTGCCTGCCCCCTGAGCCCGGGGTTCCATGGGGGCAGGAACTGTGGGCTGTCCGTCACGCTGGTGTCCCGAGCCCAGCAGGGGGCCAGCACAGATGGCTCCGGGCTTGTTTCCAGTGTCGGACATCCTGGGGTTCCCCACTCGTGGTTGGCGAGCTTGGGGAGGCTCAGAGGTCAGGCTTGGAGAAGGCCATCGGTGGGATCCCCGAGGTGTCCCAGCGCCTCTCCTCACCTTGGGTTCACAACACACTTTGTCTACATTATATTGCTGGGGAGATGCCAAGAGCTCCCCAAACATGCCAGAAACTGACAAAGCCAGGCAGTTTTTTCACATTTATCCATTGCTCTCGTGTACTTTGACTCATTCAATCCTCACACAGACGGGGAGGTGGCGGTGCTGTGAGCCTTGTAGAGATAGGGAGAGTTGGGGAGGGGCTGGGAGGGAAGGTTTCAGGCTTAGCCGGGCCCAGTGCCTGGGATCGAAGAGACGGAGCTGAGGGCCTGCTGCTCACCTACAACAAGCAGCAGCTTTTCAGCCCCCAGAGGAACAGCCAGGCGAGAGATCACCCTGGGACCCCGGACACTAGGGCCGCGTGGGGAGCTGGGATGGCTTCACCAAGGCAGGCAGCGGTGAGCCGGCAGAGGGGGACAGGGTGCGAACCCCCCCACCCCATGCGGTTGTTGTCTCCACATCTGACACAGGGCGGCGGCGGTGAGGAGTGCCAAGAGGCGCTCAGATTCTGAGAGGTGCTGAGAGTGCATGCTGCCGCACAGCTCATCTTGTTCATTTTTAGTTTTATTATACTCAAGTTGCCATCAGGATTTATCTGAACACTTCTGGGTGCTGATGACAAGGGGAAAGAAATGGGTCAAACTGTACTAAGGGTGTTAAGTGCCAGATGGGCTCCAGGGAGGAGCTCTGAGTTGGGGAGCAGTGGAATGGGGAGACAGTGAGGGAAAGGCAGACAGGGGGCGCCAGATACAAATCCGTGGACCACAGACTTTTTGGTTCTGGATTTAGAACAATGATTCCTGCGACTGTGGGGTTTTAAAACCCTAAGGCTCAGCATGAGGGCTGGAGGGGATTTGGGGAGTTGCAAAGAACACTGTAAAAGCAGATTTATTAATCCGATATATTAAAATCCTAATTAAGTCAGGCCCAAAGTCTACGTTCCTGTTAGTGTTTTCTTAAAATAAGCTAGGAAGGGCACACTGGGGTTTGAAGGGGACCTGATATTATTTTTCCTCAGAACATCCAGAAATGTAAGCATTTATAAAGTTTCTATGATGCTCTAACCGCTGTGAAGTGTGTTAATGTATTCTGTTAACAGATTTCCTTTTTAAAGTACTCACCCCTCCTGCCACTATAAACTAAGAGGTGCTAAGAGTTTTTAGAACTATGACCCAGACAGGAGAAACAAGTCGGGGTTCTCTGGCCCATTGCTGATGACCACAGCTCAAATGCACCTCCCACTGCATGTTTCCAGATGCTGTGATGGAGAGATTACCCTTCCTATCCCTGACCGCTCTCTAGGTGCAGCTGTCGTCCCTGGGAGCTTTCCTGTCTGGTAATGCTGCCTGTAACAGCCCTCAGGGCTCCTGGTTGGAAGGAGCCAAGCCTAGTGTGGAACCCAAGCTTTCCAGCTTCCCACCACTGGAGTCTTTCCTCTTTTTATTTATTTATTATTAGGTTTTTTTGTTTGTTTGTTTTTTTTTTTTTGTAATGGAGGTACTGGGGATTGAAACCCAAACCTAGTGCATGCGAAACACTTTACCACTGAGCTATACCCTCTCTCCACCCCCACCATTCTTTCTTCTTGCTTTGATGTTCCCAGAATATAATAATTCAACAAATATTTAAGTGCCTAGTATTTGCCAGGCTCAGGGAACATACCAGTAAAGATAAGCCCAATTTGGCTCAGGAAGCCTACATCCTCGACGCGGGATGAGGAAGGGGTCAGTTACTAGGGAACAAGAGCTTTCTTATTCAGGGCCTTGCCTGATCTTAGAAGGCGGTCTGGGTAGGGGCAACTGGCTTCCGATCCCTTTCAGCTACTGACTGGACCTGCGACCTTGGATAAGGGACTTCATCTCCCACCCTGCACAGGGGTTTGGATCACAGACCCTGTCTCTGGAGTTTCTGCAATGTTGTTGGTAAGTAGTGTACATGAACGCTAGGCCAGTGGTTCCCAAACTTGTCTGCACATCACACAGCTTTCAAAACTCGTATCTCACCTCCAGAGACTGTGATGTAGTTGGCCTAGGGCATGGCCTGGACTTTGAAATTTTCAAGATCCTCAGGCGATACTAAAGTGCAGACAAGTTTGGGGAACTTAAGCACTAGGCATTGTGTAACAGCTTAATAAAAGAGAACTCCCTGAAAAGCCCGTTTCACAGATGAAGACACTAAGGCCGGGCAGACATCAAAGCGACGTCCAGGAGGCTGCACGTCTCGGGTGAGAGCTCTGACCCAGCCCACCAGACCTCTCTCCTGCGTCCAGGTCCGGGCCGGGACCCTCCTCCCCATCATGCCTGCCCTGGGGCAGGGGCGCCCATCGATGCGCTCCGCCGCTCGGCTCCCCACGCCTGGTCCCTGCCCGCTCGTGCCCCTTCCCCCTCCCGGCCGCTTCCCACTTCCAAGATGGCCGCGGGTGGAGCCGACCAGGTAAGGAAGCCCCTGGCGGGTGTCCACGGGGGCTCTGCGGGCATGAAGATCTCCTCAGGCTTCCCCTCGCGGCCCCGCTTGGCCTTCGGGAGAGAAAAGGACTGGCAAAGCCGCCCCGAGGCCCACGGCGGGCGGGCAAGCGGGCCAGAGGAGGGGCAGCAGGACGAGCGTCAAGCTCCAGGAGCGGCGGCGGCGCGGCGGGGGGCGGCAGCCCGGGCGGAAGATCGGCCGCGCAGGCAGGGGGCGGGGCGGGGCGAGGGCGCGCGGGGCGGGGCGAGGGCGCGCGGGGCGGGGCGAGGGCGCGCGGGGCGGGGCGAGGGCGCGCGGGGCGGGGCGAGGGCGCGCGGGGCGGGGCGAGGGGCGCGCGGGGCGGGGCGAGGGCGCGCGCCGCTGTTAGCCGCGGGCGGCTAGCTAGCACCTGCCCGCCCGGCCCGCCGCCTGCAGCGCCCGGTGTCCTCGCCGCGCAAGTTGCGGGTCCCGTGGGGCCTGGGCTGCGGGCCCGCGGGCCCCGGGGATGGCGTCGGAGCCGCGCTAACTCCGGTACGGAGGGCCCCCGGCGAGGGCTGGACCGAGAGGGAGAGAGGGGGCCTCGGCGCGCGGGGCCGCTGCCACCTGCTGCAGCGTCGGCCGGAGCCGGGAGGCGGCCTGAGGCGGGTCAGGGCGGGTCTCCCGGTTTCAGGTCCAGCCTGGGCGCCCCCTCGCCGCGCGAGTGCTGCTTCCTCTCGCGCCGGGGAAGCGCGTGGGGCCCGGGGAACATCGCGGGGCCCGGGCTGCTCTCGGCTCGTCCGTTCCTGGGTGAGACGCGCGCCCTTGACACCCTCCTTTTCCGGAACTTGAAGAAAAGTTTTCCCCCTCAGACGCGCCGGGCTCCCCCGCCGGGAGAGGAGCCGGCTTGGCGCTCGGAGCCGCGCACCCGACCCCGGGACCCCCTCCACCTCGGGCCCCGGACCCCCGGGACCCTTGCCACCTCGGATTCCCTGACCCACGGGAGCCCCCTCCACCTCGAAGCTTCCCAGTCCCTGGGACCCCCTCCACCTCGGAGCCCCAGACCTCTCTGAGATCCCCCTGCACGTCGGGTTCCAGACCCCCTTGCTTCTCATATCGTCCTTTGGCTATAGACACTCCCCACCTCGGACCCCCTAGTCTCCAGGCCATGTACTCCTTTTTGCTTCAGAGACCCCAGTTCCTGGGCTACAGCCCCCCCTCCGCCTCGGAGAGCCTGAGACCCTGAGACCCAGAGACCCAGGCCTGAGGAGCCTTCGCACTGGGAGGGCTGAGAGGCAGGAGGCTGGGGTGGGGGCAGGGAGCTGCGGGGAGGAAGGAATGGGAGGGTAGCTCCACGCTGTGGGGTGAGGCCAGGAGGAAGGCTCCTCGGGAAGCTGCAGGACTGGCCGGCAGACTCCAGACCCCAGGCTCGGGTAGTGAGCATTTTAGTGGTCGGATCCTTGCGTGGCCGTGGGAAACCATTTCTGTTTTAAATTGCACAGGCACCGTTTGCTCCACCGTGGAAGTGGAAGCTTTGCTTTGGAAAGTTCTATGTGCAGGAGGCTGTTTGTTTACTGAGGCTAGCTGAGGAGGGTGGTGTCTTGGGTCCCGTGTCTGCAGAATGTTGGCACTTCACTGTTATCTTGGCTGCCTTTATGGAGGGTGGGTTGCTGCTGGGCACTGCTCAGTGTGAGTGCTGGCCACTGCTAGGTGCTTTGCATGGACCAGGCCAGACCTTACAACAGTCACTTCCTCTTGCTCAGTTTATCTGACCAGTACCAACCCATGTCTCAGTTTGGGTATGACTTCTTCCCAACTTTTTCTTAGACCCCTCCCACCTTGGTTGTTCCCCCTCCTCCTCTCCCCACAGCAAAGGCTGTCTTACTACTGTCTTGGTTGTGATGTTTGACCCCTTGAAGTTGTGGGCTCCACCTGAGTCCCAGCCCTAATGAGAATCTAGCATGTGCTTGGGGTTCAGGGTTATTGATTGAATGCACTTTGGGAGACATTAAGGGAGGTAAAGTAAGTGGTCTAGGGTCACCCAGTTGGAGAGAGGCGAGGATGAGTGTCACTGGGCCAGGCTCTGCTCATCCTAGTGTCCTTCATGGTCCCAGCAGGTTCTGGCGGGTCACTTCTCAGCACTTTCTTGCTCCATGTCAGTGAAACTTGAGTTTTTACAATTTGCCCCCCCCCGCCCTCCACCCTTCCACTTCTCCATCTCTCCATCCCACTGTCCCTCCCCTTTGTCCAGCAAGTGAATTCCTGTCCTTCATGCCTCCGCTTTCCCCTTGCCTGTGCTCTGTTGAAGGCTTCTCTAGTGGGAGGACACAGCTTATCAGAGCAAGTTGTTCCAGAATCTCTCCCCTGTTGGTCAGAGCTGCTGACCGTCACGTCCCCAGCCTGAGCACAGAGGATGCCTACCCAGCACGTCGTGGGTGCTTGTGGAGCTTTGAGAGCTTGGTGAAGATTCATCATCAGAATAGACATTTATACATATGTATAACGTGTAAAAGAGGATTTTAGGAAAATGAGTATGTGTTGTCTGTTAACATGTGTTTAAGTTTCTAGGGCCTGGGCTGTTTAGAATTCTAGACTGTGAGGTTGGCAGGACCTCGGGTAGATCAGCCGGGCCAGTCACCTCATTCTACAGATGGGGCAGCTGAGGCCCAGCACTCACCAGTGCCACATAGCAAGTGTGAGGAGAGACACTGGTGACAGGAAGAAGCCGTACAGTGCGGCTGTGCGCACGTACACCTGCATGTCTGGGCTTGCTCATGCAAATGAGCTGCTAAAATAGTGGGCCTGAGCTGGCTGGCCCTGTCGGGTGCCCAGGGAAGAGTGACACCAGCCAGCATCTTCTGAAGCAGGATTCTAAAGACTTTATGTGGATTTCTTCCCCTCGTCTTGTCAACTGCCTGATGAGACATGGTCTGTAATTGTCCCCATTTTACTAGATGGAAATTGAGGCACAGAGAAGTTAGGAAGCGAGTCCACGGTCGCAGAACTGGGAAGTGCAGGAGCCAGGATTTGACCCCAGGCAGTCTTCCTCCATAACCTGCGTTATTTTTTCCCCTTCTGTCTCTTTATTTTTAAAAATTTTCTATTGAAGTCTAACATACATACAGAGAAGTCTAAATATTGGTGTGTTCAGCTCATTGATTATCACAAAGTTGAGGGTCATGTTCTTAAGTACTCCAGCAAGCCATGTATGGGCTTTGATGTCAGACCTGGTCTGAATACCATTTCTCTTGCTGTGTGACCTTGGGTGAGTTACTCAGCTTCTCTGAATCTCACAGTTTCCTCAGTGTACTTGGCAGGCTTGTGGTGATTAGCGCCTGTGATCGCACCTGGTGTGTTCGGTGTATGGTAAATGTTCAGTAGGTTGTTTATCTTATTAATAATTAAGATTATAAATTATGTTTGCTCTGTTAAGTGGTCTGAATATCTTCCTAACTTGTCAGTTGCCTCTCAATCACGTTGCAGGTACTTACGGTGATTAGTTTTGGTAAATCACTCCATGTAGCTGACACATTTGGGGGAGTGGGGGAACCTCCCTGTGCACTGAGAATTCTTAATGTAAAGTGTCCCACCTGTGCATTTTAAACATAACCACCTTTGGACAATGTAAGTGAAATATCTGTTTCTTAGCATTGGGAAGGAGCCTTTGGGGACCCTCCACAGTTTAACCCCAATTTCGGCCTGGTTTGCTGATGGACTGAAGCTTATTAAACAACATTGTGTTGCGTTCTAGGTGCCTCAAAGTTGCTGTTCACCCTCCAGAGAAATATACTGAGCTTCCAGAAAAAATTTCAGTATTATTTTTATCCTAAAGAATAACTCATTTAAAAACCAAACTACTTTTATAGTTGATTTTTCCATTTTACATAATGTGAATTAATCCATTATTTTAGGCCTCTTGTGCAGCAGTGGAAAGAGTAAGCACCTTAGAGTCAGATCCAGGTCAGCCCAGCAGGACCACTTCATTATACATTCCATTTGTGCCTGGTCTTCTTGTCCGTGAGGTGCTGATGACGGTGTCCCCAGCTCTTGGGCTGCTGTGGAGGTTACATAGGTGGTGGGCGTGAACACCGAGCACAGTGCCCGACATGTTGTAACGCACACTTGGTGGGCAGGGGCGGCAGCTCGTGCTTATTGTTCCTGCCGAGGCACCTGAGACCCAGAACGTCCTGTGCCTTTCTCCCCAGGGTCCTTTCTGCCTAAGCCAGGACTTGAATTTAAAAGAGGAGACTCACAGTGCTTGGTGCTTGTGGAGCCTCTACAGAACAGGCCGAGTCACATGGGAGATGTCACATAGGCCAGTGGGCTCTCCTTGGTGTCAGGTCCATGGTCGAGATGAAGGCCTGGGGGAGCCACCACTCCTGTGGGGAGCCTGGCAGTCCCACTAGACTCCTCTCCAGGAAACATGAAAGGCCTGTGAGAGGCCGTCTGGAGAGTGATGTAGGTGTCGCAGAGAGAAGACTCAGGTCGGGCCCTCCCTGCAGAACCCTGGGCAGCTCCCTGCATCTGGCTCAGCACTGTGTATTTGCCGTCCGTGAAGTGATGGAGTGCAGTCTGTTCCTCCACGGGAGGGGTGAGGATTTGAGGAGGTGTTTGATGTCTGCATTGGGACTGTGTAAGTAGCAGAGCTTACCAAGGGCCTTGGGGTCACAGACTTGGGCTCAGGCCTCAGCTGCTGCCACATTAAAGTGCAGACCTGGGTCAGCTGTGTGCCTCAGTTTCCTCCTCTGTGTGGGGGGGATAATACCTGGCAGAAAGGGCTGCAGAACAGAATGGCACGTTAAGAGCTTAGAGCAGTGCCTGGCCCTCATGAAGTTGTAGTTCTGTGGTGATGCTCTGGTGTTGTCAGGTGTTGCAGACCTAATTCCTGCTCTCTGTGACACACGTGCCCTCATGCCATGGCTGAAAGAAGGGAGCCGACTGTGTGACTTGAGCGACAAGGTGCGGAAATCTGGCAGAGCTTGGTTGATGGGAGGCTTGGCAGATAAGATGAGTGCACCCTCCTTGGAGGATCTGAGGGTGCAGCACTGTCTGTCTCCCGTGCTAATGGGGGTGCAAGGAGGCCACTCTCCTCCGCAGTATCCAGAGAGGAGCAGAGACAAGGGAGTCTGAGTGTAGCACACGTCCCGTGGACAGGAAGGAGCCACGGAGGATGAGTGCCAGAGGATGTCTGCATGGATGGGCAGCGTTATGTCTCCCTGAAGCCACCAGGGAGTGGATATTTTCCCCCAGGGACATAACCAAGTCATTCAGTTTTGGTTTCATAAACTGTTCCTTTTACTTATGAAGCCTTAGTCAAGACCTAGTTCCATTACTTTTTAAGGAGGAGAGAATTCAACTGTTGCTTCAACATGGGCTTGTTTTCCAAAGCCTCATTCAGAGTCACTGGCAGAGCTGCTGTCCACTTTCTGACTCATATTAAGCTAAAGAAGGGGCCCCTATGGAGTGTTCCAATCTCTTGGGACACTTTCCCTCTTTGCTTCCATCAGGACTCAGTTTCATGACAGGTCAGTAAAAACAGGTCCGATGGTCTTGTTGCCTGGAGTGAGCAGTTCTCCTCGTATCCGTGCTGGACATCCTGTGTCTCTCGTCGAGGCTGGGATGGCTGCTCATCCTCAGACTTGTATCTGGTGTGGGCCCTGCCTGGGCACCGCCGAGAGCTGAGGGTGTGCCGCCGTGGCCACTGCCCGGGAGTTGTATGAGACTGGGAAACAACTGCAGAGGGAAATTCATTTTGCTTTCCTGAGCTGTCGGGTTCTGACTATGTTCCCTGTTGTCTGGACTCGCAGCTGACACAGCGCACAGGACGGTCATCGCTTACTTGCTGGGTCTGCTGTCGGTAGCTCTTCTGTGACCTCCGCTGCCTTGCCTTGTTCTTGAAACACAACCCAGCTCTCGACAGGTGTTTCTTGGGTGGACTGTCCTGAAACCTGTCCACTTAGAATGTAGTTATTAGTAATAATTAAGTCAGCAAGGAGACTTTTGAGTCCTTAACCACATCAGGCAGTAGTATCCAGAAACCATTAGCATGTGACCTCCTGAAGCTTAGAAGCCAGGGGAGAGAGACATGGGAACTGCTGTACATGCAGTTGTTGTAGGTGAGGTGTGGCCACGAAGAGCCTAGGAGGAAGGAGGACCTGCAGCTTCCTGAAAGAATCAGGGAAGGCTTCTCAGTGGAGGTGGCCTTGTAAGGGTGCTGTGTCTCTGTGGCGCATGCGGGTGGACCCCCAGGGGCGCTGATGGCCGGGCAGGGAAGAGTACCTGAGGCAGTGCCACAGTACGTCTGGGTGTTGAGAGGGGTGAGGGTGACATTAAGCAGCTGGTGAGGCTCGTAGGCTGAGCAGGAAGGCCCTGTGCCAGCCTGGGGAATTTAGACTTACCGTGTCTTTAGAAAACGTGTGACTTGGAGGCAGGCCATCTGCAGCTGGCCTCTCGGCTGGCCTCCAAAGTCCACCCTGCAGCCTCTCTCGGAAGCATGCCCTTTGTGTGTGCAGCCCCCCTACTGCAGGGCCCATCGGAAGGCAGGTGCTCTGGAGTGCAGCTTCTGGTTTTATGGCAATGGTGGCAGCAGGTGGAAGGGTTTGAGGACAGATGGCCTTGGCCCCTGCAGAGTTTGGTTTTAGAGTATGTTGCATGTGGAAGTAGTTTTTTCCTTTTAGGTTTATTTGTCCAAAGGCTGACATTCTGTTCCTGAGGCATAAGGAACTTAAACTGGACTTGGAACCATCAGAGGCCTCAGAGGCCCCTCAGTTTCCCCTAGCAGAGTCCCTCGGGCTGCCCTCCATGGCCCCCAAGGCAGAGGAAAGGGGAAGGACCAGGCCACCGCCAGGCGGCTTTGCACTCTGTGTAAACTTGTTTCTCTCTTCCCTCTGCTTCCATCTTGGCAGCTCAGAGGAGAAGGGCTCCTTGGGTTCACTGAACTCACTTGTTACGTGTTCCTGTCTATTCTAGTGTCAAAATTTCAGTTTAAATTCTTTTTCAGGTATTCCAGCTCTTTATGTGGCTAAAGTAGAGGAAATTCACATTTATTGGGCACCTACTGTATGTCAGGTGCCAGTGTGCCAGTGTGTCACCAAACCTTCTCATTTAATTTATCATCAGACAAGCCTGTGAGTTACATGGTATTGTCTCGTTTTACCGCCGGGGAGGCGGGAAGTTGAGGCTCAGAGGCACCTCCCTGGCTGGTGAGGGGCAGAGCAGCGTCTCAGCTGGGCCTCTCCGGCTCCTAGCTCTGCTCGCCGGGAGGATTTCTTCTTGTGTTTATGGCTTTTTGCCAGTTTGACCTGTTGGAGTGTTGATGGTGTTTTGATAATTCTAATTACCTTTGACGTTGCCAAAGATGAGCTTTTAACTATGTGCCAAAGATGTTTCTTACTGTATTTTCTTTTTAATTAAAAAATGTAGAACTTTTAAATTTGTGTACTGATTTGTCTTCATGTGCCTCCTGTTGTGAAGTCTGTTGTTTCACAGAGTGGTTCCTGGAGCAGGGTTCCAGAGGTAGTTTGCTGTGGCCTTGCCTGGGAGGAGGTCCTGGCTGGGGACTCAGGGTGAGGGCTCCAGCCTAGGAAATTCAGGGCAGTGTGAACTGCAGAGCATCTAAAACACGTTCTCGTGTGGTGAGATGATGCCGGATCCTCTTGGATTATGAGCTGGGTTTTGCTCTGTAGCTCAGAGAAGCGTTCTACTTTGTGCAGCACTTCTATAGTCTCATTTTTGTATTAAGCTCTAATTTTGTTGGTATTTTTGTTTTGGTGTAGTGCAGTGTGGTTCTGCCTTCTAAGAAAAATTGATAACCAATTAGCAAGACACCATGATTAAATAATCCTTCCTTACTCAGTGGGTCACATCTCAGGTTTTTATATATAGTTCAGTCTATTTCTGAATTCTGCATTTGAATTCATTCCTTCTTATTTCTATTTTTGCTCCAGTGCTGCACTGTCTGCCTTGTTCCTTTAGTTTCTGGGAGGGAGGGAGATGATTGCTCCCCCCGTTTCTGCTTTTAATGAATTTGCTTTTGCTGTGTTGACATTGAGAGGCAGGTCAGGCTTCCGGAAGGGGAGCGAGAAGCTCACTGCAAAAGCTAAACTAACACCCCAAAGGCAGTGGTTATCAGGGTTATTGCCAGGCTTCAAACCTTCACCTCCTTGCTGTTTAATGATAACAGCTCCCAGCAGGGTGCCTGCTGGGGTGGGGGTAATGCTGGCGGGGGGGCTCCTGCATGCTTTTCCCATGGTACCTTATTTAATTCTCCCAGGGCAGTCTAGTGGAGCTGGGGTTGGGACCCAGAGATGTCTGAGTCCAAAGTTCCATTCTTTACGTTTTTCTAATCCATGGATCAAATTTAAATGCACCCCCGGATTTCTGTAGTTTTTGACATTTTTAAGGACAGTAGAAGGTAACATAACTTATGTCAGGGTTCTTAGTCCACTGGGGACCTGGCTGCCCAAGCTGGTGCACCTCCCATCCCCTCATCGCCACCCCAGTCTTGGGCCAGAGAACTGTAGGCAGGGCATATGTGTCGCTGGCAGCTCTGACTCAGCTTGCTTAGGTGTTTACTGCAGGTTCATGGTCTTTATTTTTTCCTTTGTTGTTTTTTGTCTGTACTGAGCCAGCCTTCTGATCTGGGTTTTTATAACCCCAGACTTAGCCATTCATCTGCTGGGTATGGCTTGTTTTGGGGTCAGTCATTTAGATCCAGCTCTGCTGCTAAGTAGCAGTATGATCTTGGATCTGTTTCCTAACCTCTCTGAACCTCACTTTCTTCCATGGTAAAAGGGATGATGTGCCCTGCCCTGCAGACCTGAGTAAGGTGACTAAAGCATCGTGGAGAGCCATGGCTAACTTGGATGTGTTTGGGGTAATCTCACTGCACAAGGTGTACACAGTCATCTGTCTTGATGAAGACCTTTTGACTTTTATGCTGTCTCAGAACAAGCAGAACCTTGACTTACGTTTAGATTTTGAATTCACATACTTTTACGGGTATCCTGTTTCTCATTAAAAAACACACACACACACACAAAACAAACCCCCTCTCTCCCTCCCTGGAAGAGTCCTCATGCTCCCAGTGCTGTCCTGGGGATCACAGATGGCACTGGTGGGGTGGAGGTTATGATGATAAGGGTGATTATATATACCCATCTTAAATGTAGCCTTTGTTTGAGTTATCTTACTGTTATTTTATATCATAATATATATATTATAACTCTAGCTTCCGGTCTTGACTTAAAACTCTGGTATGTAGGACTTTTTTTTAGGATCATTCCTTTAAAAGGGGCATCGAAACATTTGGACTGTGTGTCAGAGGAGTTGCATCTTTGGCTTTTTATATCCATTGTCTTAATTTCCATTTTTGTGTTTTTTCTAGTTTCTCCTTGGACCAAGATGACTGATGGAAACCTTTCCACCTCTACAAATGGCGTAGCCTTGATGGGCATTCTGGATGGTCGACCAGGAAACCACATTCAGAACCTGCAACACTTGAATCTCAAGGCACCCAGATCCCTCTCGCTGCCTGAGTATGGGCCCAAGCTGAAACTTGGTGCTTTAGAAGATCGGCACAGCCTTAAGTCGGTGGACTCGGGCATCCCCACCCTAGAGGTTGGCAACCCAGAACCCGTGCCCTGCAGCGTGGTCCACGTGAAGAGGAAACAGTCCGAGTCGGAGATCGTCCCCGAGCGAGCCTGCCAGAGCGCATGCCCACTGCCGTCCTACGCGCCAGCAGCCCCCACCAGCGCCGAGCGGGAGCAGAGCGTGCGGAAGTCCTCCACATTTCCCAGGACGGGCTATGACTCGGTGAAGCTCTACAGCCCCACCTCCGAAACCCTGAACCGCAGTGACAATGTCTCCGTCTGCAGCGTGTCTAGTCTCGGCACAGAGCTGTCAACCACGCTGTCCATCAGCAACGAGGACATCTTGGACCTCGTGGTCACGAGCAGCTCCAGTGCCATTGTGACCCTGGAGAATGACGATGACCCACAGTTTACCGATGTCACCCTGAGCTCCATCAAGGAAACCCGTGACCTGCAGCAGCAGGACTGTGATGAAACTGAGGAGGGAAAGAAATTGAAAATATTGGGACCATTTAGTAACTTCTTTTCAAGGTAACGCCATCTTTGTCTCTCTAGAAGAGCCAGGTTATTAACTTCAGATCAGCTGCATTGTTCTTGTCTGAAATGTGTGTTTCCTCCCTGTTGAGCAGACACTGTCATACAGGTAATCATGCCTTTTCCCAGTAGCCCAGAATCCTCTGGAGTTGTGTATAGGACTGGTCTGTCAGTGATTCTGCGGCTTGATTCCTCGCTGCTAGCTGTCACCTCCAGTGTCCTTGACTCACTCCACAGTCTTGTCACTTCCTGGCCTTTGACCTGCTGTGGCTGAGGGTGACCTACAAGTGGACAGTGTAACCAAATCAGCAACGTTTGTGAGGGCCCTTTACATTGATAACCTGAGCTTCTTGGGCCATGAAGAGGGACTGGTGAGGGTGACTGATCAGAGTCATAGCCCCCACGTCTTAACTCCAGCCCCTATTGGCATAACCCAGGGCTTGTCCATCAGGGCCCTTCCTGGTTGTGTCCCTTGCACCCCTGCATGGCTGTACTCTTGTGTTCACGTTCTGCCCCTGGTTCTGCTGCTGGGGTGCGTGCTGCCACTGCACTGCAGCCACACATGTTCCTGCCAGGAGCGTTTCTGTGCTCGACCCAGCTGCCCCGTGCATGTGCCTGTAGCAGAGCACGTGTTGGACATTGCGGCACTGGGTGTCCCTTTGAGATGGTGTGACATGCTGACTTGAGTCAGCCAGAGACTTCTGTGGCTGTGGGCACGCGTGTTAACTTAAGGCGGTCTCAGGTATGTCATCGGCTGGAGATGCAGATCATCTTGGATGCGTCTAAGACCAGTCCTGAGAGAAAAGATCTCCGATGTGGGCTGTGGTTTTGTGGGGCACCTGTCTCTATGATGTGCCCGTGAACAGGTACTGTGCTCCTCCCGAGGAGAATTCCTGGCCCCAGAAGCCCGTAACTCCGTGATCGCCTTCAGTGGGAGGAACCCAGGGACTGTGGGCGAGACTCACTGTCCACACTGAGTCCACAGCCCTGAAATAGTGCTGTTGCAGCTCAGGTTTGTGGGGCTGAACTGTTCCCTTTGCTCAGATCAGTGTTTTCCACTTTCCCTGTTTATGAATACCATCTGAGTGCCTGTGAAGTATGTCTCTTAGAACTCATCCCAGAACTCCAGAATCAGAATCTCAGAGGAAGGGCCTTGGAGACAGGTTTTCAGAATCACCTGGTTCTTGACAAATTTGGGAAACCCTGCTTGAAATGCGGATGCCTGGGAAACACATAGAGGAAAGAGCTTAGCTTTGGAATTCAGGAGACCTGCACTCACTACTAGCTGTGTGACCTTGAGCAAGTTACTTCACCTCTCTGAGCTACTTTTCTCATATCTAAAATAGCATGAGTAAGTGCTCAGCACATGATGCCTATTATGTTGTTGATGTACTATTTATGTCGTCTTACCTGCATTGTCCTCATTATTTGCCTTATGTCTCAGTTTCTTCCTCTGCAAAATGGGTTCATGATGAGACCCACTCATATGGTGCTCATGGGGATGAAGTGCGCTCCCTGGTGTGAAACTTGGTCCAGACCCAGGCAGAGTAGCTCTGAAGTGTCAGTTGCTTGTTGTGACGGCCATGACTTCATCCTGCTTTGTCTGCTGCCTTTGTCTTACTGTCTGTGTTGGAGCCTCTTTTCCTTTGAAAGGAAATAACGTTAATGACTGCGGATTGTTTCTTGAAAGTCTTTCTTTCTCAGCTTTGTGCCACAGAAATCAAATATCTCTTCTTTTATTTTTTGATTCTTGTCTCCTTTCCTTTGTTTTGATGGCTGTGACATTATTGTTGTGAGCCACTATTTAAGTACCTTTGTGAAGCAGGTAAAATATTAATGACAAATGAATCAAGATTTGTAATATTGTGAGCCAAGTGTAGTGAGTTTTTTGTCCTAGAGTCTTGAAGAGTTTCCATCTGTAATTCCTTTGAGAGGAAAAGGGTTCTGGGCCAGAAATGTTTGGAACCCACCAACATTTTGCAGGTGAGTGTATCTGCAGGTGAGTTACAGACGGGGCTTGGCACACAGCAGGTGCTCAGAGGACGGCGTGAGTTTTTGTTGAGGGCAGGGCTGGGGCTTGAGCTGGTCCTTTGCAGTTCCCAGCCTGGCCTTCTGCATCATCCTCTCCACTTTATCCCCTGGGCCCCACATCTCCCTCGATGCTCATGCAGTCTGTTCTCCTTGTCCGGAGTGCACTTCTAGGTTGTAGAAAGCAGTGAGGGCAGTGTTTTGGAAGCTGGTCTAGAAGAATGGGGCTCAGAGGAAGTGGTCAGGGACCTTGCAGCCTGAGGGAGCAGGCCTGTTGCTGACCCTGACTGCTTGATAAGGGTGGCCTGGGTGAGTCAGGAACAGAGGAGCCCACACTCCTCCCCCTGCACCCCGCCCCTGAAGCCCAAGCCCAGCTCCTGTTTGTGCCTTTGTTCTTTTCTTTACACGGACTGCAATAAGCACAATAAGCACCTCTGTTGCACACTCTCCTCTGAGGTTAGAGATAGTCCCTGCCCTTA
Source organism: Camelus ferus (assembly GCF_009834535.1). Taxonomy (NCBI): domain Eukaryota; kingdom Metazoa; phylum Chordata; class Mammalia; order Artiodactyla; family Camelidae; genus Camelus; species Camelus ferus. Next base: position 3,886,319 of record NC_045697.1, on the reverse strand, counting down.
AGGAGCTCACTGCCAGTGGGGGAGACAGATGAGCACTCCGGGGGTGGGGGCTCATGAGTGTCGTCATTCGTGTGTGTGTGCGCGCGCTTGTGCATGCGTGCATATCAGAGATACAGAAGTCAGGAGTGCTGGTTCAGGAGTCAGGCTGGCAGGGTTCAGAGTGAGCTGCCCTATTTAGTAGCTGTGTGGCCTTGGGCAAGTTACTTCACCTCTCTGAGCCTTAAATGGTGCATAAAAGTACTGTGTAAGGTTCAAGATCAAATAGGTAAAGTATTGACCATCTAGTACACTTTCTGGCATGGAAGGTAGTAGCTGTTAATGATTCTAACACAAATATTATCACTTCTAAAAACTATGTTTTCTAAAGCTTTCTCTAGTTCTTAACCCCATATTGTGCTTTACTTCAACTGATCCATTATTGGAAAAGATCAGGGTTTCTCCACTTTGGCTCTGTTGACATTTGGGGAAGAATGAACCTTTGTGGTGAAGCCGTCCTGTGCACTGAAATGAAGGCTGTTTAGCAGCATCCCTGGCCTCTACCCACTAGATGCCAGCAGCAGTCCCCAGTTGTGACAGCCTAAAACATCCTCAGACGCCGTCAAATGTCCCTGGAGGAGTGGGGTAGGGTGAGGTAGGAGACTTGGGCAGAATCACCCAGTTGTTGAGAACCTCTGAGCTAGCAGATTGTAAATGCTGGTATTTAGTTGTTTCTTTGAAGGAAGTTTACTAATGTAATATATATATATATAAATTAAATTATAGTTGATTTACAATATTATATTAGCTTCAATGATTTGATGTTTTATAGATTACGTTCCATTTAAAGTTACTATAAAATACTGGTTATGTTCCACTAATGTAACATATTTTGAGCAGAATCCTCATCTCATATAGAAGAGAGGGACTGTTCTAAGGGATTCTCTGAGCCCAGTGCAATGAAACAGTCTTCATCTAGAAAGCAGATATGAGAGGAATTCAGTGACACGCCAGTTTTCCGCAGGAGACAGGGCTTCAGAAGCCCAGGCTTTAAGGCTTCTAACCTGCTTTGGTCTGGAAGGTGGTAATTAGCTTTGACCACATAGATCTTCTGCGTGGCCCTCTAGTAAGTTCTCAGAAGAGCTGATCTGAGTATCCTTTGCTGAGAAGAGTGCTTGAACTGCCCTTGCAGGGTGAGAAGGAGCTTGCCAAGTGAAGGCATAGGGCAGAGGGAACAGCTCGTGGGAGGCTGTGTTTAAAGACCTGTAATGATGCGTTTTTCCGATCTGCTTCCTGACCTGGCTGAGAGCCCCCCGAGGGCACAGCGTGTGTCTGGTTCGCCCTGGCACTGAGTTGTAATTCACAGAGAGACACCGAGGAGTTGGTGGTTGAGAGCCAGAGCTACCCAGACTCAGGTTTGAACCTCAGCTCTGCTGTTTTTGACCTGTGTGACCTCAGGAAACTTCCTGAACCTCTGTGCTCCCGAGTGTATACTGGGTGACGGGGTTAACTATACTCTCATAGTTGATGTGCGGGTTAAACGTGAAGCTCTGGGCGGAGTGCATGCCCAGTGTGAGCAGGCCAGACTCGTGGCCTTACTGTCTGTTTTTGTTGGGGTTTCACATAAGAGTTCATTTTTTAAAAAGGGTTTGCCATATAAAAAAAACTTGAAACCACTGGCTTAAGAAAAAGAAATCTGTAAATGGGCACTTTGACTTGGTGTCAAAGTGCTCAACCAGAATTTTAGTTCCTAGACCGATCTAGGCTTTGGGGATTTGATCATTTGGAAGGCGGCATGAGCAGTGCTAGGGAACGCACTTGCCCCTTGCTTTCTTTTTAGGGAGGTGTGTTGGCTTACCACCAGGGCAGCTGCATCTCAGAGACGCGCGGCAGCCGGAGCCCCTGGCACAGGGAGGGACAGGCGATGTCTGGTGCTCGCCGGTGCCACTCGGCACTTTTACGTGGTCACCTTGTGTAATCTTCAGCAACCACAGGAGAGAGTGTGGTGTGTTAGATTCTGCGGGCTGGCTTGTTCATCCTTCTAGGGCACTTTCCTGTGCTGTGGAAGCTGGAGGGTTAAAATGGGCATTTCCCAGAGTTGCTGGCAGCTCAGGTTCTGGGCAGGAATTGGGTCCCCTTTATGAGCGGTCTGAGGTGGGGAACCCCCCCCGTCCCCCCGTTTTGACTGTTTCCTGCTGTTTAGTGATGTCATGGAGATGTGAGGCTTTCCTGCGGCATCGTCCCTGGGTTCATTCCCTGAATGTTTAGAAGCAGCTGTGGTGGAGGCGGTCCAGTGTGGGGGGGCTGTCGCGGTGGCTCCCTGACCCTACTGCTTTCATTCTCCGGGTCCTTAGTTCCAGTGGCAGCTCAGATGTGTTAACTCCTCTGGTCCGTCAGTTCTGTGTGGTTCTGGGAGCCATTCCTGGGGGCCCAGTTTAGAGCCGACTCCTTCAGCCCTTACAGCAGTTTTGAAGTCATCTAATTCCTTGAGTTAAATTCCTTTCTGCTTAAAATTCTTAAAGTGGTTTCTGTATTCTGCACTGAAAACTGATGGATTCAGGTAAGTACTGTAAATAATTCTCTCTTATAGGTGAGGAAACTGAGGCAAGGGGTGGTTATGTAGCTTGCAAGGAATACAAAGATGATACAGGGTTTGGGTCTCTCAACTTAGGTTTCTTTCCTGGAAAAAAGAAATAAGTTCGCACTTCAAAGGGCTGTTGAGATTAAATGAGGAGGAAATGTACATGGATGTGAAGCACCCAGCACGTGGCTGGTGTATTAATGTCTAGTTTATCTGTTTATTTTTTGCCTGACTCTAGTTTCTACTGCTTTGACCATTTTAGAATTAGCATCAGTGAACTGAGGTGTAACAGTGTAACTCTGACTTTTCTATAAAATCTACTTGACAGCATTCCTGATGACTTTGACCTGCCGTTTATCTGAGCTGCTGGGGTGTGTGTGTGTGTGTGTGTGTACGCACACGCACCTCTGTGACATCTGGAAGGAGCACTGGCCGGTGTTCTCTTGACCTACCTGTTTGCTGGCAGGTGGTCTTGGGTTTAGTGTTCTTGTTTACAAAATGAGCCGAGGGTATCCACCTTACAGAGTTGTGAGGGTGAAAGGACAGATCTGAGCAAGGTGTTGAGCTCCAAGTGCTGGGCAAGAAGACGTGAAGACGGGCAGACACAGCTGGAGGCCGCTGTGTGCACCTGTGCACTTGGAGGTTCCGTGAGGGTTAGGAGAGGGAGAGGCTTGGGCACAGCAGCAGGCCCCCTGGGGAGCCCAGCAGGAAGTACAGGGGCTGAGGCGCCAGCAGGCCTTTCATAGTGTCTTCCGTGTGCACAAGAGTGAGACAGTGTCTCTTTGGCAGAGGGATTGGCATGTGCAGAGTCGTGGGATTGGGGAAAAGTTCAGCATTTCTGGGAAAGCGCCACAGCAGGAGGTGGCCAGGATGGAAAGCAGAGGTCAGAGAGGTGATGGAGAGGTGGGTGGGCGCTCAGACCGGGCGGGACTTTTAGGACCATGTTTAGACCCAAGACTCGAAGTATATAAGAGCCAGACAGGGTAAGATAAAGGTTTGCCCGGGAGCTGGTGAACTTCCTTGATGGGAGAGGGTTAAACCTGGCTAGTTGGGGGAGCCCTGAGCTGCCTCTGAGCTGCTCCCCTTGGGAGAGGGCATAGCTCCCCTGTTCTGAGCGCACGTCTGGGCCAAGCACTTCACACATGCTCTTGAGCGGGTCACAGCTCTTCAGGTAGGAACTGTTTCCCCTGGAGGTGGGCTCAGAGAGGCTAACTGCATCCACTCCAAGTGGCAGAGCTGTGATTTGAACTTCCGCTTGTCCAACTCCAAAGTCCATGCTATTTCTACAAAAGACACCACCCTGCCCCTTGTCACGTGTATTCTGTGACCAGCAAGAGGGGGAGCTCTGGGCAGGAAGAGCAGGAGGAGAGGAGCTGAAAGCAGGTGCAGTGGAGATTCTGCCAGGTCAGCGTTCCCAGAGCTCACAGCTGCTCTGCAGAAGGGTGGGCAGGGAAGGATGGGTGGAAGTCGAGCAGAGACTCCAACCCCAGGGAGGCGGGGCTGTGGGTCTTCAGTTTCCAGAGCTTGGGAGCTCCGCAGGGGCAAGAGGACGTTGTGAGCAAGCAGGTGGAGAATGCCTTTTCCTCCCCAGGAGGTAGAGTTATCCAAGCATTCTGGAGTGTGGGAGTGGGGCTGGGGCAGCTCCGAGTCCTGAGGCTTGCTGGCTCCAGGGCAGGGTAGAGGTGGCAAGGGAAGGCTGCAGCAGAGTCAAGGACAGGTGCTGCCTAGGTCTTGAGCATGAGAGAAGCACAAAAGATTTTAGCAGCCAAGCCACCTAGTTAGGGTAGTTCCTGTTAATACTAATGGAAGATCTGGGAGGTGTCTCCATTATTCAGAGAATGGCCTTTCTGTTTTATTTCACTGTTTTCGTAGGCACGTAATTACCCTGGGTCTTTTGACCCTGCTTTGAAACCCCAACCCCAAGGTTTTCAGGTCCTCCGTTGTGAATTCTTATACCAGATGGATTTTCAGCAGCTCAACCCCCTTGATTACAGAGTGACTGCACTTCCTTTCCAACCACTGATTTATGCAGCTAAGCTCTCACCAACCATTGTTTTGGCACCTGAGAGGTCGTCGGTGACTTGACTAGACATGTTTCTCTTACCCCAGGTGAGCTTCATTTTGAGGTTGTCCTTCACGTTTGGAGAGGATGCAGCAGAGAGTGTCCCTCTGCAGACATGGCTGATGGAGCCTCAGGGGGCCAGCTGCCTGTGTGCTGGACTCATGGGGGAGGTTGGTGGTCACTGCGCGCACTGTCTGGAGAGCCCTTCGGTCGGCGGCACAGCTGTGCTCAGAAAAAACAGCTGGGTTTGTTAAGGGTGTTGCTTCCCTGTGCTTTGCTAGGCTTTGTTTTCTTTTGGCAGCGAATTACAGCCATAATTATTTATTGAGGGCCTGCAGTGTACCAGGCATTGTGCTGGGTCTTTATTTATGTTTCTCATCACGCGGTCTTCCCGGAACTGCTTACGGAGCACATGCCAAGGCACTGTTCCAGGTGCTTGGGATTCATTTGTGGACAAAACAAAGACCCTTGTCCTCAGAGAGCTTATATTCTAGTGGAAGGAGGCAGATGATAACCACAGTTAATAAATAAATGAAGCCTATATGTTGGCAACGGTAAATGCTAAGAAAAAAATGAGAAAGTTGAAGCAGTAGGAGGGACGGGGGTGCTGGAGAAGGCAGGTTACGGAAAAGGCTGGTCAGGGGAGCCACCAGAGCAGTGCCCATCAGGTGAATGAGGAGGGGAGAGCTAAGCAAAGACTCAAAGGGGGTAAGGAAGTTCATGAAGCAGATACCTGGGAGAGGAGCGGCTCAGGCTGGGGAAGGGCACAGGCAGGCCCAGTGCATTTGAGGGACGGTGGAGAGGCCCTTGCGATGGTCGGGGTGAGCCAGGGGGAGCGGGAGAGGTGAGGTTATGGAACCAGGTCCTCTGTGGGCCTGCAGCTGCTGTGGGTGATGATGGAGGGGTCTGGACCTGGGGACTTGGGTCTGAGCAGGAGATAGAAGTTAGGAGTTGTTGGTGTCGTAAGTGGTTTGAAACCAGATGAGGTGGACAGAGAGGAGGGCCGAGGAGTGAGTGCTGAGAGGTCTGAGGAGAGGAGGAACGTCACAGAGACCGGGAGGTGGGGCTGGAGAGGTGGGGGAAACGGAGTGCCGTGTCCCCGAAGGAAGCCCGGTGAAGACGAGGTGTCAGGGAGAGGGGTGTGAGCAGCTGGGCCGAGGGTACTGATGGGTCAGGGAGGATGAGGACTGACAGGTGACTTTCGAGAAAGGACCTTGGCCAGGCACGGTGCAGGTGGAAGCATAACTGGAGTGGGTTTAAGGGGGCAGGAGGAGACAAGCTGGAAACAGGAGCTCAGACAGCTCTCTTGGTGGATTAGCTGCACAGGGGAGCGAGCAAAGGGGTGAGAGCTGGAGGGAGAAGTGGTGTGAGGTTTCTTTCTCTTTTTAAGATTGGAGAAGTCTTTCTGTTTTTGTTACTGTTTTTGTTTACTGTTAAGAACACCCTAGTAAAAGAGCATAAGTTGAACACGCCAGAGAGAGGAGAAACCTGGGCATTGTCCTCGAGCCGCCTCCTTGGGGGCGGGGCCTCGGGCTCAGGTGGAGAAGTTGGCTTCAGCTGGGTGGGATCCTTAGATGGACAGGAGGCAGAGCGGGTGTGTGGGCACAGATGCTGGAGGCTCTGTGTGGCCGTAGACGTCTGGAAGTCCTCTCTCTCTGTCAGTGCATGTGGACTACTGTATTGTTTTCAGTGCTGCATCATTTTATTCATGTGAATATAGATTTTTACCAACATATTTATTTACCTTTTAAAAGACAGACTTTATTTTTTAGAACAGTTTTAGGTTCACTGTAAAATTAAGCAGAGATCCCTATACCGCCTGCCCACATGCATGCACAGCCTCCCTGCCATCAACATCCCCCACCAGAGTGGTACCTTGTTACAGTCAACAAACCTGATTGACACGTCATTGTCACCAAAGTCCATGGTTTACAGGAGGGGTCACTCTTGGTGTTGCGGGGTATGTGGGTTTGGACAAATGTATAATGACATGTGTCCACCATTATAGTATCACACAGAGCAGTTTCACTGCCCTCAAATCCCCCGTGCTCCGCCGCTTCGTCCCTCCCTCTCCACGAACCCCTGGTGCCTGCTGATCTTCCTAATGGCTCCATAGTTTGTCTTTTCCAGAACGTCACAGAGTTGGAATCATGCAGTATTGTAGCTTTTTCAGATTGGCTTCTGTCGCTGAGTAATATGTATTTGCGGTCCCTCTGTGACTCTCCACGCCTTGCTGGCTCATCTCATTTTAGTGCTGAGTGACGTTCCCTGTCCGGATGGACCACAGTTTATTTATCCATCGCCTACTGAAGGACATCTTGGTTGCTTCCAAGCTTAGCAATTATGAATGAAGCTGCTATAAACATGTATGTGCAGTTTTTTTGTGTGGATATGAGTTTTCAGCTCCTTTGGGTAAATACCAGGGAGCCTGATTGCTGGACTGAGTGATAAAAGTATGTTTAGTTTTGTAAGAAACGTCCAAACTGCATTCCAGAGTGTCCATACCATTCTGCATTCCCACCAGCAGCGAGTGAGAGTTCTCCTGCTCCACGTCCTCACCAGCATTTGGTGTTGTCCATGGAGAGTCTCTTTCTGTTGCTTCATTTTCTTGGTGAATTAGGAAGCAAGGTCCTCAGCTGCTGGTGACAGTGGGGATGGAGCGCTGGGGTTTTAGGCACAAGAAAGAGATGAAAGGTGTGGATGCCATGGAGGCGGTGGGAGGGGAAAGGGCTGGGGAGCGGCAGGCAGTGCCTCTGCCTCTGCCTCTGCCTCTTCTGCAGTGTGTTCCCTGCGGAGCTGTAGTTTTGCTGAGTGAGTCCAGTGAAATGAGAGGCAGGCAGGGTGGTTGAGAGTACGTGTAAGAGTGTGACCTGGCCTTCAAGCTGAGGGAGGGGTAGGGGATATCCGGAGGGTGTGGGACAGTGAAACAGGAGGATCAGCAGAGACCCCGGTTGATTGGGAAACCAGAGGAGCCAGTTGGAAAGACAGAAGGCTTGCATTTGGTGGAGGTGTCCTCATTGTGCAGACAGGTAGGCTTATGGTCCCATGGCTAGTTGTCAGTGGGGCTTGGAGGGGGTCGGCCCCCCTCCACCCCAAGCCCAGCCTGTCTGATGGTAAAGCTCTACTCTGGGCAGTCGCGTTGTGCACCCTGACTCGTTCCTGCAGATGCTTAACCACTGTCTGGGGGCTGGTGCAGCCTCCACGTGGGAGCAGCCTTGGGGGCCTTCTTTGTGCCCCAGGAGCCCTTGTTCACACAGAGGGGTGGCTCCCAGAGCTCGTGTGTGTCATTGTAGCTGCCCAGTGCTGGGGGTTCGGCTACCCTTCTTCTGGTGGGCCCCATCTCCTGCTTGTTCGAGGTCTGAGAGTGCCCTCACTGCAGCTGCAGTTCCCAGAATGTCTGTCGGGGCTGGAGCCCACCTGAGGGCAGCGTGGGGTCTGCACAAGTAAAGGCCCAGGTGTGCAGTGACTTACCAGTGGCTCTCATTTCCTGGGCGGGTATGTGCTCAGCGGGAGCCGTGTGTGGGAAGGGGCTGCAGAAACCTAACCGAAGGCCCCCAGGCATCAGATGGTGACGTCTTCCTCAGCAGCAGGAAATTGCCCTGGCTCTGCCACTCACTCCCTGCACCTTACAGGTGCTGTGTTTCCATATGTCAAACAGAGAGTTGGGCCAGGTGGTCGTAATGCGATCTGGAATCATTGTCTCATCTGCTTTCAGCGCCTGCTTTCCTCCCACAGGCCTGGTGACCCCTCCTGGAGGAGGTTCCGTTTCTGCCCCTCCCTACTGCGTGCGATTTAAAGGAGAAGAATCTCAGGAGTGGGGGCTCCCTTTGCTGTCGTTCCACGGCTCCTAGCTCTTGTGGTTGCCATGGCAGCTGCCACTGTGCAGTGTCATCCCATGGGCGCCCCCAGCCTTGGTGCCCCTTGAGGGACTGTGTCTCATTGCATGCTGGCACCTAGTTAGAACTCAGTAGGTGCTTGTCAAATAGTTGAATTCAGATGCCACTCATTTCCTCAGTGAATAGCTACCTGGGACCCTCTGCTCCCTTTCTTCCAAATAAACTACCGTGTGGCGCTTATAGTCCACTGCTGCCACACGACTCCAGGAGATGGTCCATGTCAGGCTCTAAGTGCTGGGGAGAAATCAGAAGCAGGGTGCTGGGAGAGGGATGAGGGCTGGCAGAGGATTGGGGTGGGGGGTTCCATTTTAAATAGAATGGTTGGGAAGGGCCTCACTGAGCAGGTGACATTTGAGCAGAGATCCGAGCAAGATGAGGAAGAAGAATGTTCTGGCAGAAGGACAATGTTAAATACAAAGGTTCTGAGGCTGGTGAGGACTTGCCTTGTTTTTCAAATGTCTGTGTCTTGTGACCTCCACTGACCTATACCCATCTTCTCGAGAAACAGACCAGTGGGCTCCACATCTCTGGTCCCACGGCAGTTCCTCAGCCACACTAGCCATATTCCAGAGCTCAGTAGCCACTCGTGGCCAGTGCCTGCCACATGGGACAGCTTGGATTTATCCATTCCCATCATGGTGGAACGTTCTGTTGTCCAGCCCAGGGCTGGTAGAGATGGTCCAGATGACAGTCTGTAACTTTAATTTTAGCCTTTATTCTCATGTCTGAAAGCAGCACATGGTGGTTGTGAAATAATCGAATCAGTAATGAGGTGAATGAAGCCAGGGGGAGCCTGCAGAAAGAGCCTGCGGGACCCCTTGGGGAGAGGGAGGAAACAGGCCGGGTGGCCTGCTAGTAAGGCGGGCGGGGTGCGGAGGGCCGAGCCGCTTCCTCCTCTGGACTGGGGCTTTGCAGGTGTCGTGGCACTCCCGCGCTGCCCCATCTGACGCTGCCCGATCTGACGCTGCCCGCAGCTCCGGGCACACTCACTGAGACACTGAAGAGTGGAGAGGGAGGAGCTGCCCCTCTGACATGTGTTCTGGAGGTGTCTGTTGTGCCTCCAGCAGGCTCAGAGGGGATTCAGAGAGTGCAGTTGTAGAGCCAAAGATGCCAGTGCCCGTTCTGCCCTTCTAGCTGGGTGGCGGGTAAGTTGCTTTATTTTCCTGAACCTTAGTTTCCTTATCTCTGAAGTGACAATTAACGAGGCAACACGTGTAATAAAGTGCTTGGCACAGTGGTTGGCACTGCGCTCTCTCTAGAACTTATCAGGGATCTTTTTTCTGCTTCTTGCTTGAATGAATGAATGAATGAATGCTAGTAAGTGCCAACTTGCCCAGGAGATGAGCAGCAGAAAAGGGAAAACAGAGAAACAAAGGACTCCATCCGTCCTGAAGGGTGGACGCCGGTGGATTTCTTTGGCCTTTTGACTTGACTGAAAGCAGGCCGCCAGTTAGTTTTTCCACGGTCTAGCCAGCGCTGCTAAGTGTGGGTCTTAAGGGAGCAGGAAGGTATTCTGGGAAATCCCAGCTGGGTTTGATGATCTGTTGCCTTCCCATTTGTGGGTTGGGAAACTTGTCTGTATCTGAGGAAAGAAACCTTTTAAATTCAGCCACTTATTGTTGGGTGCTGACGTTGAAATTCGTGTTTGCCTCATGTGGGGAGGGCAGGGACTTTTCACTGCGGAGTGATGGAATTAGTAACATTCAGGAGGGGCCTGGAGTGAGCCAAGAAAGAGCATCTTCAGCCTGCACATCTGTTTATTTGTCCCACTTAGTAGCCAGATGGTGTTCCTGATAAACCGCACGGGCTGCACTGATTTCTCTGCGGTGGGTCTGCCCTGACTTCTGGAAGGTGAAAGTCCTTAGAAATTTCACAGCCACAAGCAAGGTGGTTTTGGGAAGTGGGGAAGAGGAGACTGTGTTTGTTCTTTGCAGGATTCATTTGGCTTCCTGAGTTTATGAAGCACGTTCTGTACAGGCACCATCTGGAGATCACACACTGCATCTTTATGGAAGTTGAAGCTGTGGTTGGCCTGGGAGGGGTGATTCAGTACGAAATGCAGGACATCTTGTGGGAGCGTAAGAGTTTGTGGGGTTCTGAGAAACCCACAGGCAAACCCATTCCCGCAAAGCAGTTCTTCAGCCACCAGCTACTTTCTGCTTATAAATTAACTTCCCTTTCCCCAGGTGGATATAAGATCTGTTCTACTTAAAAAATGTTGGTGGAATGATTCAACAATTAAAACTATCTTATTCTGTTTTCTACCTTGAATAGTATCTATTCTGAAAGTATTTGTTTGTAGGACACCGAATATTTGATACAACTAACATTAAATTCTTTTATGCCTTTTGTGTTTTCCGTAGGCACATCTTACTAGATTGCCACATCAAATCAGCTAGTTCCTGTTTATGTTGAGTGAGTTGGGTTTGTAACTGAGAGTTGTTTCAATTCCAGTTCTGCTGATTCTTTGTTGTGAGTAGTTGTGGTTTGTCTCGGGATTCCTGTAAGGCCCTGTATGTGGAACAATGATGAGTCATCCAGATTTGCCCAATTGCCACTTTGGGCCCCACAACAGTCTAGTTTTCCTGTTAATTCCCCTTTGCTTCCAGCCCGAGGCAAATCCAGGCTCTGTACAGGGTTACAGGGAGTGGTAGCTGTCTGCATCGATTTGAAAATTAGAGTTTGGAATTAAGTCCCAGTTTCCTTTAGGTTTCAGATTTGTGTGTTCAACACATTTCATACCAGGAAAGGGGTGTACAGAGGAAAGGGTTAAGATGGACTCTGCCTCCCAGTTCATGTCCTGCAGAGGTGTCGACCAAAAATAATGCGCAGTCTAAAAGTTGAGAATTACGTTTTATTTGGTGGCCTTACTGAGGACTGTAGCTCGGAAAGGCAGCCTCTCAGATAGCTCTGAGGGGCTGTTCCGAAGAGGTTAGGGAGGAGCCAGGATACATAGGAGTTTTCTGCTGGGGGAAAACACACACACACACACACACACACACACACACACACACACAACCATGTAGCACAAAAGATTACTGCTAATCACAAAAAACAGACATCTTACTCAGGTTAATGATTTTAGTGCGTTTCTATGTATAGGAAGATGCAGGAGTCTGGGCTGATTGAAATTATTCCTTTGATACGTATCTTGACTACCTAGGGCCAGTCTCCTGTTTTTCTCTGTCCTGAGTCTTCTCAGGGTGCACTGTTGGGCTTGATGGCTGCAGCATTCCTTGTTTACTGAAATGGCAGCCAACGTTTTTTTGTCCACAGGTGGAAGGGAGCCTGGTATGAGGAGGAAGAAAAGGGTGAGAGGCCAGTTAGATGAGGAAAAATTATTTCCTGGCTCAACCCTTGGCCTGGCACCTGTTCAGTTACTCTAAGACATTACCCTGAAATGAACATGCTTCATTCCTTTTAGAAGTTCCTTTGACAGCAGTTGTTTTTAAAGCAGGAGAAATTGAGTGATGGTCAAAGTTTGTGGGGAGAACACATGAATATGTAACAAACTTGAAATACATATAATGGCTTAGACACAGTGGAAGTTTTTTCCCACACCCTCCCAAGTTCGTTCTTTCTTGTGACTCTGGCGATTTCATCGTGAGGACTCTGGGCCCCTCTGCATCAAGCCAGAGAGGGGAAAAAGCCTGCAGAGGCTGGACGTGGGAGGTGTTCTGGGCTAGGCACTCTTGAAACCGTACCCATCACTCCACTTGCAGTTTATCTGCTGGAACTCCATCCTGTGACCACACCTACCTGTAAGGGACGTTGGGAAATGGGACCAGTGCCCAGGATAATGAGGAACCGGGCTTGGTGAAGAGCTAGGAGCCTCAGGCAGCCTTTTTTGGGGACCATTTTTCTTGATTCCCACTTCTCCTTTCTTCCTTCTTCATGAGAACTAAGTGCCTGGAGTCGATCAGTTGAATATTCTGTCATTCTCTTGCTTAAATGGTAGTTCTCACCACCTGCAACATAAACTCCAAAACTGACATAGGAAGCATTCTGGATCCAGCCCTATCCACCTCTCGCCTCCAGCTCCCATCCTGTGCCACAGCCACAAAGACTGAGCTCGTTAGTTAGAGTCTCTGAACCTACCGTGTCTTATCTCTGCCCGTTCTGCTTCCTCTGCCTGACAAACTTCTGTTGTCCTTTAGGATTCAGCTGAAGTGACACCCCTTCTGAGAAGCCTTCTTTGATCACCCTAACCCCTTCCAGACCCCTCCTTTGAATCTCATGGTCCCTGAACTTCTTTTGAGGCAGCCCTGACACCCTCTGCAGCCTCCCTCAACAGTGAGCTTCCGGAAGACAGGAGCTACGTCTTACTCATTCTGTTTTCCTAGCCGAAGCAGGCACTTGGTAGATGCTCAATAAATAATCTTAAGTGAATGAGGGATAGACTATAAATCTAAATAAAGAGATCTGGTACACTTTTAAAATCTAAATATTTCCCTTTTCGGTTATATTATTGTTCTAGAATTTGGGAGAAGGCCCTTCCTAAAAGTTTGGTCTCCCACAGCAGGTCACCCAGTGGTGTGGGTTTCAGATGACTCACGTGGCGTCCGCACCTGTGGTGTCTGCAAAACTGGCATGTTTTTCTGAGAGGTTTTTTTTTTTGATGATAAGTGTTTTTACATATGTTTTCATAAAGCTGCTCATTGTTTAAAAATATGTAGGAAAATTTTGGCTTTTTATGTTCATCATTCTATGTTTGTCCTTTTCACTTTTATACCTACTACTAGTTTTCTTTTCTTGCTGTATTGCCTTACAGATTTTCTATGAATTTTAAACATAAGAATGTGTGCTGTTTGGTATCCTGCAAACTTTTTACTTATGGAAAACTTTTTCCTACATAATTAAAAATTAATTATTCATACACTTATTAATGTCTTTGTGGCATTCCATCCAGTGAATCATTTACTTATCCAACAATAAGGAAATGGTTTTTGTTCCCGCTTTGGGGTGATAAAATTACCTGTGTTCATGTAGTGTGCAGTGTCTGCATTTCAGGTGATTTCCTGAGACAGAATCCCAGAAGTGCTTCTTGCTTCCTAACTATGGTCCTGACCCCTAGTCCACTTGGATCTGCCCTCTCCTGAGGTGATGACAGCGAGCCTCCAGGAGCCCCTGAGCTTGATGCAAGTTTACTGGCAGTGAAAAATCCAGCCTCTTGTTTTATGAATGAGGAAACTCTCAACAAGGGCTGCTGGACGGTTTGAATTGCTCACAGCTCAGGTCTCAGGTTACAGTAAACTGAAGTGTGGAAAGATTTGTCTTACCAGGTCCTGCTGTCTACACAATGCAGATACCTTTGGTTTCCTCCTCTCCTTTTCCTGGACCCTTGCTCTGGCTCGTGGGACTGACTCTGAGCCCAGCATTGCAGGTTCACACTTCCCTGCCTTTGCCTGAGATGCCCTCTCCTCTGCCCTGTGTCCCCTTGGCCAATTTCTGAACATCTTTAAGGCCCGGCACAGCTGACGCCTCTTCTGTGCACCCTTCCTTTCATCACCAAGGCAGAGGCAGCCTCCTACAGGCATGCTGCTCTCTGTTCCTGCAGCCTCAGTTTGGTCTAGCTTTGTTCTTGCTCTTACTGTGAGTCCCTCAAGGGCAGGGCCTGGGTCTTAGTCATCCTTGATCCCTGATGCCTGCTGTTCTTGATTGGCCCTGGAACATTAGCAGAATATGGCTTGGTTCTGTCCACTGGAACAGTGTGGACTCTTGTTCTGGAACCACATGTGAGAGACTGGTTTATTTCAATCCACACGGGCAGCTGCTTCGTGTCATGCTCTGGGGGGCTAGGCATTTTCCATATGAGACCAGGGATCTGCTGGGTTCCGAGGGCATGGCCTGGATTTGCTGCAGTGGAGGGAGAGGGCACACTCAGGTGGGCTCTAAAAGCTACCTGAGTTAGGAATTGGCATATAGCCTGGATCAGTGGAAACAGGAGATTGGAAGACCCTAGGAAAGTTTACAGTGTCAGGCAGGTGTTCACAATTTGCTTTTACTTTAGTGAGTAGAATTGTTGGAATGGTTTAAAGCAAAATCTGAAAGTAATTCACTGTTCATGGAAATTGTTGGAATTGTTTAAAGCAAAATCTAAAAGTAATTCACTGTTCATGGAAACTGCTGGAAAGATGTTACTCTTAAATCCATATAAATTAAAGCATCAATTAAAGAAAAGAGATGGCATGAGAAGGGAACATTTATTAGTTAAGGAGCAAAGTTCTCAGCTGTTGCAGCACAATAGAATTGTCCAGGATAATTAAAAAAAAAAATCCAGGCCCCACCCTCAAAGATCAGTTTTAATTGACTTAGGGTGAGATCTGGGCTTTAGGAGTTTTTAAAAACCTCCCTAGGTGATTCTAGTTGAGAACCATCCGTGGGAAATATGGACTTAAGTCCAAATCCAGCCCTTCAGTTTACTGCGTGACCTTAGGCAAGGTTACATCTCTGAATTTCCTCATCTTGAGGAAAATCATAGATAAGTCCCTAGAGCATGGGGACCTGTGTCTCTGGTCTTCGGTGATTGTATTCCTTGAACTTGGCACAGTGCCTGGAACATGGTCAGTGCTCAGTACGTATTTGTTGAATTAAAAAAAATAACATTCATGAATAGGGTTAAGATTAGATGAGATTCGAAGCTTGGCCGTATATAATGAATAAATTTAGTGTTAGTAATAAGCACCCTTAAGAGTCACAGAACAGGTACCTGAGTGGTGGTACCTCACTTCCTCTGAGAAAACTGAGCAGTTCATTTCTTACCCAAAGTTAGGCAGCTTGTTATGAAGCTGGGATTTGAGCCCAGGCCTGCCTGATTCTGAATTCTGTGTATGCTTTTTCCACCTTGGGTCAGATCTTACTCCTTAAGTTCCCTGAAATTGAAAGAACGTAGTCATTTCACCCTGATCCCCAGACCCCTCGTGGTTTGTGATGCTTACAGACTGTTACTACCTAGTGCCTCTGCTTTCCCTCTTTTTTAGTATTCAGTTGGAAATGAAGAATACATGTGTTTTTTCCCTTAGTAGCGTTCTGTACTGCATTGCATAGGCATTTTTTCCCTGCCTTCTTTCTCTCCTTGTGAAAACCTAGGCTGATGTTAGAGAATGCATCCCTGTTTAATTTTTCCTTCCTATATTTAACTGTTGGGAGTGTCTGAAGGAGATTCCAAGGAGGTTGTGATGCAGGGGAACACTGGGTTTTGTTTTGGACTCTGACTTATCAGCGAGAGGCACACAGGCAGGAGTGTGTTTCAGGGTTAGTTAATGAATTACCTGTTAATGCAGCATATCCAGCAGGTTTTATGCCAGGCCTCAGGGTAGGATCCCCACCCCCACTTTGTAGTGGGAGGTGATGCGTGAATAACCAAAATACAGTCCCCAGCTGGCTGTCAGACATCAGTCAGCGTGAACGTGCTCTGGGGGCACAGAGGAGGGACTAGGCAGGCTGGGGCCCCTCAGCCCAAAAGGCTCTGGAGGACAGTGGTTTGAGCTGATTTGGTGTTTGCTGAGGTGTCATGTGGTAATGGGGACAAGTGCCCACTGGCGAGTGTTACCAGTACCTTCCGGGTCAGTTCCTCGCTCCCCAAGGGCAACCACTGCCTGACTCTGTCGTCATACCTGAGGTTTCCTTTTTTTTTTTTTTTTGGAACTTCAGATAAATGGAGTCATACAGCACATACTTTTGTGACCAGCTTTCTTTGCTCACCTTTGTCCGAGGTTCACCCGGGTGGTTACTGTGTGGCAGCAGGGTTCATTTTCTTTCATTCTGTATAGTTTTTAGTTGTATGGATGTACCTCTCTGTGTTCTCCTATGGATGGATGTTTGATTTGTTCCGTTTTTGATGACTGGGCAGAGTGCTACTCTTAATGTTTCTGGTGCCATATACCTCAGGGTGAGAGTGCTGTCTGCTTGAGTGGATGCTGCCGAGTGGTTTTACCATGGGGTGGTACCAGCGCGTGCTCCCACTAGCAGCATGCAGGGGGTCGGGGTGCTCCACATCCTCTCCAAAACTCAGCGCTGTCAGTCTTCTGTTTTTCTTTTGTTTTTCTTTTTGCCATTCTGGTAATAGGGTAAGGGTATGTGGTTTTAATTTAAATGTCTGATGACTAATGATTTGATGCACTTTTTCTTATCTTACCATTGAGAATCATCTGGTGTGACCTGCTTGCTGTCTGAGGTTGTCTTACTGATTTGCAGGCATACTTTATATGTTCAGGATGAGAGTCCGTTGTGAGATATGTGTATTGCAGTACCTTCTGCACTATGGCTTTTGTTTTTATTCTAATAATGTTTTTGAATTTTGTTTTCTTAACAGAATTTCTTAATTGTAATG
The DNA here is from genome assembly GCF_009834535.1 of Camelus ferus. Classification (NCBI taxonomy): domain Eukaryota; kingdom Metazoa; phylum Chordata; class Mammalia; order Artiodactyla; family Camelidae; genus Camelus; species Camelus ferus. The sequence goes on along the minus strand of NC_045697.1, from coordinate 3,869,472 downwards.
AATTCAGCTTTACAGAATTTTTCTTTTTACAATTAGTGCCTTTTGCATCCTGTTAAGAAATTCTTTTATCTTCTAGAAGCTTTGTTTTGCTGTTACCAACTAGATCCATGATCCATCAGAATTAATTTTCTGTATAGTGTGAGGTAGTGAGCGGATAATTTTTATTTATTGTAAAGGTCACCATTCCCCCTGAACCTTTGAAATAAACCAGGTGACCATATATGTTCCATCATTTATTTTTTCTTTCACTAATATTCAAGACCTATAATAGGTCTTGATAGCTAACAGAGTAAGCCCTCTTGCTTTGTTCTTTAACATTATTTTGGTTATTCTAGGTCCTTTTCATTGCCATAGAAATTTACAAATCATTTTGGCAGTTACCACAAAGAATCTACTGTGGTTTTGTGTGGGATTACCGTGAAACCATGGGTCATTTTTTACTATGTGTAGACCTTTTGATCTCTGAATATGGTACGCCCTTCCATTTATTTAGGTTTTCTTTAATTTCTCCACAATATTTTATAGTTTTTTAATGTAAAGCTTTTGTGTTTCTTTCATTAACTTTATTCCAAGACATTTGTTATTTTTGATGGTTTTAGAAATGCCATTTTATGAATGTTGAAATGGAGTTAATTTTTGTGTATAGAGCTTGAAACCTGTGGTCTTGCTAAATTCAGTTCTAATAGTTTATGGATGCTTTGGATTTTATCTGTAGAAAAATCACGTTGCCTGTGGATGAGTTTTGTTTCTTTCCAATTCTTACACTTTTTATTTAGTTTTCTTGCTTTATTGCATGACTAGGAATTCCCATACAATGCTGAATTGAAGTGGTACTGGTCCCTGGGAAAGCTTTTACCATTGCCCCTATTAAGTGTGATTTTTGCAGTAAGATACCTTTTATCAGATACCTTACTTTAAATTGAATACCTTTTGTTAGATTAAGGAAGATCCCTTTTATTCCTAGTTTTACAGTTTAAAAGCATCATGAATATGTTGTATTTGTCAAATGCTTTTTTTCCCCTGTATCTGTTCATGGTAATATGTGTTTTCTCCTTTATTTTGTTTATGTGGTGAATAACATATTTTTCTAATATTATGTAAGCTACCTTTGCATTCCTAGAATAATCCCAACTTGTTCTTGATAAATCATCCTTTGTGTCTGTCATTGGATTTGATTTGGATTTGATTTGCTAATATTTAAAAAATTTTTCTATCTCTGTTCATTAAAGAGTATAGCCTGTAATTTTCCTTTCTTATAATGTTCTTGTCAAGTTTTGGTACCAAGATTATGCTGACCTTATCAAATGGGTTGAGGAATGTTCCGCCTTCTGTTTTCTCAGAGTTTCTATAAGACTTTTCTGTGGTAGTTAAATGAACTGACCAATGTATTAAAACTCAGAACTGTACACCAAAAAGTCAGTTTTCTTGTATATGAATTAAAAAAAATAAAAGCTTTTGCAGGAATTTTTAAAGTGTGCACACATACTCCATGTCAAATGATCCTCTAAGGGCATCAGAAAGCCCTGGTTTTTTCTTGGTGAGTAACACTTGTAAATGTATTCATTGAGCGTCCTAATAAATTTGATTTGAGTGTGTGTGGAGGGGATTAAAAGGTTTGTTCTCTGAAAGAGTTTGTGTATTTCTTCCTTCAAAGTTGGGAAGAATTCACCAGAGAGACCATCTGGACCTGGGTTTTTCTTTGTGATTTTTAAAATGATGGATATTTTTGGAAATTACTTTTTGTTGAGGTATGATTATAAAACATGAACACTGCAGGTTGAGGAAGCATTTGGAAGGATGTGGGAACACGAAGCTGTAGGGCCTACAGTGCAGGAGAAGCATCCTGAGGAGGAGACTGTGCTGAAGAGGCGGGTACGGGCCTATGACTCCGCTGTGGTCAGGCTGTGAGTGATTGCTCTGCCCTCCCCCTCAGCAGCTCACCTGCCAGACCGAAAAATGGCCACGGACTCCTTGGGTAGTAAGGAATTTGACCAGAAGTTTTAAGTAGGATAGCAGGAAATTTAAGTGTGTAAATATAGTCAGAACAGTGCTTCTCAAACTGAAGCAGCATCAGAGCCACCTGGAGGGCTCTTTAGAGATTGTGGGCCCCACCCCAGAATTTCTGATTCAGTAGGTCTGAGTCGGGCTCAAGAACTTGTATTTCTAGTCAGTTCCCCGGTGATGCTGCCTCTGGTCCCGACAGCCCACTTTGGGGTCCACAGCACTACGGAGTATGTTGGTTATGTTGGTTAGTGTCAGCTGCACTGGACAGGGGTTTGTCACTTTTGTTCACTGGTCCCAGGGCCTGGTACAGACTAGGTGCTCAGTACCACTCTTGTGCCCTCTTATCGCCCATATTTGATCATCTGTCTTGTTTTCTTTTTAATTGCAAAGGTAAAACATGCCTGTTTGATTTTCAAAAAAGCAATACAGAAATTTGTAATGTAAAAGTAATATTTCTCTCTTTATTCCTCACCACCACCTCTTGCCAGAGACAACCATCTCCTGACTGTCTCCAGTCGGACTTCTTTTTGTGCAGTTGGAAACATACAAACACGCCAACAGGTGGTTTTCTTTTTCAAGGGGACTAGGGGGCTGATTATGACAAAGAGGACCCTGGCTGGGCACCTGAAGGGTTGTTTCTACCATGGGCTAAGTGTTGACGCTGGACTGAATGATGCCTGCCCCAAGGGCCGGCCAGCCCATCCTAACTTCTTGTGGGTTTAGAATAGATCAGTTTTATAGAACTTGACATTGTCAGTTAGATATTGTCCTTCAAACTTATTTAACGCTATTTGAAGTCATGGAGGGAGAATCCCCTAGTGATGGTTCTAACGCAGGTATTTGGACAGAGATTTATGTGACTGTGTTTGGTGACTCATGTTAAATACCTGATTGCTTCTCACAAAGTGCAGTGTCTGGCACGTGGGAACACACAAGGTTGTTCCAGATAGGATTTTGCCGTGCTTCTTGGCCAGCAGTGCCTGCGGGTTTTATGGCTCTGGGTCTCCGCAGGGTGCTGAGATGGGCACTGGAACCAGTCCCTCAGCTTTGCTTCCCAGGCTGCCTGCATTCCTCCCTCCGTGACTAGCGAGGAGTCAGAGCCCTGCCCCCACCCGCCTTTCCCGCCAGTTCGCTCCGCCCTGTGTGCCTTAATTTTCTAGACTGTGTGCAGCAGGGCTCCGAGGGGCCCATGGTGCTTCCCTGGAATGGTGGTTCCAGCGGCCAGGGCTGTTTCGAGGGGAGGGTCAGTGCTTCTGTGACTGTCCTTTCAGAGCTGTGTCCTTACCCTGGACACAATGGCTGTCTCCCCTGCGCTTCTGTTAATGGACAGGTTTGTGGTTGCAATCTTGCCTTTCTTGTTTTGTAATTGGAGACTTAACTGGAGCAAGCTTTCTACCGTGTATGATTTAACCCCCAGCCCCGCGTTGGGCAGAGCTGTTTCCTTGGATAGTCCTCAGTTGAAAATGGGTGTGATCTAGCAGGGGCCTACTGTGTGTGTGTGTGTGTCCCAGGACCGCTCCGGCCTGTGTTAGACGCATGCGCACTGCCCCATCTTGAGTTGACTGTCAGCACTGTTTTTAGGGATTGACAGTTTAGCATCAGATGCTTCTTCGGGAACATTTTCTGAGAGAGGAGAGACTCCAGATACTTCTAGCTCTTGGGCACTTTTATGTGTGTGTGAAACTAGGGATTTTTGGTGCAGCGGTTGATCACAGTAATAACACCTGAGTGTCTTCCTTACCCACCTTCCTAATACCCACGGGGTAGGTGGGATTTAATCACCCAGGAGGTTTGCTATGCAGACTGCTGTTTTGTCTTCCTTGTTTCTGGGACAGTTGAAGCGGACTAGCCTCTAGCCCTGTGTTTTCAGAGCAGAGTCAGAGGCCTAGTGTAAGGATACGTGGCAGTGGGGCGTGTCAGTTTTTGAGGGGTGGAGATCTGGAAAAAAATACCTTGGAAATGGGCTGTAGAGGAATCGTTGGAGATTTTCCCCCTCTCTGCCTCAGATGAGTATATTTATATACCCCTTCAGGAGCAAGTTTCTTAACCTCGCCGCGCCTGTTCCCTGGTAGTTTAATGGTGACTGTAATACGTTTCTTATTCACACGTTAAATGCGTGTGAAGTGCCTGGTGCAGGACCAGGTGCCTGACAGGTGTTCTGCCAAAGGCAATTAGGATTCAGGAAATGGTGGAGAAGATACCCATCGGGGCCTGGCAGTTCTCAAGGGAACTGAATCACGCTACGTGTTTCTGCTTATTTCTGATTGCTTTGGAATCAGAAATTGCTAACAGTTTGTTAATGAGACGGGAGGTAAAGAGCAAGATGCCCCAGGAAATGACTGAATTACAGACGGGAGTCTACACGTACAGCGTCTTGAACACGGAGGACTTTAGAGGTTTATTTCTTAAGACTCTGAGAAGTTTTGAGAAATCTCTGATGAACGTCATGGCTTGTGAAACCTGCTCCACCAGGTCAGGGAGGGTTGCGTCCTTCCCATCCAGCTGCCCTACACCTTCCCGGATGGCCTTGATTCCAGATGAGCAGGGAGCAGCCTTGGTTCAGCTGTGTGTGTCTGGGCGGGACTCCTCAGCCTCCCTGACTCCTAGCTTCCTCTATTTTAAATGGGCAGGAATGGTTCTCATGTAATCTTTATGAAAATTCCCTGAAAAAGCACGCATTGAGTCTTTTCCTCTTTGCCAGGAGCTACTCTAGACACTACTCTAGACTCCAGACACGCCACAGTAAATAGAAGAGACAGTATTCACTGATACAGCCTCACGTCCTGGTGACGAAGACAAATAAAATCTCAGGTTGATAGTATCCAGGAATGTATTTGAGTGCCCGCTTAGAGCTTTGATGGACGCTAGCGCAGGGACCCAGGTCCGGCATCTCGTAGCCCTTTGTCCTCAGTGAGCATTTTTAATTGCTCCTGGAATCACCTTCTTTCAGCTTCAGTAGCTTGGGAAAGCTAAGTTTGTGGGGTGGGGGTGGGGGGAGAGGAAAGTAAGAAGCTCAACCTCACAGCACTTATGAAGAAAGGGTCTTGGTCCTTTGGCTCTGTGATTGCTTGTCTGAAAACAGAGAGGGCACGTTGGATGTGAGTCCTTGCTGGAGGTTTACCTGCTAGAGTTTCATCACTTGTGAGCACGGCAGCTCCTGTGTCCCTGGTCCCAGGTTTCAAAAGCCAGAGATAAGAGTTGGGTTAATGACAACGTTAATGATACTTAACGTTCAGAAGCCCTCACTGGTACCTAATTTTGTGTGCATAGTTAGGTCCTTTTTCTTGAAGAGGATTCCCCAAATTGTATAAGCTTCACAACTCCCCAGAACAGGGACCTGACCTTGCACACAGGCGATGGGAGTGCTAAAGTAGGAATGATGACTTGTAGGGCACCGGAGGGGCCCAGCCAGAGGACCTGCCCAGCGCTGCCTTCTGGTCCTGCAGGAACACAGGCCCATTGAGGCCAGATCCTCCCAAACTTCCAGAGAAGCCAGACACCCAGGGCTTGCTGTGATTTCTCGATATTTAAATACATTGATAAATATTTCAAATTGAAAAACACTGTGTAGACAGAAACACAGGCTACTGGTGTGTCCTCTCTGCTGATGGCTCCTGCACACACCCCACTCTGATGGCTTGTGTGATATCTCAGTTCATGTCGGCCCCAGGAATAGTTCACACAATCCGCAGTCCCAGACGAGGAGCGTGAGGCCAAGATGACACTCGCCGCTGGTCAGTGGAGGGCCCCTCTTAGCCTCTGACGCTGCTCTCAGCCAGAAACAGATGAAAGGAGCTTCTCTACCACCTCCCACCTCGCGGTTTTCTTGGTGCACGTAAGTGCTCAAGCCACCAGTGCTGGGAACATTGGGGCTCAGACTTGGGGGCCTCTCACCAGGAAGGCTGCGAGTCTGCCTGAGCCCCGTTTGCCGGAACAAGGGTGGCCAAGTGTGATGGAGCAGTAAGTAAGCCCATGGCCTCTGGGTCATCTTTGCCTTTGTCTTTAATATTCCTCCCCCGATACATTCGCAGCTTCTTTGCTCTTTGTAGGAGAAGGTTGGGAGTGGGATGGGAACATGTTTGCGCTCTCCTGTTACCCACTTGCTGGCTCTGGGCTCCTCCGGAGCATGGCAGCCAGCCATTCTTCCTTTGCAGTGGGAGGCAGTCGGGCCATGTCTATTGGAGCCGACTCCACTGGTCCTCCCACTCTGGATAGGGGCCTGGGTGTGAGTCCCCGCTGGATGACCTTGGGAACTTACCTAACCTCGAGACCATTTGCCTTGGGACCTGCCTCTGTTTCTGGCTTGGCCTCTGAAGCGCAGGGTGGGAAGGTGCTTGCTCTGCTGAGCTGTTGAGTAACCCACGTGGGCTGAAATCAGGTGCCCCCCAGGTGCAGCTCTGCAGGTAGCCTTGCTCAGGGATCCTCTCAGGGTTCGCACTTGTCACAGAAGCACAATGATTGTGCTTAAGCAGCCTAATAAACATCTGTTTCCACTTCTCTCTTCCAAAACGCTTTCTGTTTGTGTGTTAGTGGTTCAGTCACGGAACATTTTCATTTTCTCTACAGCTTTTTGCTGGCTAAGACGCTTTCACCGAGCTCCCTAAACTCTAGTGTCTCTTGATAACTTGTAGAAAAACCAGACACTGTTTCAGGGTTTGATGAAGCCTTTCTGATGTGAAGGATGGGAATGGGAGTAATGCAAAAACAGTTCATTTTTTATTGTCAGGAATTCCTAATTTAGCAATGGCTTTTTAACTTTTTTCAATAAGTGATAGATACATTTTCACGGTTCAGAATCCAAAGAGCACAAAAGAGTATATGATGAAAAATCTCCTTTCTATCGTGTGCCTTTTGCCCCCCAATAATCCGTCTCAGAGGCAGTGAATGCTTCAGTGTATATCTTCTTCCAGAGACAGTTTGTACGCATACCAGCAGGTACAGATGCAGGGATTACATGGCCTGCCTTAGATTAATATGTACCTTGCCTTTTTCCTTTAAAAATAGACAGTTCATAGTCTTTCAGAAAGTGCCCCCAATCCTTTAAGGTTGCATATGAATAGATCATGAATCCTTGGGTTGTTTCAGTCTTTTTGTGACACTTCGCGTTGTTGAAGCCAGTATTTCATTTCAACATGATAACATACACATTTCAAGTGTTCAGTGGCCGCGTGTGGCCGGTGGCCCCAGTGCTGGCCAACACAGGGCCCAGCGTTTTGTCAGGAGGTGAGGGGTGTTCAGGTCCCCAGGTCTTGCTTTCCCCACTCACACTCGGCCCCCTTTTGCCTCTCTCCCCATCAGTCTTCTCTGTACCCCCTGTTGTGGGGCACACTGGATGTGCCTCTGGGAGTGAGGATCCTGGTGACTTAGAGTGTGGAGGAGGCCAAGAGAAGGGAAGCTTTGGTGACAGTCTGTACAAGGTCACACTTGACTGTTCTTTGTGAGGACTGTTTTGTCTGTTTTGTTAGTTAAATGGGTCAATGATCTATCTTGCCTCCAAAACCGATAATGCTAGTTTCTTGTGGCCTGGCATCCGCCGAGCGTGTGCGAGTCCAGCCTCTTGGGGGAGCTGCAGGCAGGACCTGACACACCGTTATTTTTCACCTTCCTTTGTCATTGGCGTCCCATATCTTCAACTCTAAGTTGTGACCTACTGAGACAAGAATAAATATTTCACCCGCCGTGGGATAAGTGCCACTGTGAGACCCTGACTCCTTTCGCTCCAGGCTCTTTTGCCTTCTTCAGGCTTTTTGGGGTGAGGCTTTTCCCTTCTATTGGGTGTGGCTTAACATTGACAGCCCCCAGAGTGTATTTCCTGAGGCCTCTGCAGCATTACTGTAAGATCCCTCACTTGGGCGTTATCAATAGGTCTCTGGTGGGGCTGGCACCGACTCGTGTCACTGTCCTTCAGCCCACGGTTCTTGAAAGCCCTGCTTTCCATTGCAGGATGCTGGCTCAGCTGAGGGCGGTTGCACTTGGGGACAGTCACTCCCAGCTCTCTAGCGCTCAGTCCCTGCGGGGAGTGTCTGTGGGCCAGGTGTGTGCGCAGGTCCCCGCACTCAGTGTGTAAGGACCAGCGCCTCGTTCAGTCCTCATGGCTCCCCTGGGAGGCAGGCACTCCTGGCTCCTCTTTCAAGGGAACTTCGAGGGCAGAGGGAACAGCATGTGAGACAGTGCCACGAGCAGGTGGAAGCCGTTGAAGGGATATTTGGGGGCAGGGCTGGTGTGACCCATCTATGCTTTCAGGACATGGCCCTGACCTCCTTGTGTCCTCTGTGCGAAGAGACGGCCTTAGCATCAGGGTAGAAGCCGTTGGAGTTTTGCAGGGGCCCAGGGCTTGTTGGATCACGGAGCTGTGTCTGAGGGACAGCTGAAGAAAGGTGGGGCCAGCACGTGCGGGTGCACCGGGCCGTCCGTGCACTGGAATGTGTGTAGGTCCTTACAGAGGCGAGGAGGAGGGGCGGGAGTGGGGCCGGACTGTGGCCGTATGGGGCGAGAGGTTTGGGGTTAACCTGAGAAGAGACTGAAGGTTTCTGAGCATGTAGGTCTGCCTTTTTTTGTTGTTCACTATAGTTGAGACCCTCAGAGAATATTCATTGAGTGACGAGGCCCGGTGGGTTGTTGAGGGAGCCTCCAGGAGGTGCTTCTGGGACAGGACTCATGGAGGCTTAGACACCAGAATTAGCCCCTCAGGAGAAGTGGCTGCCACCTGCCGTCTGTCTTCGAAAGAGTCTTGAGGTACTTCCCCTGCAGTCGTCACACACACATCCCTCCCCAGCTAAGGAAGGTGGATCTGAGTGGATTTGAGTGGGCACCATGGAAGAAAGGCTAGTCCAGAGTTAAGCCATGCCCTCCCAGTTGGGGTGTCTGGGGGTGAGGGTTCCGGGGTGGCGTGTGTGTGCCTGTGTGCAGGGCAGGATCCATCATTCAGAGTCCTGGTGGCTCTCGGGGAACCTTGATGTGGACCATTTTGGTACGACTGTCCTTGCGGCCTGTGGATTGGAGTGGGACACATCCAGACACGGCATTGATTACTTATTAGCCCTTCGTGGTTGGATTCCCCTCCAGTGCAGGTGAGAGTATCCTCCATCTCAGTGTTTTCCTCTTCCGTCAGGGACTGAATTGAGGTCAACAGCTGAGGTCCCTAACGCTGCCACTAGAGGAAGTGTCTGTTCTCCATATAACAAAGGATTCTAGCCCTCCCAGCCAAGGGCCTTTTACTGGGGATGCAGAACAAAGGGGTCCTGATGACTGCTTCTCACCCCAACTTGCAGGAGTTCTCAGGCACCGTCACTCACCCCTGCTGGCTGCCTCCCCCCAGGAGGGGTCGGGCCAGGGAAGCAGGTTGTGGTGTTCTGCTCTGCCGCCTACCCCACCCCCCAGCTCTCACCTTCCATTGCCTCTTTCCAGGGGAATTCCTACCCCTGCTCAGAGGTTACCTCGGTTTAATTCTCAGTGCTGGGACTTGATTTGTCCAGATATGTCCCTCTTGCCTTGAGCCTGCGTCGATACACATGTGTGTGCCCCACCCTTGGAGGCAGCCCACTCCCACTGGCCTTGGGGTATAGTGGGGGGTCCCATCCTGCCTCCTTGTCACCAGGCTGTTGCCTCTCTCGCAGACGCATCCAGTGGCTGCTCCATTTGCCAGCAGACACATGTTGAGTGACCTGCTGCCTGCTGGATAGAATTCTGGAATGCAGGGGTGACTCTGCCTTGCCCTTTGGGCCACCCTACCCAAGGGGAAAGGTGTGTGGAGAGGGGAGGAGACAGAGCACATCCAACAGGCACAAAATAACTCCTGAGTGTTCTAGAAACAGCTGGTCTGGGAGCCTAAGCCTGGAGGCCGGGCTGGTGGCAGCCCGTCAGGGAAGGCTTTGCAGAGTAACCCCAGAGTTTAGTGCGGACTTGTTAAGCTGGTGGTGGGACAGGTAAGTATGAAATAGTTAATACAATAGGAAGCTTGACTCACGTAGCCCCTGTGTTCTACCAGAGGTGGTGGCTGTGACCACTGCCTTCCCCAGGGCATGAGAACTCTCTTAGGCATCTGAGGGCCCAGGCTTGGGCTAACACTGTGGTCACAAAGCTCATGAAGGGACAGCCCAGGCAGTCCACAGACGTGTCTTCCCTCGGGCCCTCCTGGCCGGGGGAGGAGCGGTACCACTTTCAGAGATCTGGTCAGGAAGACAGCACAGGTCCCTGTTAAAGGGATGGGTCGGGCTGTGCTCTCATGGCATCTGGCCCCTAGTGGGGTTGGCTCCTGTGATGGGCAGAGGAGGGTCCTTGGCTCTGCTTGCCCCCTGGGCCCAGCACCCAGCTCCATGCCTGGCTCCCCGCAACCCTCCACCTGAAAGGGGAGCCAGGGGCCGGAACCTTTCTCTGGCTGGGCTCCCTGCTCCCTGTGCGGACACCAGAGCTGCCAGTGACACGGCAGCTGAAACTAGGGAGGGATTCCTTTCAGCTCAGAGCTCCTGGTGCTTGTAGTGACTTCAGCTTCTTACCCACAAAAAATAGAATATCCAGAGATACCTTTTACAAACCTTTCGGAAGTCAATGGCCTATCATGTATAGCTTAAGCTCTTAAACTAAAAATAATTATGCAACTTTGGTTTTTGATAAACTTTGTCTGCACTACATTTGTATGAAATTACGAAGCCTTAGCAGTGGACGGAGACACCAAGGTTTCTGTTCCTCTTGGTTCACCTCCTGCTGGCCCCAGCTCAGAGACAGCACCACCGTTTACGCTCAGGCGCCCAGACTTCTGAGTTTCCCCACACCTGGTGGCTTCTGTGTGGTTCTCTACTGCTACCCCTCTAACCCCTCAGCAACTCCCGACCCCCAGAGTAAGGCCAGGGTTCTTTGGGAGGTGTCCCCCTCATTCCTGGCCCCTCCCCTCCTTAGGTGCATTTGGTTTCCTCACCTTTTGTCCCTTGCACCCAGTTTGGTTCCTCAGAGGCACCTCCTCTTTAGCAAAATGTGAACCATTAGTGAACGCAAGTTCTGCGTGCCCAAGTTCTTAGAATCCTTCTGGGTGCCCGAGGTTTTAGCCCGGTTTTAATTGCATTAGTCTTTGACCACTGGCCAAATCTTGGATGCTAAACAGGTTGGGCCTGGGGACACCTCAAAATTCACTTCTTACAAATGTAAGTAGAAATTGCCTTGGGGCATGGAACCACTTCTGAAATGGATTCCGTTATAACCACAACAGACAAGCAAGGACGAATACCAAGAAACCTTTTTTGAAAGTTTTTATAATTTTATTTTGAAATAATTTCAAACTTAATGAGACACTGCAAGGAAAATGTGAGGAACTCCCATATAACCTTTACCCAGATTCACTAGCTTTTGACATTTTACTCCATTTGCTTTATTCATTCTGAGTGTGGTGTATATTCTGTATAAGTGTATAAGAATTTTTTGGAAGCATTAGAAGAATCACTTGGAGCTATGATGCCCCTTTCTCCTAAAAATATCAGTATATTTCCCAAGAACAAGAGCATTCTGTTGTTATCAAGCTCAGGAAACTTGATACTAACCCAATGCTGTTCTACACCACCGTCTATGTTCAAATTGCATCAGTTGGTCCAACAGTCTGGTCTTTATACCTTTTCCCCCCGTGGTCCGGGATGTGATACAAGATCCACCCATTGCATTTAATCACTAGGTCTCTTTAGTCTCTTTTTAATCTGGAAAATTCTTCACCTTTCTTTGTCCACTGGGGGAAAAAAAAAGCACAACCTAGAAGTTGAGAATTATGTTTTACTAGAGGACATTACTTAGGACCGTAGCCCAGGAAGGCAGCCTCTGGATAGCTCTGAGGGACTGTTCCAAAGAGATAAGGGAGGAGCCAGGATATGTAGGAGTTTTTGCTGAAAAAGAAAATCAAAATGGAAAAAAAAACCTATGTAGTTGAACATCAAAAGACTACTGCTAATCACAAAAACTCAGACATCTCAAGTTAATGGTTTTCGTTCTTCTCTATGTATGGCAAGACTCAGGAGTCTTGTTAGATTGAAATTATTCCTTTAATAGGAATCTAGGGCCAGTATCCCGGTTTCTTCCATCCTGAGTGCCCTCAGGGCGCACTGTCGGGTTGGCTGCAGTGGCTGAGAGGTGGTGGCAGCATTCCTTGTTTACCGGAATGGCAGGCAACATTTTTTTGTCCACCTGTGTCACTGACATTTTTAGAGTCAGAGTCATTGTTTCATAGGCTATCCCCCAGACTGGGTGTGTCTGTGTTTCCTCAGGGTTAGATTTGGCGATGCATTTTTGGTAACACTATGGACATGGTTTGTGGTTCCCAGCCTCAGAGCAGGCCACACGTGCTGTCCGACCTGACACTGCGGATGCCAGCTCTGATTGCTTGGCTAGGGAGGTTTCTCCACTGTAATGTCATCTGTTTTTTGCCTTTGGAATTAACGAGAAACTTGTGGGAGAGACTTTCAAACTATGCAAAAATCGTTTTCTTCATCTACCTTTCCCCCACGTGCTTTATTAATTCCTAACTCCATCAGTCTTTCTTACTAGGGTGTATTCTAAGAGTTTTCCTTCCTCCCTCTTTTGTGAATTTGTTTTTATCCACATCCATTTGGGCTCATGGATTTCTGTCTTACTTAATGGTTATAATCCCCTGTTCTGATTACTTATTTTGATGATTGCATTGTTTCAGATTTAGCCAGGGAGAGCCCTTTCCATCTGGCTGCTTGTCCCCGTATTACTTTGAGCACTTTCTCTCTAGCACACAAGACGCTTCATGCTCATCTTACACTTTTCAGTGAGCCCTAGAAACCTTTTTTTTTTTTTCCTTTCGTTGGTTTTTTTTTTTTAGCAGGGGAGGTAATTGGGTTTATTTGTTAATTTATTTTTTAAATGGAGGTACTGGGGATTGAACCCAGGACCTTGTGCATGCTAAGCACCCATTCTACCGCCGAGCTATACCCTCCTCCAAGAAACCTTTTGTGTTTAATGAATGTACCAATACAATGCATTCCAAAACATAGTTTATTTGTAGTGCCACTTGGGACTTATTACTGTTATTTGGGACGTTTCTTTACATGTTGTTGGGAGAGAAGGCCTTGTGGCTTCCTTTTTACATAGAGTTTCTGTGATACATTAATAATATAGATTTACCTTGTAGATAATTTGAACTAAGCTGGAGGTTAAGTGCTAAAGCAACCGTTATCCTTTAAGCACTGATTGTGTACCTGTAATTTTAATTTGTATAATCATCCTTGTTAAACATAGGGAAACCGAGCCTCAGAGAGGTTAATATACTGGTCAGAGTCACACAGCTAGAAAATGATTGAGACAGGGTTTCAATTCAGTTTGTTCTGACTTAAAAGCTCACTTTTTCAGATATACTTTGCTATGCTAGAAGACACTTCCTTACTCTAAATTACAGAATTTGTACATGAAATCATTGAGTAACAAAAAGCTTACTTATTGTGATTCAAGGTCTGTTCACCTGCTTTTAATTCTGTGTCTACGTGAAAACCAGAGCTGAAGAGTTAAAGTCTGTGGCTCATTACATTGTTCTCTCAAAGGGAAGTCTACTTGTTTTCGTTAGAGAGTGATTTGGCTGTCCTAGGGTTTCTGTGAATGCCCAGAAATTCCCTAACCCTTTATTTTCTTCCTATAGGAATTTGCTTGCTAGAAAACAAAATGCAAGACTTGACAAACACAATGACTTGGGATGGAAGTTATTTGGAAAAGCACCACTCCGAGAGAACGCTCAGAAAGATTCAAAGAAAATACAAAAGGTATGCAAGATACAAAAACACAGAAATATGCTGTAGAGCATATATTTATGAACTGTGCAAAAATGACCGTTACTGAGGCTTTGAAACTGGAAAACTTTATTTTAACTTGCATACTAAGTACTTAAAATTTAAATCTGTCTTCAGAATGTGGATGATTGGAACTTTTTTCATTTCTTATAACTTGTAACATGCACATAGGAAAGCTCAGTCCAGAAGAGCTGGGCTTTAGATATTTATAAATTGAATTTAATCAGTTTTTTTTTTTGGTTAAGAGTTGCAAATGTGTTTATCATCAAATTTTTATTAATTGTGTGTGACATTAAAGAATTCTCCCTCTCTGATCCCATGAGTTTCTTGGGACTTAATCCTTCCAGGGCTGCCTGGGACCAGGATGGCTAGGGCCATTGATACCCAGGCTTCCCTTTGCTGGCCGAAGCTGCCCACATGTCTCGGGGGGAGAGGACGGGGCTCAGGGCCAGGCCAGGCCTGTGTTATCTCATCACCACTGGGCTACTTTGCTCCCCGTGGAGGCAGTGATGCCAGCCGCTGGAGGCCTGTGCGCGTCTTGTCAGGGAGGGGGCTCAGCACAGACACAGCAAGGCCAGGGGGTGTCTGTGGCCTCAGCAGCCCTGACTGTTACCACCTGCACCTTCCGCTCGGCCCTGAGTCCCAGCCATCCTCACAGTCTTCTGTTTGCCTGGTGCTGTGACATTGCCCCCCAGCAGCCTCACCCTCCAAGCCTCAGACGATTGTTCAGTGAACACATGTAAGTGCCAGACCTCGTGCTTGGCCCTGGGGTTAAAGGAGTGACTTGGCACCCAGGCTCCAGAGCAGCCCTCTGGTGAGGAAATGATCCCAGCGCAGGTGTTGAAAGGGCGCTTTGGGCCTGCTGGGCAAGGCAGCCCGGAAGACTGAGTTTAAAGGTGTGACAGAGAATTAATAATAGTGGGGATCATGTAGTGAGTGATGACTGTGTACTAGTGTTAAATGAGTCAGCATTTGGGTTTCTAGTTCATTTAAAACCTACAGCAGCCTTATGAAGAGGATACTGTTATTGTCTTCATTTTACCAAAGACGCACTGAGACCCAGACTGAGCGACTTATGCAGCTCGGAAGGCCCTCCCTGCTCCACTGCCTCTCTGTTGGAAGGGATGGGCAGGTGATGGGGGGCCTGTGCAAAGGGGCTGTGTGCAGCGTGAGCCCAGAGAGCAGTGAGAGGGGGCCTGTGATGTGATGCAGTGTGCCCAGAACCTGTCTCTAACTGAAGTCTCTGGGGAGCCCCCAAAGGGTTTTGCTTGGGTAGGGAGTGATGAGGTGTACCTGGCAAAAATGTGGCTCTTGGACTAGTCCAGGTGAAAGAAAGTGGGGTCTGGCTCAGTGCTGTGGTAGTTGTGGGGTTGCAGAGTGTTGCAGCCCCTTTGAGTATTAAGCATGTTAGATACGGGGGTGCAGGGCGTGGGGCAAGGCCTTGAGTACACGCTGGGCTCTGATTCGGACAACATGGGGGATTTGCACAGATTTCATTTTTTATGTCTTTGCAGATTAAATATGTTTTGAATGTTGTTTGATGTTCCTTATAGTAGTTGTCTGCACCCAGGATCCTTGCAAAGTAAATCAGTGTTGGAATTCACTTTTATCGTTTGTTACATTTTGAATTTGAATCACTTTTTGTGTAGACTTATTAAAATAGCATACAGTTAAAATATGATGAGTTTGTATGTGGAGCTCAGCTATAAATTTCTTAGGAAACTCAGAAGCTAAGCTGTTATAAAAATTTTAAATAAATCAACACTTTTCAGAAAAGTAAACATTTTACTAAATAGATTTTCCCATGACTCTTAATGTCACTAGCATCATGTTTGAATTTCTTTGTTATCTTTGTGGTACCCTATTTTTTTTAAGGTGAACACGGATTATGTTCTTGAACTTAAAGGAGTTTTGTGAAGTGAAGTGACTAGGTCAGCTAATTATGTGGTAACACATTACTGCAAAGAACAGGACCATCTGGCTTCAACCGTCAATACTGAAGGATGTAATTGTACCTGCATGTGTCATCCAGTCCTGCCTGAGTCCTGTTTGCTCGTGTGTCTCTGGACCTCTCATCTCTCATCCTATCCTCCCCACCCAAGCTGGCAAGGCCCAAGAGGGGTCCAGAGCCAGGGACCTGCCCCTATGAGGAGGTACTGTGCACCAGGCTTGAGCTGGGGTCACAGGTGTCAGTTCACACAGCCTCCCTCCTCACTTTCGAGAGCCCATCGCTAGGGCCAGAGTGTCTGGACTTGTGATCCCAAATGGTGAAATAACTCTAGAACTAAAGCATCATTAAGATACTTAGTAAACCCCAATTCCTTTTCCTTTTCTCTTTGGAAATGTTTTTTATTACTTGAGAGAAGTAGCATCACATAGTGATTTTAAAGCATAGACTTTGGAGTCAGACTGACTGGGTTTGGGTCCCAGCTCTGCTACGTTTTGGCTCTGTGACTTTGGGCAAGTTCCTTAACCTTTCTGAACTTCATTTTCCTGCTCTTTAACATTTGGGGAATAATAACACCTACCTGCAAGGTGGTGAGGACTGAGTGAGTATACACCAGGGGTTCAGAACAGTATTGAATGTCATGAGGGTTGGAAAGGGGTTGCTGTTATTATTGTCTCCTGTGAACAAGTAATGGAACACAGTGGAGGGAATGGACCTGAGCCCTACATAGAGCCCCTCATTTGCTTGTTCCACAAATACTGTGCCATGTTGGGGCCAGGTCTTGTACTGGGCACCAGAAACGCAAAAGTGGTTTCGGGGGGCACGCCTCAAGGAGCCCATGGTTGAGCCGAGGGTCCAAGTACGCACATCAGCAGAGATCTTTGGACTTGCAGGCTTGGGTGTGATTTCCAGCTTCACCTCTTCTTGTTTAAGTGTAAGACCTTAGGCCAGTGATTTCTCAATTTCCTCATCTGCAAAATGGGCTTTCTGATTCCTACTCACTGGATTGTTATAAATTAAGAGATAATGAATATGAGTATTTTTGCCCAATGCTTAGCACAGTGTGTGGCCCAGAGTGAGTACTCAGGGCGTGGCTGTCATGACTGTTTATTGATCAATAGACCCGGTAAGTGGATGAGGCGCTGTATGTGGTTTGCCCAGGGCGCTCGAGGGCACATCTGACTTCACTCTAGTGGGGCCACATTCTCTCAGTTTGGGCCTTCTTTTTTGGCTGCCATTTTTAAGTAAATGTTGAAATGTTACTTACAGTTATCTTTTCAAATTTCATAAGAATTTTGAAATGTAAGTAATTTTCTGTCAGCTTACATTGTGCTTTCAGTGAGATTTTCTTTCTAGGAGAAACAAAAATGACCAAGAATAACTATCGGAATCATCGGTAGTTCTCAGATTGTGGGCCCCAGGCTAACATCCTCACCTGGGCGCTTGTTAGACACACACGCTCTCAGGCCCCTCCCCCAGACACGCTGAAACAAACCCTGGCACTGATGCACAAGTTGTATCATAACAGATGCTCCAGGCGATTCTAACGCACACTCAGATTTAACAACCACCGCCACACAGGAAGGAATGTTGGCTATTGGGAGGGAAATAGCCATTTACGCCTGTAGAAAATTAAATAAAGGGCCCACAGTACACCACATATACATTTTGGCAGTTGCTGGTGAACTGGAGGAGCTCTTGAGAATAAGGATGGGGAGCATGGATTTGAAGACAGGCGCCTTCAGGTCTCCTGTCCTCAGGCTTGTATGACCAGGGCTCTGGCCAGATGGGCGCTGATGATGATGCTGTCTCAGAAGTACAGTCCTTTGCCTTGTGAATGAAGAGGAACCATGGTCCTCCCCTGGGTTCTGCAAATTTGGGCCGCTGAGTGGAGGCATCCCAGGATTGTAATGAAGGGCAAGACTTATTTGGCCCCTGCCTTCATTGCAACTTCCCCGGAAAAGACAGATTTGAACCAGTAACGCTATAGATAACTGTAGCTGTCGTGCATGTTGCAGTGGAAAAGTAGGGTACATACAGCCACCCTGAGACATTTTTGTGCCACTGAGCACATTTCTCTGAAGCTGGTTTTTCAGGTGACTGCCAGTTGCCAGGTTCAATGGTTATTTCCCAGCCCTTGTCCACTTCTCCTCTGCTCCTTGGGAGCCTTTCTTACCTTGGCCTCCAGGTCACTACGCGCTTCCTCCTTTTCAGTTTCCGTTACTGGGTGCCCTTAGCTTCCCAGCCCTGTGAACACCAGCATGCCTCCTGGGAAATTCTCTGTCTGTAGTTGCCCTCTGGGGAGTCTCTGCTGGACTCTGGCTTTAAATGACAACCAGCCAGGCCTCAGCCCTGAACTCCAGATGCAGGCATCCAGCCTACGGGACAGCTCCACCTGGACGTCTGACAGGCGTTTCCTGTTTAACAAGCACTGAGCTAAACTGATTTGCTTTTTCACACTCTGTGAGACCCTTTCCCTATGCAGCTATCCCCATTTTGGTAAATCACAGCCATAGTCGTCTTTTTTTAGGTCTAAAACTTTAGCATCGTCCTTCACTTCTCTTTTCTCACACCCCTCTTCCAGTCTGACAGGTGTTTTGTTTTTGTTTAAGCTCTGTAGATGAATCTGACCTATGGTCAGTTTTGAGAAGCACTGACTTGCTAGGAAATTTTGAACCTCTGCTCTAGTGAAGTCATGTGGATAAAATCTTATTAAAGAAGTCTTAATGGGATGGCCTGGCAGGAGGTGGTTATGGCTTAATGGTCCCCCAGTTGCTCGAGTTATTGGGAAATGGGGAATGGATTCCTGTAGATAAATTAGTAATACTTACTTCTTGTTTATATTAATGTGTGGAAGGTGTATAAGATATTAGCAAATAAAGAAAAAGAAAACACTTGGAGTCTTAATGCCCCCAAGTAACTGTTGTCTGCATTTTGGTATTTTTCCTTTTGGTAATTTTTGCACTTAAAAAAATTTTTTTTAAAGAAAAGACTGTTTGAAAAGTCTCTGTCGTCTGAGCAGATGTCAGAGGGGGTCAGGGCTGCAGACATTTGGGGATGCTTTAGAACAGAGTTTGTGATTTTTTTAGACATAACACTATGTACATAGATGTGAGGGATTGGCACTATTGTCAGGAAAGAGAAGGAGAAAGTTTAAGTCCTGTTTGGGCTCTGAGGCAGCTGCTGGTTGTGGCAAGGATAGTTGCAGGAAAGGACAGGCTTGCAGGTTTCATTGTCCTGGATTGAAAACACATTGTCCTGGGAGCAAAGATAGTACATGTGTTTGGGTTTGTATAACCTGGAATGTCTTGAATGGCCTTCTGGAATTTCAGCTCAGCAATGAGATGTTAAAGGAGAGAATCCCAGAAGAAGGCAAATCCAGGACAACTTACAGTGATACTCATTCTCACTTCTGGGTTCTCGGAAAATCATAAATCATCATAAATAGCGGGAAGGATGAGCCTGGGTGGTCAGTACAGGTGACTGGCCTATAGGTGAATTCTAAAACAATTCCATTTCATTTAAAAATGATAAATTCCTTCATTTTTATCACCCCATATGCCTTTGGAAAATGGGTTTGAACCAGCTTACAAAAAGATCAGGTCCCAGTTGTGAGTAAGAAGGACTAAGCACGCTCAAACCTGTCTCTCCTAATGAATGCAGTGATAAAACTTGAACTTAGTACACGAAGCAGCAATTTGAGATTCTGAAAAGGAAATAGTAGCACGTGGATTGGGGAAGAAGACCAGAATTGGAAATCCTGCTTGCAACTGTCAGTCTCCCCCCTTTTCCCCTACTACACTGTGTTCTTGAATGGCAGGAACTGTGTTACAGTGTTCTTTGAATCCCCGGCAGAAAAAAAAAATCCTGCTGAATTGATTGAGTTTACCATTGTTTTCCTCCTCTAATATCCCCCGGCTTGATGCAGGGCAGTAGAAATAATGGCTGAATATGCCCCAAATCTGACATAAATCTACAGATTTGGTGGGCGAGGGGGCCCAGTGAACTCCAAACAGAATAAAGCCAAAAAAGTCAGTGCCCAGACACACTGTAACCAAATTGCTGAAAGTAAAGACAAAGAAGAAAATCCTAGAAGCAGCCAGAGAAAATGCATTACTTACTGGGGAGTGGCCATTTGGGTGACCGTGATTTCCTCATCAGAAACCGTGGAAGCCAGCAGGAAGTAAAGAGCGTTTTTTAAGTGCTGAAAGAAAAGACCGATCAACCCCAAATTCCATATCCAGCAAAAATACTCTTTAGGAGTGAATGTGAAATAAAGGTCTTTTCAGATGAAGGAAGACTAAGAGAATTTGTTGCCAGCAGATGTAAAAAAAAAAAAAAAAATCACTAAAGGAAGTTTTCGAGACAGTAGGGACATTATTCTAGAAGGAAACTTGACACGTCAGGAAGGAAGAGGAACAGAAGTGGTCAGTGTCCAGATGAGCACAGCAGACCCTTGTTCTCTTATGAGGCTGTGAAATACGTTTGGTTGAAAGCAGGAAGTAAAATGTTGTGTGGGGTTTTCAGTGTACCTAGATGTAATGTATATAATAAATAAGATAAAGGAGTAGAGGATGTGATGGCAAAGCTCTGCATTCCACTTGAAGTGCTAAAAAACTGATTCTAATTAGATTGTGAAAAATATATATTGTAAATCTCACATCAACCACTGAACTACACAAAGAGTAAAAAACATGATACACTAAAATGGAATTCTAAAAAAAGTTCAGAAAACTGAAATCAAGGCAGCAAAGAGGAAATAGAGGAAGGAAAAACAGAGAACAAGATGGTAGGCCTAAATTGAAACATACTAATAATTTACCTTAACGTAAATGGTCTGAAACACCAGTTGTGTGTCTGAATGCCCAATTCGGACAGATTGTCAGGATAGGTTAAAAAATAATGACCCAACTATATGCTATCTGAAAGAAATTCACTTCAAATATAAAATATATAGTTAAAATTAAAGGGTAGAAAAAGATACACTACCATGAGAACACTAATCAAAATGAAGATGGAGGAGATATATTAGTATCAGAAAAAGTAGACTGCAGAGCAAAGAAAATTACCAGGGATAAGGTGGGATGTTACCTAATGAAGACATAGTGATACTTACTGTGTGTGTACCTAGCAACAGAGCTGCAGAATCCACGGTGCAAAACCCGACAGATCTGAAACAAGTGGACAAGCCCACTGTTACAGCTGGAGTGTCAGCCCTGCCCTTTAGACAGTAATTGATATGAGTATTGACAGAATGAGCCCGGGCGTAGAACTGACCATCAACGAGTCAGGCTAATGGACTTTTAGACAACACTCTCCCTTTCAGCAAGAGCACAGCACACATTCTTTTCAAGCACGCATGGATGTTCCCCAAGATAGACCATAACCTGCATTAGAGAAGAAAATAAATCAGAAAAGATTAAAATTACACCAAATATATTCTCTAACCACAATGGAATTACACTAGAAAGCAGTGACAGAAAGACAAGAAGAATGTCTCCCCAAATTTGGAAATTAAACAAGTTACCCACTTCTAAATAAATCTTGGGACAATTAGGAAGTCACAAGGAAAATGAGAAAATATTTTGAACTGAACAAGAACACAATATCAAAATTTGTGGGATGCAGTACTTAGAGGGAAATTCATAGCATTAAGCCAGTCACATTAGAAAAGAAAGAAGTTCTCAAATCTAATTTTCTGCCTTAGGAAACTGAAAAAGAAGCAGGTAAACCCAAAGCAAGAAAAAGGAAGGAAATAATACACATAAGAACAGAATTGAATTCACTGAATTGAAAGCAGAAAAATTAAGTCAGTAAAACCAAAAGCTGAAATGATAACAGAATCAATCAGACTCGAACAAAACTGACAAAAAGACCCAGATTACCAACAAGAGGAATGAAAAGGAGATACCACTACAGACCCTGCAGAAATGGAAAGGATCATAAGTGAATGTCATGAATAACTCCATGTACGGAAATTTGATAACTTAGTAAAGATGGTCCATTTCCTTGAAAAATCACAAAGCACCAAAACCCATCCAGGACGCAGTAGATAACCCACATTGTCCTGTACTTCCTAATGAAATGGAAATTGTATGTAAAAACCTTCCAGATAATCAGTCTCCAGGCCCAGAGAGGGTT
Organism: Camelus ferus; assembly: GCF_009834535.1. Classification (NCBI taxonomy): domain Eukaryota; kingdom Metazoa; phylum Chordata; class Mammalia; order Artiodactyla; family Camelidae; genus Camelus; species Camelus ferus. Next base: position 3,847,599 of record NC_045697.1, on the reverse strand, counting down.
TCATTGATGAATTCTACCAAATATTTAAAGAAAAATAACACCAACTTTAGGAAAGGGGGGATACTTTCTGGCTCATTTATTACCGTTTTATTACTAGTATTACCTTGATACCAAAACCAGACAAGTACAGGACAAAGAAGCAAATTGGAGACCAGTATCCCTTGTGAAGAGACATGAAATCCTCAACACAATATTAGCAACTTGAGTTCAGCAACACGTTTGAAAAACAAAAAAGAAAACCAAAAAATCCCCGCATGACTCCATGGCACTTATCCCAAGAATGCAAAGCTGGTTTAGTATTTGAAAAATCAGTCAGTGTAATCCACAATATTAACAATCTTGGGCACATCTCAGGGGTCTTATCTGACTGTAGGACTCCAGTCCCAGAAGTTACCTGCCATGTGATTTTCATTTACATGACATATTTGAAAAGATAAAGCTGCGGTGCCAGGAGTGGTGCACCAGGGAAGAGTGTGAATGAGATTGGGGGTGGGGCGACAGCACTGTTCTCTGTCTTGATTGTGATTGTGGCGGCTTCAAGACAACTAATGAATGACTCAGTCAGTTAGGGTACTTTGGATCCAGCATTTCCACTTCTAGGAATTTATCTACAGATGAATTAGTGTGTAGGTAAAATGATGGCTGTATAAGGGTATTGATTGAGAAAGATTGGGAGATTACAAAGAAGATTGGTTACAGAGATTGGAGACCATCTAAATGCCTGGCAGTAAAGAATTGGTTAAATCCCTGAATACAATGCAGACCTTAAAAAAGCAAGTTGAATAACCATTTGTGTATCAGTGTGCTCTGCGTGCATAAAGATACATGCACATGCTTGTAAACGCAGTTACTATATCAGGAAGGCAATTTACGAAGCTAGTAATCATAGAATTGCTTCTGAGAGGGGGACCTACTTGGGGGTGAACTTGGGGCAAGGGGGACCTACTTTGACTGTAACACTCTTCTGTACGTTTTGAATTTTGTGTTCGTGTCTACTCTTAAAATTTTTTTCTTAAAGTGTGCAGAATGATGTTGAGGAATTTGGGCAAAGGACAAGATAAAGCCAGAGCCTAATGGATACCCCAGAATACAACTCACAGATTCCCATGTGACTCCTAGAGGCACACTACATGCAGATTTGACGCTGAGCTTCCTAGTGGCTGGCGCAAAGAGGGGAACATTACACAGCTGGTAGCGATCCAGAGGAGAAAGCTGAGCCTGTTCTGGGAGCTTTGGCTTGTCAAGGTGGTAGGTGATGGCCTGTTTGTACAGGATCAGGACCTTTGGGTTGAGGATGAGTCTGTTAGGAGATTATCTCACAAATGTCTAATCTCTATTAATTTTGGAGTTTAGAGAGGCAGGAGGTTGATTACATATTAAATTTCTACATGATGCCTTTCTGGAAGAGAGGGGAAAGGGAAATGGCAGTGTGGTCATTAAATTCGAACTTTGTTTTCATTCTATGGATAGATTGTCTCCTACCGTTGTCGTGGTAACAGTTAAGTTATTCTGAGAAGTTTAACTCTCTTACCTCAGATGCCTCAATGTAAGCTGAAATTCTAGTGCATAGTGCTTAAGGTTTGCTTATTTTTCCTAATGTGGAAGTGATACATTTCCCCATTAGTCTGAGAGGGCTGCATTCAGAGCCCACTTTGAGCCTTACCCATGTGACTCCCAGGAAGAGAGAGGAGTTGGAGACAGGAAACGCACAGATCTTTACTGGGACTCCAACGACACTTGGGGCCAGAGGGGTCTCGGGTTTGGGAAGGCAGGGGGCCAGGGAAGGACTTTGGGGTCAAAGAGCCCCTTGTCTGGTACTTGGTCCTGTCGCTCACAGTCAGTTGTGTGGCCTTGGGCTGGCAACTCTGCCCCTCTGAGCTGTGGTCTCCTCCTCTGATGATGCCCATCTCAGGAGGGCTCCGCGGGGTCGAGCGCAGGTGTCCGGGGGCAGTGGTTGGTGGCCCCTGGGAGCTCAGTGAAGGTCAGCGGTTTCTCTCGCTCTAGTCTCCCCTCATGTCTACACCTTTTCTCTCATGAGTGGACAGAATTTTAAAAAACAAAACAGAAACTTTGCTGCAAGCATGTTCAGTTTGTTTTGGAAATTGCAGTTGGCAAAATCAGTCTTGGACTCCATCTGAAATGGTTTAAAAATTGTTTTCTCCATTATAAAAATAGTTCATGAAAAAATACCTGTAAAACACCCAAATGATAGAGGTAGGCAGAGGCAAACAGGGACGCTCTTCACCCGAGACTCCACAGCCCCTCCCCGGTTGGAGTCTGACAGGCCTTTCTCTGAGCCAGGTTACGTTTGAACATGTGTCACTCGTGGCCGTACATTTGTGACAGAATGTGCAGCTCCCCTCTGCAGTCGGGTGGCCTGTTGTGCAATCTGAACCAGAAAGGTGCGTTTCACGGACGTAGCTGAATCGAGGCAGCGTCCTCGGGGGACCGGGGAGGTGGCCTCTGCCCTTCCCCGCACAACTTAACGTGTTGGTATGAAAACACGGACAGCCAGAGAAAACCTCTTTCACACTGATCTAATTCCCAGTGAAAGACTGAGATTTTAAAGTATTTTTTAATCTCTAAGCACTGTGGGCGCGGCAGGGGAGACACTTCTTGGGCCTTGCAGGGGTCGCCGGGCACCGGCTGGCCGGCTTGTCCGGGGCTGTGGTGCGCGGTGCAGGGCTCGGCCCGCACTCCCGGGGAGGCAAGCCCAGCAAGCGCCCCCGCGGGACTTGGGGGAGCCTCAGACTGGAGGGGAGCAAGGCTATTCACCTTACTTTCCTTTGTTTCCTCTAAACCTTCCTTTTAGTTACTTGTCTAAGGTGAACTCAGAATGTTACTTACCATCTTGGTGGCGTGTGTCATCACTTCAGGTGGAGTGTTCCCTTTGGCGCCGGAAGCTCCACGGTACCCCTGAATTAATGGGCAGGTGCTACATTTGTTCCTTGGTCTTATGCCTGGGTCTGATAGCTAATGTGGCCTTAGGGCCAGAAAGGGGGCACTGTTTTGGGAAACTGAAATCTTGGTTCAGAGGCAGCACATCAGGGGAGTTGACAGGAAGAGGCTCTGGAGCCAGGCTGCCTGGGTTTAAATCCTGCCCTGCCACTGACCAGCTCTCACCTGACTGGGGAGGTTACCCCGAGCATTAGTTGCTGTATCTGGGAAGAGACGGAGGTGGGGGAGCTGATGCTGATGGTGCCGGTATTCGTTTCCAGTTGCTCCTATAATAAGTTACCACAAAACTCGGTGGCGTAAAATGACTTACTCTCCTATAGTTTGGAGGTCAGGAGCCTGAAATGAGGCTTCCAGGCTAAAACCAAAGTGTTGGTGGGGCTGGTCTTTCTAGAGGCTCCGGGAGAGGATCTGTTCTTTCTCTTCCAGCTTCTAGAAGCTGCTGGCATTCCTTGCCTTGTGTTTGCATAACTCCAGCTTGTTTCCATTGACACATTTATCTCCAGGGCCTAGAAGAGTACCTGGCTTCAGTGGATTGTTAAAACATATTTGTTAAATGGATGAATGAATGTCAAAATTTCAAAACATACCACTTTGTAGACTTTATACTTATCTCTATGACAACATAGGCATTTCCCCATAACATTAAATATTCTTGCATGATCTCATTTTTACTCACTAAGTCATGGCCTTTCTGTAACTGTATCATGATTTCCTTAACCAGTCTCCTAGACTGGGCCCTGAAGTCCTGACTTCAGTAACCTTTTGTTCCTGTGAAATCTGTGGTCTGTAGCAAGGCTGGGTTCAGCCTGTCTGTTAGGACGCTGCATCAAATCACGCCGTCTTTCCTCCTTGACCTCAAAGTGTAGAGACAACAATGTTGTAGATTAGTCAAATAAGCAGATAAACCCAGCGTGCTGCCGGAGGTACAGGAGGCCTGGGGGTGAGCTCTGGTTAACTCAGAAACTTCAGGAGGAAGAATGCTTTACAGGTGGACGAAGATGGAGGTAAAGTCTAATGCCAGCTCAAAGTAGAGAAAAGGCTCTGTTAACCTATCTTTTTGCTTTAAGTTTCAAAATGTAGTAAAAGTCAACCTGCCATTGCATGGTATAATATATAGTTAAAACTTGGTAAGTGGTACTCAATTCTAAAATATGTGCTAGAACTACTGTTAAAGTAACTTGCAGGTTACAACCTGCCAGAAGAGATAAGCAGTGTGTTTTGGTGATATCTTAACACGTCTCTCTCGTATTCAAGTTCAGTGAGCATGTGGGCCAGCCGCTAAGGCATGTGCGGCAGTAGTCGTTGGTGGGGGGCATCAAGCGGCTGAGAACCCCACCTCTCTGTGAGACCGGAGCTAACTCCCTTGCAGCTGTAGAAGTTATTTTCAGAAACTCACCAGTAACCCCTTGGGCCGGTCAGCTTTTGGAAACCTCAGATTTCTCAGTCATAGGACCGAGCACTCCAGTAGTGTAGTAGTTGTCTGTCTGCTGATCTGGGAGAGACTCGAGGGCAAGGACCTTATTCATCTTTATTCCTGGGGCCAAGCACCTAAGTGCTCATTTGGACGGTTGAAAGCAGGATGGACCAGTGATGGATTCCACAAATGCTGAGTGTCCCCTCTGTGCTGTGTACTTTGTTCGCCTTCAGTGGTGAAAAGTCTGTAGCAAGTCCCCACACTTAGAGGTTCTGCAGTCTCTTGAGGGAAATGAGTGTTAATCAGAGGGTCACGTAATTACAAGCTGTGAGTAAGTGCTGCGAGGAAACAGAACCTGACGCTGGGAGAGAGACCGACAGGGTCTCGCTGTAGTCTGCGTGGCAGGGCAGGGAGCGTTTCTGTGGGGATGAGATCTGAAGGATTCATTGCCAGCCTTCTTACTGGTTTATTCCCCTAGTGAAGAAGAATGTCAGACCTACAGAAAGGTTCAAAGAGTAATTTAATGATGAACAGCTGTACGTGCTCCTCTCAGACTGAACAGTTGTTGACATGTTGCCACATTCTTTCTTATTGTGCCTCTTTCTAGTTTTAAAAAATGGAATCATGTGACACTAAGCTGCAGATATCATGACATCTTACCCATAAATACACCAGCATACAGCTCTCTACACAACCATGAATGTGCTATCACACTTCAGAAAATTATCAGTAGTTGCGTAATAGCATCTGACCATGACGGTGTACAGACCAGGTTCATGCCGAGATCATGTCCTACTTTCCCTCACTGCACCACACTGCTCTTCATGAACCGGCATCCAGTCAGGATTGTGCGTTGCCCTCAGTTACTTGTCCCTTTGTTCTCTTAATAGAAGTTATTCTACCATTCTTTCATGACATTTACCTTTTCTTAGGACCGTAAAAGATTCACTTAACACATTGAGCAGCTGTGTTAAGTGAGTCAGTTAAATGAACCACTAAGATGGCAAAATTGATTCCAAAGGCATTTGAAGAACTAGGTATTTATGGGCATAAAATAAAAAAAAATTAAAATAAGGTTGCTAGGTCAGATGTAAACAAACAAGCAAACTCGTAGGGATAAGAAAACATAATCTTTGTAGTTATCTTTTCCATTGGACATAAACCCACAAGGTAATATGTCACATAACAGTTTCTGGGCTCTAATCGAGTGGTAATAGCACAGCACATTCTCCTAGAGAATTACATACACCCGAGGCAGGCATGCTAACAATGCCCAGGGATAAATTGAAAAGACACCCCTCCCCTGTGCTTTTGTCTTATTTCCACATTTTGAACAATATTTCTTAACAAGGCTTTCCCTAATACAGCCAGAATCATCCTCTCCCCTTTAATCCTATTATTTTTTTAAAATTTGCCTTATACCATAAAGTTCACTCATTGTATATGTTCATGATTTTTAATAAACTTGTACAGTTATGCAACTATCTTTGCAATCCAGTTTTAGAATATTTTCATCACTTGAAAAAGTTCCCTCATGCCTGTTTGCAGTGGCTCTCCGCTCCCGCCTCCAGCTCCAGGCAAACATTAATTTGCTTTCTCTCTAGAGATTTGCTTTGTAAAGAAATTTCATATAAATGGAATCTGCATATTATCTTTTGTCTGGCATCTTTCGTTCAGCAGTGTTCCTGAGGCTCACCCATGTGGTGTCCATGTGGCAGCGAGTATCAGTGCCCCTTTTCATCGCTCTGTAGATGCTGTTTATCCAGCCCTCATTCAATGGGTTTTTGGATTGTTTTTGGTGTGGGCTATTATGAATAATGCTGCTGTGAACATTTGCACGCAAGTCTTTTTGTGGACGTATTTTTTTCATTTCTCTTGGGTAGGTTCCTAGGAGTGTGGTAGATGTATATAAACTATGCAAGAAACTGTCAGATTCTTTTCCAAAATGGGTGCAACTACCAGTGACTTACGAAAATTCCAGATTCTCCACATACTCAACAGTCACTTGTTATTGCTTTCTTGATTATAGCTTGTTGGACATTGTAGGCTTCTGAGTGAAGAAGTTTCTGATGGCAACCTTGTAATGCTGTTATCTAGAAAATCAGCTGGGGAAAGCCTGGTACTCATCCTCTGGGGACTGATGAATTTCCATCACAGGAGAATCCCGTGTTGTCTCAGACCATTTGTTCAGCCCTTGGACATTGGACCCATGGCTGGCCTGAAATAAATTTGACCTTATACAGATTTTAAAGATTTAAAACATTGAGATATGATGTACAAACTGTGGCGTGCTCTCATCTGAAGTAAACTATCCAATTAGCTTTGATGGATGCTTATCAAGACAATATTTTATCGCCCCCTGTAGAGTTTCTAATGCCCCTTCCCAGTCAGTCTCCTAGAAGCAGTCACTAGTCAGATTCCTCCCATTGTGTGTTTTCTGCGTGCACCCTGGCGTTTTGATTGGACTGATCTTACTGTGGAAAACACGTGAACCGTAGTAGAGTATAAGGAAGAGTAAGATTGCTCATAATCACCCCACTCCCCAGAGGTTACCAGTGTCAACATTTTCTTGTAATTCCTTCTGGTTAATATGCATGCTCTTTAAAAAAAAATTTCACAAAGCAGAGCTTTGGCGTACGGTGCTCGGTGTTTCGCTGCTCGTTTTTGGAGCGTACGTTTTCAGGTATGAAACGTGTGTGCTGAGAACGCAGCACATCATGCTGAGTGTGCGCATTTAGGCCGGCCCGGTTCGGAGCGGGGCTGGGCATCGCATCTCTAGACTCCGCGCCTGCAGGGGCTCGTCCAGTGTCCTGAGGGCGCCGGGCGCTGGAGGGACGCCCCCTACCCGGGGCCGTGGGGAGCCCGGGTTCGCGCGCCAGCCCCGCCCCGGGCCCGCCCCGTTGCCCAGGGTCCCGGCGAGCCAGGCCTGACGCGCCGAACCGGAGTCGCGGATCGGCTGCGCGGCATCTGCGCGCGATTGAGCGGACTGCCGCCCCCGCCCGCCGGAGCCGCCGCCCGAGGTCCCGCCGCGGAGCCCCGCTCGCCCGCCTGGGCATGGAGCCGCCGGCCGCGCGCCTCTGAGCCCCGCGGCGTTCATGGTGAGTGGGGCCGGCCCGCCCGCGCCCTCCGAGGGGCCTACCCGCCCATCGCCGGCCCGCGGGCCCCTGCGTGGGTGCGCCGTGTGCATGTGTGTGTGTACCGTGCCTCCGTTCCAAGGAGCTGAAGCTTGCATGTACCGCGGTGATGCGCCCTTCTCCCTGCCATTCTTTGTCTGTGATTCCATATAATTTCCTGACAGGGTTGAGTTTTAACGGGCACAGTGGGAGACTGAAGAGACAGAGCCAGCGCATCCTAATTCCTGTCTCCCAAAACGGGACTGCAGCCTGTCTTCAGATTGAGGTCAGGCCAGGCCTGGCACCCCTCTTAGAGGCCTAAATGGCATTCATTGCCCGAGATCCTCGGGGGAAGCCTTTGTACGGAGATGAGGCTGTACCCTGTTTGCCCCAGGTCCTAATAAGGTGGTCAAATTGCAGCAGTAACCAGCCTTATTAAAACCCACGGATCAGTTTCAGTGCATTTCATTCACCAGTACACGTATTAACTTTTGTGTTCTAGGTGTATTGTAAGGAATGTGACAATTAGAAAGGCTTCCTGAGAGTTGCTGTCCCAAATGCCAGCGTTTCCGGTACCCTAGAGAGCGCAAAGACTTCAAGTATGAGGATCCCTCCTGGGATTCTGGGGGTCCTTCTTACTGTGAGGTCAGCCTCATTGGTCCCCAAGGCTGCAGTCGTTTGGAAGGCCAAGCATTTGTCAGACCTGGTCAGGCCTCTCTTCCCTGCTAAAAATGGCCACACAAAACACATCTCGTCCCAGATTCTAGAACAATGCCCCTCTCTCCGCAAAAGTTGCTTGTTACAAATGACAAAGTGAAACGAGCTGCACACTGGGCACTTCACTGTCAGTCTTCACAACCGTATTAAGTGCCCCTCTTAATGGGAAATACCGCAAAAAGTAGTTTTGTAGTAATACAGTGACAGTAATACTCCCTGTTGTTTTGGGGGGCACCTGCTATGTGTATTATATTAACTCATTCTTATTTAATAGAGGAGGAAACGGGCTTGGAGGGGTGAAGGGATGACCTCAGGGTCATGCTGCTGGTGTTGATGGTCTGGAGGTGATGGTTAGACCCAGGCCTGCTGCCAGCCCCCAGTGCTTCCCCTGCAGGGTCCTCAACCTGGGCCCATGTGGTTGCTGTGTTGTCACTCAAATTGATTCCTGTCAGTCTTTTAATAGGTACCACGTGGTGACCTGCCATGCTTTATTCCAGACGTACCTCTAAAACCCTCTGGTTATTTTAACAGGCTAATCTTGATGCTGTTGAGTCGAAGGCTTAAGCACAGGTTTTCACTGATGACCCTTTCACCTTGTCGCTGGCACAGATTCCCAGGAAGCCAGGGGGTGTTGCTGGCCACATTTGGGTGTAATTAGTTATCTCTTACAGCACTCTTCCAGTTCTGGACGTAGCCCTGACACCTCTCTTGTCGTCTTACCAGGAAGTCTTCCTTTTCACTGTTTGAGCATCTTGATCTTTTCTCTTCCTCTTAAACAAATGTCTGTCGAGGTAGGCTTCTTTTTTTTTCTATTTTAACTGGCAGATTTTCCGCTTAATTTAGGATCTGATGCCGTATCCTCATATTTAGCGCTGTTCAGATCATGCACACGAGACAGCGCTTGCCATCGGATGTGTCTCACGGGCTCATCACACCTCACACTGTTTACTTTCTGGCTCTGCACCAAATCTAGCTGTCCCCCACTCCCACTTGCTCTCGCTCTCGGCTTGTCCCACCAGCGCTGGGTGGCTTGTTATTGAGACCATAAAATCTAGGACAAAAAGGTTTTGGCTCAGCATCATTCCCCATTTAAAGTGCTCCTGCTAACCCACAAACAGGCCTGCCCACTGTCATCTCTTGGCTGCTACTTGTACTGTCAGGGTGCCTCTCCCTCATGGTTCCAGCGCAGATCTCCCCTGTCCTTTATCTGCTCGGATGGCACCCTTTATGAGATGCTTTCTGTGATTCCCTCTAGCCATTAGGCGTCCTGTCCCTGGGGCCCCTGCAGCATGTGGCTTGCCCTCTCAGTGGCATTTTTCATTATCTGGCTTGGTCTCATGGCCTCTGCTGGCATCTTACTGCCCCTACTTAAGTGAGCCCTTCAAGGCTGGGGTCTGCAGTTCTCCTAAAGTGCCAGGCCCCAGGCAGCTGCTTCACAAATGAGGTCCTTTCCCTCAGGTGGAGCTGAGACTGTTCAGCTGCCCTGGCTTACTGCTTGCTTACTGCTTTTTCCCAAAAGCCCACACCCCACAGCTTAGCCCCTGGTTGGGTTCAGTAGGTTTGTTTGTTGCTCTCTCTCTGCTGTTGGTCTTATCTTCCCAACAGGATACGAGATAAACTACTCTGGGCAGGGACTGTGACCTGTTCTAAATTACTGGCTTGCAAAGTGTTTTTAACACAGCCCCCCACTCCCATCCCCAGTGTTAGACAATTTAGGTTGAGACAGTGCTCGTAAAGGCGCAGCATGTAACTAGGTATAGAACTGAGACAAACTGTCCTTCCTGTGTAAACTCTGTTTTTTTATTGTTTGATTGAAAAAAAAAAACGCTGTCATGACCATGTAAACCGATTTGCCAGTAGAACTTGGAAGGGCCCTGTTCTAAGTTCCCTGTGAGGTTATGCAGGGTGTTGGGATCTGCGGCAGAGGCTTGAGTGGGCAATTTATACTGATTAGCCCGCACGCAGGGCTTCTGGTGAGCACAGCAGTGAATGGTAGTGTTACTTGGTTTAAACCAAGAGACTTCCAAACTTGATCCCAGGAGGGTCCTGAGAAAACAATGAGTTGTACTGCGGCTAGGACCGGGCTGCCGCTGGCCTGACACCCAGGAAGGAAGGACTCGCGCTTTATGGGCAGTTACGGCGTGTCGCATAATCACGGGAGTCTTTGCCCTTCCTCCCGTTTTATAGCAGAGAGAGAAGCAAGATGGCTTGCCTCGGATCAGAGCTAAGACTTAGAACTAAGTCTTTCTGATCCAAAGCCCCAGCTCCTGCCACATCACATGCGGACCCCAGTGTTGATCATTCATTCACAGCTGAAAGTTGTTTTTACAGAGACTTCTTATCCATCTCTGTACCATCCACCTGTGCCCCACTGCCCTGGAAAAAGAGGATCCTTAGAGTGAATAGTCCTCTCTTGTTCCTGAAGTCGGTTTGTCTGGTCTAGAAGATGAGCTCCGTGCTGAGCCCTCTGGCTAGCTCTTTGAGGACACCTCTGGAGTAGGACCTGTAACAGTTTCCAGTGCCATTCACGTTCTGAAATGCCATTTACAATTTTGAAAAGGCTTTTCTTGGGATTTCAAGTATGGGCAGGCCAGGTCTCCTTTAATTTTTTTTTAATCATGCAGTGCTCTATGTGATTAAAACATAAGCATTTGCTCTGCATCTGCACTTAATTCACTATTACAGGTTTGTGTCATAGTTAAAGCTTTGTTTAGACTTGAGTATGAATGATGGAATTAGTCTGGCTCAGGAGTTCCAGTGAGCCTACGGCAAGCAGTGTGGCTGCAGAGCTCGGGTGCTTGGCTTCTGGTCCGGCTCCTCCAGCCCCAGCCTGGCCTCCGCCTTCCCGGTGGTCTGTGCCGTGGGGAAGTGGGGACGATAGCAGCTCCTCCCTGGGAGGGCCGGTGTAAAGGGGAAGTTGAGCCCTCTTGGTGTGTGTAAAGCCCTCAGAAAGTGCTTGGCCCTGACCCTCTGAGCTCTAACTGAAGAGACTGATTGCCTTTAAATCACAAATCAAGGCAGTTAATTAAGATTGCTCCTCCTTTTCCTATCTGTGCAATTGACAGACTTCCCAGGGCCCCTTGATGGTTGTTTGGCCCTAAAGTGTTTTTTCTGCCTTGCACAGTTGTTTCAGGTCTGGGGGAAGCAGGGCCACCCTGTGCAGAGCGCATCCTGGGCCCACGGGCCACGCTGACCGCTTCCCAGGCCCCGGCTGCTCCTTAGACAGCCCTCCCTGGTAGTGCTGTTCCCCTCCTGCAGGTGCGGAAATGCGGCGCAGGGGTTTTCTAAGCCAATGCTTTGGTGGAGGTCGCAGCTGGTTCTTGGTGGTTCTGAATTTGCTCCCAGACCTGTCTGGCTCCATAGGCCTCACTCAGCCTGTGTAGGACTCGGTCTTTTCCCTGTAGAGTTGCACACCTGTTTGAGTGTATCTGCAGTGGGGGGTGGGGGCAGGGTGGGCCTGCTCGGAGTGGCAGAGTGGGGAGTCCTGCAGGCCCAGCTCCTTCCTGACTGTGTACTTGGGGGCAAGTCACTTCACTCTGAACTTCAGTGACCCTTCCTGTAGAATCCGGTGACACTTGCCATGGAGGTTGTAGTGGAAACAAAATGAGATGAAGTGTGTAAAGCACACAAGAGCAAGTGGGAACACACGTCACACTCTGGGGCACTTGCCTTGGGGGCTCAGCGTCTTTGGTCTTGGCATGTAGTTCACTAGAACAGAGTCAGCTGGAAGTAGCACCTTACAGGACATTCACTACCAATTCTTGTTAAAATGCATTGTGCCTCAGGCTTTCTCAGCACACAACTTTTTGGTAGATTCCCTATAAAATTTAAGAGTTTACCTCCAGGTACTAGATGTGACACTTCCTGATGGCTGCTTGGTTCCATGTTGAGTTGCAGCTGAGTGCCTGGCGCATGCAGGTGCTCAGATGTGAGAATGGATGAAAAAGGGAGTCCATCTTCTCAGCCTTGGGTAAGTGGAGGTCATTTTAGTGTTAATGGAACCATTTTATGTCAGGGTAAACAACGTTAAGACAGCTAACCTTGTACGTCTGGATGTACAGAAACTGCCCCACCCGCCTGTTTCTCGGTGCACTCCCTTCTCACAGCCTGTGGATTTTGAAGAAATAATTTTTCCTTTTAACTTCTTAGAAGCCTGGATAGGCTTCTCCGACTGAGAGAATAATTGCTTGCCAAATCATTTTGCCAGTAACATCTCTCTCGACAACTGGTGTCAATAAAATCCATTTAGCGATTCATCACTTCCACCCTGATACTGCTTATATTGTATCTGGAATGGTTATTTAAATCGGAGGATAACTGCTCATTTGTCTGTCTTGTCTTCCCAGTTAGGTCGCCTTGCCTTAGGAGGGGTCCTGAGTCTTGGTAATAAGCAACAGGAAAATACTGGTTTTTTTATTTTTGCCAAGAGCTGAGGGTGTACGCACAGCCACACACAGCCCCCCTGCACACAATTTCAGAAACTGGACTCTTTGGCACAGGTTGCTTGGCTCTCCTGGACTCTGCTGGTTGGGTGTTTGGAATGTGGGTCACCAGGTGTGACCAAGGGTTTGTGGTTGCAGTCCATAGGAGAAATTAGTGGCCCAGTAGTACGGAGGCAGCTCTTAAGAGTTCCAGGGCATGGCATGATTATGCAATAGCTTGCAGTGATGGCTTCATAGAAAGATATTAAAGAATTTCTTTTTTGAAGTTTCTGGTTTAAGGAAATTGAACAGCTATAATCATTTTCAAGCAAAAAGTTTTCAACCCCTTCCTCATTTCAGACAAAATTTAAAGGGCTAACAAAAATATATAAAATGTTGTGGGATAAAAGGAAATGCATTAGAAAGTTAGAATGAGAGTGAGTATATGAGATGAAGCCAGGGGGTCAGATGAATGCTAGAATTGACTGTCACTCTGGCTCTGAGCTTCCCAGTGGCCACTGCAATAATCAGTTAAAATTTACAGTGTCCAGAAGACAGAAAACACACCTCTTACTGGAAGCACCATTGGAGACCTGAGATGATGTTCATGCGCCCTTATAAAGGGGCAGCTGGGTTGATGAGGTCTTTAGTGACTTCCCTACCAATGTGGGAGGCCCTCGGTCCTCACACAGTGATGGTCTGGGCTGTGGAGCTGTAGGACTGCCTTCACTGATAGTTTTTCCTTCTGAAGGGCAAGAAATATTTCAGTGCCTCATCCTCAAAATTGGCTTAAAGGACGTCATAACAAAACAACTTTTTTTCACTTTCAGAAGGGCGCCGTAATATCAGAATTGGCTGGGCCTGGAATCATCCCTGCTTTCTTTGTCCTAGGAATATGACGACAAGGCTGGACGACCTAGCAGGCCACCCTCTCCAAAGCAGAATGTGAGGAAGAATCTTGATTTCGAGCCACTTTCCACCACCGCGCTCATCTTGGAAGACAGGCCAGCGTGAGTGGGGAGGCGTCTGTAGAGGGTTTGCTTTGGGGGAGAAGCGTCTTAGCTCATCACCTCCTCATTAGAAAAGGACGCTCATGAGGGGAAGAGGGGTCAGCCTGTCCCTACTGCGGGGCCCTCGTCCTTCCCTGTGCTGATGTGTGTTCTAGATAATACCAAATGGCTAATTTGGAAAACTTGCCTTAAAGTAGAAGTTTTGACCAGGATTTTCCATTCAGGTGATTTTTCATTTTAATTTAGCATTCACAAATACTTAAGGAGCTGTTATTAATTACAGACTGGCTGGTAACTGTAAGAAACACACACCAGGAGGTGTCTCTAAGCTGGGCACTTTGGAGGCACCTCAGTACTACAGGACAGTCCTGGACTAGCCTGCTGCTGTTTTGGGATCTGCAGTGTGGCTGGCTGATCTCAGCAAGTCCCCTCTCCCTCTGGGCCTCTGGGTTTCCATGGATCTGATGAGGACGTGGATTTTGATGATTGTGTTTGGAGACCTTAGTGGGGTAAAGGGATTGTTCCGTTGTACCAGGCCATAGCTTATCTCTGTTTAAGTATTGAGTTTCCATAGAACATTACATTTGAATAGAAAGATTCCACAGCTTTCAAAAAGAGAGAGAGATTATAAAATCTTAGGCTGGAATTCCTAAGGCCCCTGCCAACCCTGACATTTAATATTGGTGAAATCTAAAGAGGAAATGTTTCTTTTGATGATAATTTTTGGTCCTTGGAAATTGTGGGCTTGTGAGTAGTTGGGAAGAGAAACCCAGAAATGGAGGATTAAAAAGGTAGGTAGAGGCTGTGGGTAAAAGCCAGCGTACTGTGAGGACCAGTCCTTGTAAAGCGCTCCAAAACGTAGGCTGTGGGAAACCGTGCCCTGTCCTCCTGCAGCCGGGACAGTCGTCCAGATAGCCCGGGGCACAAACAGCCGGACATGGCCACCCTCCCCCTTTCCAAGGGCCTGGCAAATTCCCCCGCACATTTCTGAAAGAGAACATGCACTTTATTTTTCTAAACAGGATCCGAAGCTGCACACTACGTTTAGATGTCAGAACTATTGTATAAATCTGTGTATATATATTAAAGAAAAGAAATGAACCACGTAGCAGGTACTTGCACCCTTGAAAAACTGGCCAGGGAATGTATTCATACGTATATGTGGTGCTTGCCATTCGGGTGCTCTGCTGACGATTATCAGTGCGCTGTGGTCGCAGCAGAGTTTCTCTGGAGACTGAAGGGGGAAAACACCCACAGGTTAAGTGTTTATCTCTATTGGAATTAGGGGTAATTGCTATTTTCTTCCTTCTGCTAATCTTCATACTTCAGATTTTTTTAAGTGAGCTTATTTTACTTTTGTAAAAAATATTTTTGGTTTATGAAAGAGCTGCATCTTTGTCATCTAACAAATGTGGTTTTAGTCTTTGAGCTTTTCATTTTTTTGTAATGATACTTCACATTTCACTTATTTAATATTTACAATGGTGAAAAATCATTTATTTTCTATTAAGAAATCTCCCGGCGAAGCCAGCTGAAGAGGCTCAGAAACACAGGCAACAGTATGAAGAAATGGTGGTTCAGGCCAAAAAACGAGGTAATGGAGTTCACATGTGTTTGGTTACATAAGGTGGCACAGGATTTTGTGTCTCTCTGGATATTTTCTCTTTTTTACATTTTGACGCTCAAGAACCTGAACTTTGTTGAATGCTTTACTATTTTGATATTTGTAATTTTCCATCAAAAATGTACGTTTCTACTAACTGTTCATTCCTGGTAGCTTTACGGAAGAGAATAGCACTTTGAATTACCCGAGGAAAGAGACTGCGTAGGGTAAAAGTCCTAGCTGGAGACGGCCTCGGCCAGTAGTGATGGCCAGATCTCCTTCCCTCTGGGCTGTTTTCCCTGTTTACAGGAAGATGTGGTGGGATTTGGTAAAGTGCCTTGCAGCACCTAAAAACCCTTTGCTTCTTGGATGTTTAAAAAGTATGTATAATGAACAAAATGTGGTCCATCCATACAATGGAATATTACTCAGCCTTAAAAAGGAATGAAATTCTGACACATGCTACAACATGAAGCTTGAAGACATTATTCTCAGTGAAATAAGCCAGACACAAAAGGATAAATACTGTATGATTCCGCTTATATGAGGTCCCCCAAATAGTCAGATTCATAGAGACAGAAAGTAGAGTGGAGGTTGTCAGGGACTGTGGGGAGGGGGAATGGGGAACTCAGTGTTTGATGGAGACAGAGTTTGAGTTTGCCAAGATGAAAAAATTCCCGGGATGGATGGTGGTGATGGTTGCATAATAGGGTGGATATACTCAGTGCTGCTGAATGTACACTTAAAGTGGTAAATTTTATGTTTTGTGTATTGTACCACAAAAAATATTAGAAAAGTATGTATCAATGAAAATGCATGGTATTTCTCAGGGTCGCTATTGTACACTAAGCATTATTCTTAAACAGAAGTGAGGTTGGAGGTTACATTGGAAAGGGGATTGGGTTGGGGGAGCACAAGAGGGGCTTCTGGTGTTCTGTTAATGTTTTGTCTTCTGACTGCAGTGGTAGTTTCCTGAGTTTGTCTGTTCTGTGATAGCCCTGCTGTGTTCCTATGTGTGTACTTTTCTGTATGCATGTTACACGGTGTGTATGTTACAAAAAGCTTACTAAAGGATGAATAATGCCTAAGCATTCTGAATTCCCTACGGTATGAAATGAGTCTTAGAAGGTCAGGTTTCATTGCTCTATTTCAGTGCTGTTTTCCTGGTTTTTTTGCAGCATGACTCTGAGAAGAACCACCCAGCTTGAAATTGGTGGACATCAATTAATAGATGTTTTCTTCTTATTTTTGCTTGTGATTTCCAGAGCTGAAAGAAGCCCAGAGGAGGAAAAAGCAGCTGGAAGAAAGATGCAGATTAGAAGACAGTATTGGAAATGCTGTCCTTACCTGGAATAATGAGATTTTGCCTAACTGGGAAACAATGTAAGCTGTGACACAGTGGGCTCGCTGGGCTGTAAATCACTTCTTGGTAGAATCTATGGGAAGCAGCTGCATTAGTTGTGAATCACATCACAACCTTTGATGGAGTTACCTGATGAGGTTAAGGTGCAGAGGCTCCTTCCCCTGCCTCGGTTTGGTCTTGTTACACATCCACATACTGTGACAGCCACTCCACCCCCCACACCTTCTAGTTCATGATCTACTCAGCAGCCAGAGGGGTCTTCTAAGGCACGAATCTGTGTCACTTCCATACTTAAAATTTCAGAAACTTGTGACTCTCAGTGTGAAATGTGAATTGCTTGGCTTAGCTGACAGGACCCTTTGTGAGCTAGCCCGTCCCTTTCTCTGTAGCCTCACCTTCCTCTCTCCTTTGGACAGAGCCCTGTCCTTAGGGAGCCTCAGGGCCTTTGCACATCTCACTCCCTCTACTTAAGAGTGTTCTTGTCCTGTAACTCCTCATCCAGTTAACACTTTGTCCTTCAAGGTTCAGTCCCTTGGAGAAGACTTTGCTGCCCTCGCCCTGGCTCCAGGTGCCTGTAGAAGACCCCCTCTGAGTACACTGTATCCGTCTGCTCAAGCTTCTATTGCTCTCTGTCTCAGGATGGGCACTGGGTCTGCTTTGGTGACAACCCCCTCTACCCAGTAGTCTGGCAGCTGCTGTCATCTTTACATCTGAGGGACAGATGTAGATCTTTCTGTGTGGCCAGAACAGTTAGCGTGTGGACAGCAGTCCCAGGCCGTGCACAGAGGCTTGCGGCTGTTTTGGGGGCTCCCCGGTCTGCAGGAGCTCTGGGGAGCTTGGATGCCGGCTTCCTTTTAGCTCTTGTCCTTTCAACCTGACCCGTATGTTGGGATGTTGGGGACTTGCTCTAGCGCTTGCCTGGGTGTCACTCACTCATTACGGGGCTGGGTGACCCTGTTGCGCATCTGCACTAGGAAAACAAGCTGTTCCCGGAGCCTGGTTTTCTAGGCAGTGTCTCTTATAGGGTGGACGTGGTCAGGAAACACTTCTTCTCGAACGGAACTCACTAACAAGAGTTAAGGTCCTCAGAACCCTTGAACTGTCTCCCTGTGTGGCTGCAGACCCCACCCTGGTCCATCCTACGCTGACGGAGGCTTGATGTGATCCAGATGCAGGCAGTTGTAAGAGAACTGCCACTTAACAACCCAGCTGGTGCCAGGCACTGTGGCAGGTGCCTTTGGGCTTTATCTGACTTGACCCTCACAGCAGCCCCTTGAGGGTGGGGAGGTTCGTCACCTTGGTGTTAGGGAGGAGGATACCGAGTGAGAGGAGAAGTTTGCTTCAGTTCCACAGGTCAGGGTGCAATGAGGATGCGTCAGCCCATGCCCTCCCACTGTGCTGTGTCAGGAAGCCCTGTGTGGGGAGGCTTTGGAACCTGCATGTTTGTCCCAGTCTGTTAGCAGTGTGTGCTCGTTGTGACCAGCAGACCTCAACGACTGGGCAGCTCAGAGTGTGCCGAGTTAGCTTCCGGCAGCTCGTTACCCGAGTCCCTTGCTGTGTGCAGCAGTGTAGTGGTTGGCGGCCGTGCTCTTGGGCTGCCTTCTCGAGGCCCCTCGGGGTCTGCCCTCACCTGCAGCTGTGCGGCCGTACCTCCTGGCGTCCCACCCCGTGCCCAGCTGTTTGCGGCTCCTGTATCGGCCAGATTATTTCTTGCTGCTGTGCTTTCTGCTCACAAAGTCCTTCCCGCCCTTCATCTGCTTAAATTGCTACTGGTCGCTCAGAATTTGGCTCCAGAATGGTGCCCTGGGCCCCGTGGTTTGTGGTGCCCGTCTCTGGGTGTGCAGTGCCTTTGGCACCCCTGTCACAGTAGTTGCCTGGTGGAAGGTAGCCTTGGTCTCCTGGTCTGTATGGACCACTGGACTGTAGGGTGCCTGAGACCAGGGGCTGTGACATACGACTGTATACACCCACTTCTGTGGTTTGGGGTTAGGCACGTGGGTGGACAAGCATTTCTTCACTGAGAACAGACTCGTGAACTCCGTTTTTGCTTCCGTTTTTATCCAGGTGGTGCTCTAGAAAAGTTCGAGATTTATGGTGGCAGGGGATCCCTCCCAGCGTGAGAGGCAAAGTCTGGAGCTTAGCCATTGGCAACGAGTTAAATATCACCCATGGTGAGTGGCCTGCGTGATCCTAGGCTCGGGGAATCCACCCCTGGGTCCTGTGGCTTCTCCTGTCCCATCTACCCTGTTAGGAAGAAAGGCAGCCATTGCCACAAAGCTGTGTCTTTTGAGAGGCCAGGTGAGTGTGTCTTCCAGGAGGGGAGTGGGTGGGGAGGCCTGGGTTCACTCCTGGTGCTTCAGTTTTCTGGTTCAGAGCAAATGCCTGCCTTCTTCCTGATAACTGTCATCTTCCCCGAAGTGCACGGGGTAGTACATACGGGTCTCAAAGCATCTCTTCTCGGTGTCCTTTAGAAAGCAAGCCTCAGTGGGGACATGAAAATGGAAGGGAGGTGGGTGTTTCCTTCTGTGGAGGTCCTGTATTTGGGGCGCTGTTGGTTTTTTGTGGCATTTTCCTCTCAGGCCTCTCATGTATAAGCGCCTTAGAGGGGACAACACAGTGTGCTTGGACTGGGTCCTTGAGGGTCTAGAACCATGTGTCCAGAGGGAAGTGAGATGTGTACTTCCCTTCCTGAGGCCCCACCACAGCATTCCCTGGGCTCCTTGCCCTCTCTGCCAGCTGTGGTGCAGGGTGAAACCGACACCAGGAAGTCGCAGACTTACAACTAAGTGCTTAGTAAGTGGGAATCATTGCTTAGTACTGTGTCATCTGTCTGCAGTCTAAGCTGCCGAGGACAGAAACTCCTTAATTGTCTTCTTTATATTAGTGCCCAGTTTGTGGAGTTGTGGAGTTGGTGGTGGCAACTTTTACCCTGTTGAAGGCCTTTGAGCTGAAAATAGATTGATGTGTACCTTCCCTGTGTAGCTGGGGTTCATATTGTTACTGTGCTCTTTATTTTATAAGACTTCGATCTTACCCTGTGATTGGAGCCTTGGCTGGCGGTGTTCTCCATCTTGACTGGTGACAGCTGCTTGGGTGGATGGTGACTGGTTTATGTTCATGTGATCATCGCAAAGTTCTATTTCTTGGCTAATCCATACCTGCCAAAACCTTAATGTCTTTACATGAGAAGATGTGTATCATTTAACTCGTGGAAATAGGTTTTAACAAGCTTTCCTGGAAGTAGAGGTTTGAAGACATGGCTGACCATTTGTCTGAGTCCTCGTTCTTGAAAATTTCTAAACTCTCTGTCAGCAGCTCTAAGCCAGTTGAATGTAATGCAGAGTTCTGCATGTGTGTGTGTGTCTTTAATTTTTGGTTCTCACTGGTGGCTGCACTGATTTTATTTAAATTAAAATCTTCTGTGGACCATATCATAGTACATTGGGTTAAACAACTAATTAATCAATTATATGTCTTGAAAGTTTGTCTAAATTTTGATATTGGCTCGTTGTATTTGCATTGTGCCTGTCTTGTGTGGTTGTCTGCCTGTTACTGGTTGCCCCCTAGAACAGGTGCTCTGGACGCTGGGGCCTCACCTGTGACACTCTCTGTTCTGTCGCTGAGCCCAGCACAGCTCTCTGCACCAGGCAGGCCCTCAGGAAGTGTTTGCTGAATGAATGAATGAATGAATGAATGCCACCTTATTGGGTCCTACTTAATCTCAGTTTTACTGCATATTCAAGCGAGTGTGAGAACACAGGTCATCTCGAGGTCCGCTGTGAGGCTAGGCATCGTACTGGGCTCTTTGCTCCCATCTTACTTAACACCAACCGCAGTCTGAGGGGCAGGTGGTGTTGACCTTATTTCCCTACTGAGCATCTAGCATCCTGAAAAGGTCAGGGACTGTGCCCCAGCCTCATGGCCAGTGTATGGTGGAGCCGGGACGTTCTGGCCTTGGCTGACTCTGAAGCCTGTGTTGTGATTTGGGAAGCCCCAGAGTTTTGTTCTTTCTGTGGTTGTGCAATTGGAAACTTACTGAAAGTCGACCTAATGGTGGTATTAAAACTTCACTCTTAGGGAAGTCAGCCTTGTACTTTGAAACTGGGTCACGGAAGAAGGTGTATTCACTGTTCTAACTCCTCCCCTCCTCACAGGCACACACTAGTAAAACCAAGGGATGTTTTAAAAACTGACACTTTTGACCCATTTCACCCCGAGACTGCCAGCATCTGTGCTTTAACTGTCGAAACCTCATTTGGGAAGTAGGACCACACAGTTGTTTTCCTTCACCTCCTGCCAAAATGATCAAAGCTAAGCCCAACTCCTGGGAACTGAGAGCGGGCAGAGGCTCCCAGACCCTCTAGCCTCCAGCTCAGCACGCCTCCAGATCTGTCCCGTAAGCATTTGAATGAGGATGCTTGTTGCTGCCTTCCAGGTGCTGACATCAACATGCAGTTATATTTCATAGTTGTACTGCGCTTACGGACTCTCATAGATTGTGGGTCAGATCATCACAAGGTTAGAAAAGGGTTGTTAATCAAAATTTTACTTATTGGAACACAATAGTATTACTAGAATTTGATTTATATTTTAATAAAACAGCATATACTATCCAGAAGGCAGATGTGCTCTGCTTTATTTTCCAAAAGTTTGATGGAAAAACTAAAGTTATAGAAATTCTCTGAGTAGCTGTGATTAGTCTTAGTGATCAACTAGTGAGCGTTCGCAATCCAAGGCAACCGATGGCTGGGGAGCATCCGGGCCGGGGAAGGCGGGGGGAGGTCTCTGTGGGGTCAGCCTTCATTTCCACCCTTTCAGGAAGACTGGGGCATGGATATACCACGGAGGTCTGTGTGTAACAGTGAAATCTGTGTGCAGAGTTAGTATTTCACCATTGCCACACCACCCAAAGAGAAGAATCATTGAAAAATAAGTTCCAAATATGGGTGAGACGTGGAGGCTGCCTTGTGGGAGACCTGCCTTGACACCTCTCTGCCAACAAGAATCCTCATTTTCTTTTTTTTTTTAACTTCTGCCTGTGTTGCTTGCATCGCTGCCCCCTTTCAGGCAGCATGTTCAGGAAGACTGGGCCAGGGGGTAGCGGTTCCATTTTGTCTTTATTTAAAACCAGATGGGTTTTCTGCTTGTCTCTCGCTTTCTTCATCTGTCAGATATTCATTGATTATACTGATTTGTGTCAATCCCAGTGCTGTTTGCTCTGGATACAAATATGAATGAGAGACCCTCCCAGTCTCACTGGAGCTCACAGTCTAATAGATTCGGTAGACTCACAAATACATCGAAGCAAAACAGGTTGATGGGTGGGTTGTGTAATCTAAGTAAACACGCAGAGTGGCATTTTGTGTGTCTCTTTGTATATGGTGGTGTCTTAAGACATCAGCGCCCTCAGGCTAAGTGGGGGATCGTTTAAGCAGCCTTAGCTGCAGTTGAACTTCAAACATTTGAATGAGGCAGTGTGCACTCTCTGGTGTTTTCAAGGAGGCGTACTCACGTGTGTACTTGATACTTACCCAGAGGCTTTTCTTCCAGAGCTCTTTGCCATCTGTCTTGCCCGAGCCAAGGAGAGGTGGCGGTCCTTTAGCACAGGAGGCTCTGAAGTGGACAGTGAAGGTATGTATGATGCTAACACACCTGTGGGCTCCTTCGGTCACATATGTATGTCATTATTTATTACATAATGAAGAAAATTTACTTAACTGAAATAGTGGTTAGTGCAAAATATAAAAGCTTCATGGGAAAAGGGATTTTTTTAGAGCAAACAAATTAAAGAAAGAAACTTTTATAAGAAAGATGATACCAATTCCTGAGAGTTGAGTGTATCCTAAGATGCTGGAAGCCTTTATTCACTATTCACATGATTTACAGTAGCCTGGCACCCAGGATCGCTTGAGAGCTGGTTTATAGAGGAACCGCTTCCACAGAGACAAGAAAAACAGCGTATTTCCTAGATTATGCTTTTAGAATTTTCCATAACACACGAGAATGGTTGTGATGGCCTCTGTTAGTTAAGTAGTGTCTTTTTTGCTGATCTGCTTTTATACTGTCTATGTGGTATTAGAATTAAAAAATATAAAGCAAGCTATTCATACTTACTT
This sequence comes from Camelus ferus, assembly GCF_009834535.1. Lineage (NCBI taxonomy): Eukaryota > Metazoa > Chordata > Mammalia > Artiodactyla > Camelidae > Camelus > Camelus ferus. The sequence continues at coordinate 3,824,884 of NC_045697.1, read as the reverse complement.
GTTAGAAATAGTACACATGAGTGTTGCACTGCAGTAGCTCCCACGTGTTCTCAGTTTATCCCAGTGATGTTCTAGATCAAATAATGGGGTTTTTTTGTGTTTTCTGTGCCTGGAATCCATTTGTGTGTCTGTCGCCTTACTTGTCCTCACTTCCATGACAGTTGTTGGCAAAAGTAATATCAAATCAGATTTTGATTTCACACTCTGGAAAGTATCTGATGATGATCTAGCATTAGATGGTGCTGTGAGATTTTTGCTCTTAAAGTAAGAAACTCTACAAACTGGTGTAAACTCTACAAACTATTGATCCTGTTGGTTGAGGTGGTAATTAGGTCCATGTACTTCTGAAGAACTTCCTTTTCTTGTTTCATTCTCATAAAAGTTCAAAGCCTTGTAACTACTCCACACACTTGCCTCTGAGAGGTGTGATGACTGTTGATCTTTTGACAGATGCTGGTTTTTCAGCAGCAGACAGAGAAGCCAGCCTGGAGCTTATTAAACTGGACATTTCCAGAACCTTCCCTAATCTCTGCATTTTCCAGCAAGTAGGTGGTGGTGATTTGTTACGTTCAGTATGTTTTGTCTAGAATTCACAGGTGCCAAATTGCATATATTTGTAATCAAGTTTGAAAAGTACTAGGGCTTTTTGGCGAGAGGGCAGGTCTTATGTTGATCTATGTAGAGTTTTAAAAATAATGGTAACTGATTCTTTCCAACAAATATTTAGTATGACTTTGAGATACCCAGTCTGGTTCTGTTATGCCCATGTACCCACTAGGGAACCATTAAAGGAAAGTGGAATAAATTAGAACAAATCAGTTAGTGGCTGCCTAGAATGAGCCAGGAGGTGTAGAGGTTAGACAGGTGGGCTTTGCAGAAATGTGGGTATGTCCCAGGTACTCTGACAGCACAGACAGGTAATGGTTCACTCTCCTGGTCCACATACAGCAGCCGGGAGAGGGCAGGGATGAGGGGTCAGGCATGCTCACTGAGGAAGTGGCTCTTGGGCTGTGATTGGACCAGGTTTGAATGACAGTCTGACCAGAGGATGGGAGAGACATCCCAGGCAGGAGGAGGACCAGAATGGAACCATCAAACAGCTGATAGTTCAGGGAATCCTCAGTTCCGTGGACTGGTGGCTGCTCTGTTTGAGGTAGGAGCCAGCTGCAGGGCAGTCTGTGCTCTGGAGGAAAGAGAGTATAAGGGCAGAGCTCTGAGACACATCTGGAGTGTGGCCAAGAAGGGCCGTCCGAGAACCGGGCCAGGGCCTGAAAGGTGCCCGCGGCCAGATGTCTCCCTCAGTCTGTGGTTCCCAAAGTTCTAGATTTCAAAAATGGGCAACGTTTAAAAAAAAAAAAAGTGGTGTGGGGAACTATGAAATGTCCAGAACAAGTTAAGGGCATTTGAAACAAGAAACTGCCATCTACTAGCACCATCTTTCATCAAAGAAAGGACATTTAGCACCAGAGTAAGGAGGATGTAATCAGGAGGAGGGCGCAAAGTCTTCCAAATTAAGAACACGTAGCTCTAAGGAAAGGCCAGTGCAGTGCCTTTGCTTTTTCCTGCTTTGTCCTTAGACCGGATACCCCTTGGTGACAGTCGCACTGGTCCTCAGGTGATGCGGCCCCAGGACCCCCCTCATCCCCCCTTACCCTCTTAGCCCTGGGTGTCATCTTTTTTACCTTCCATTGCTGTTTTATCCCTCTGTGATTTGGAAGGGTCTCTTCTTTTTATATGTCAGAATGGGATGGCTGGGCCAGGGCGTTCTCATGTACACCTGGCAGGCGTGGGCCTGAGCCATGATCTGGGCCGAGCCCGTGTCTCCCACGTTCACATCAGTGTGAGGTGCCTCCGAGCTTCCTTCCATGCTCAGTTAGAGCAAAGAAATTCCAACACTTAAATTTTTGGAAGAAGTTACAGGAACAAATGGAAATCTTGGAGGGATGGGAGAGCTGGGAGAAGTTTGGAATAAAATGGTAGCTATTCGGACCTAAAAAGTCAGAGTGTGTTTCCTAAACCTGCTGTCCTGAGAAACACAAAAGAAACAGAGAGTGACAGGGGAGAGAGGGCAGAGGTAGGAAGACGGTGAGCTCTCCCTCCTCTGAAGGACCCTGGGGCACCTGGTCTCCCAGTTGAACTCTGAAGGGGAAATGCAGTTACACAGCAGGGGCCAAATTAGGGCTGTTTTTCTAGCGCTGTGCTCACACCTGACCCACCAGCTCACGTCAGCGCAGCTTCGCAGACCGAGCTGCAGACGGGCCTTGTTAACTGCAGGTTGCTAGTTAATCTGTCAAGTTGCACATACGTGTTGAGCTGCTAGCGTAACGCTTGGCATCTAGGCCTCCTGGTACATGGGGGGCATGATTGGCGGCGGCGGGAGCGAGTCCGAGCACTAACACAGCTGACGTGTGCTGTCTCCGCTGTGTTGGTCCCTGTAGGGTGGGCCGTACCACGACATGCTGCACAGCATTCTGGGCGCTTACACTTGTTACCGACCGGATGTGGGCTATGTAAGTGAACTTTTTGAATACTTTATAATGTTCTCATCTAGAAAGAAAGTTGGAATGTTGGCCAGCACACTGTAGCTGCAGGTGTCAGGTTGAATGCCCCCGTTTTTTTGTTGAGTATGAAACGTCTCACGGTAAATGATTTGCCTCAGTTTCCTCGCAGGGAAGTTGAGCTGACTTGGCTGCTCTGTGGCATTAATCACATTTTAATGGGGTTTGACTTACGTTTTTCGCATGTGATTTTTTTCAGCATTAAGTCAGAAGCGCTTTTAGCAGTGACCGCGTTTGACGCTGTGCTGCTGCTGCGCCTGCGGCTTGGCAGACGCGCATGCGCAGTTTTAGAGTAACGCGTTCGGTTAGACGCGCATCTCTGGCACCAGGAAGCTCTACGTTGCAGAGGGTGGCATCTCAGACGCAGGAGGGGCTGGTCATGGTTTTCCCCGTGTTGCGGGTGGGGCTGGAGCAGTGCACGCAGGTGGCCGATGGGGCAGAGCGGCGGTTCCCGGCAAGGCCAGGCCAGGATGGAGAGGGCTGTCGGTTCAGCCTCCGGCGGGTGGCCATGGACGGGTGCAGTGTGGATCCTTCAGTGTGAGGGATTTGGGTTCCTCTTCCGGTAAGATGGCAGAGCTGTTCTGACTGTGGTGGCTGCCTCAGTGTAATCCCCATTTCTCTCCTCCTCTCAGGTTCAGGGCATGTCCTTCATAGCGGCCGTGTTGATCCTGAACTTAGATACTGCAGATGCCTTCATTGCTTTTTCTAATCTTTTGAATAAACCGTGTCAAATGGCATTTTTTCGAGTGGACCATGGCCTTGTAAGTATCCCCGGTGTGTGTTGTGCCCTGGGTACTGTGTTTTCACACAGCAAGAGGGGCCTAATCATTTTTTCTCTTCAGGGGGAAAAAATAATACATTTTTCCTCCACTAAGATACTCAGAATAAGTAGCACTACATGACGTGGAGGATTTTTTGGGTGTTGTGCTGAACTTCAAAAGCACGTGATTAATAGCCATATGAAAAAATTTCTTAAAGCATCCTTTCGGAAAATATTTCTGAAAATATATTCTAGCATGCACACCATGTGTCCAAGCAGAAGCCCCAGAGCAGCCCCACATCGGGGTCTGCCTCACGCAGCATGCTCATACACAGGAGAGGAGACGGGCTTAAGACCGGCTCCTCCATCTGACAGAAGGAAGAAATGAGTGGCTGGAAGGATTTGGCAGTCCTTGCCCTGGGGAGGTCCCACCCGCTCCTGGAGGTGGGACCACTGCCTGGTGCAGATAAGGAAGTGAGGCTCAGGAGTGATAGGCCTCGGTCGAGGCACATATCTGGTCAGTGGAGAGCCGCACTGGACCCCTTCTGCTTCCTAAGCCTGTGTTCTTCCTGTAGCCCAGGAGGGAGGGAGGTCACCGATGCACCAGATCCATCCGCTTTGTAGTTAGCATTGTCTGGATTTGCTCGTCGTTTGCTGACACTTGCTGATAATTGTCACTAGTATTTCAGACCTAAAAGGATCTAATAGTTCAGAACAGCTAGAGAATATTTCTTCCTTGATGTGTTAAGCACTCCTGAGTATATCTTGCTCAGGCTGTTACATACATTTTTTTTTTTTAAGTATTATGAAATTGCTGCTAAATGGTGGCTCTCAAGGGAAGTGTAAATTGGCAGTGTCCTTCTGGAAGACGGTTTGGTGTTAGGTGTCAGTAGCAGTAAATGGTGTTGGTGTGTAATTTTCAGAAGAATTGTTTCTAAGAAAATCACAAGTGTGGACAGAGCACTTTGCACAGTGATTATTGCACAGTTATAATTATTCAGTAAAAATTTAAAATTATTTTTCATTGTGAAAATGAAAACTTTTAAAAATGGGTATTTAGGGGAATACAGAATGTTCATTAAAATCTGGAAATATTCTATCCAGTGCAACATTGACATTGCAAACAACTGTACGGGGAAAGATTGAAGATAAAATGCAAATTTTTTCTGAAGTATGTAAAATAGAATATATGCCATAATAGCTACCATATTTAACAATAAAAGGAAGTACACCCAATGTTAATGGATGATCTTTATTCGTTTCTGTACTTCACAAGTTTTCTACAGTGAGCATTTTACAGACACTACTTTCATAGTCAGGAAAAAACCTTTTTTATATGACAAAATGGTTTACATCTAAGTATCTTCTAATTTTGAAGACCCCTTTGGAAACACATGATGAAAAATGAGAAATTTTAGCTTATGTTGTTAAGGAAAAATCACAGAATTGTAATGTTGAGTGGGAGCTGCATCTACAGCAGGGTTTCTCTGCAGCAGCGCCATGGACATCTGGGGCTGCGCAGCTGTGGTGAGGCCGTCCTGTGCATCAGACGCCGTCCAGCAGCACCCCTGGCCTTTCCCCACCAGATGCCAGTAGCACCTCCCTGCTAGATGCAACAATCAGAAATGTCCTGAGGCACAGCCAGGTGTCGCCTGAGAGGCACAGTCGCCCCTACTTGGGAGCCACTGGTTTTCAGAACATCCCTTCACTAAGATGTGCAGACAGCCTCTGAGAGTTGCCGTCTGCCCACAGGCATCCAGCTGGGAAAGGGTGGAACAGAACCAGGCTGTGTCTCAGATGTGTGCCGCTCCTAATCCTGTGTCAGCACCGCCCCTGCTCTGTCCATTTTGTTTTCCTGCAAACCCTGTAAGAAGGTGAAAAGCGTGTGCTGGTAAAACACAGGCCGTGGCTGCTTCCTTTTTCCCCGCAGGGTTTCTCCCTCACTGCATTAAAGGGCTGCACTTCTGAGCCGCAGCAGTGTTGCCCTTGCCTCAATGTTAGTGTTATGTTTTATGTTCCCTCTGGAAATGCTAGGGGTTGGGAGGGAGGCATGCCTGGTTTTTCAGATCGTTTTAGGCAGTTAGTCCATCCCTGGTTCTCAGAGAATGAACCTGTCAGGAGTCAGCCGTTGCTGGGGGACAGGCACAGGTTCAGGGCCCCGCCTCGCCACACGCTGGTGATGTGACCTCATTTGGCAAGTGACAGAACTGTTCTGGGTTTCAGTTCTCTTATCTACAAATTGAAGAAATAATAAGATGCAGCCAGTGATGTGAGACAGAGACCGCTCTTATTGAGATGGTGCACGTGTAGTGCCTGGTTCCAGGTTGCCAGAGAAGATACGTGCGCAGTTACGCGTGAAGATGAGTGTTAGGTTGTAAAGGTGCACGTGTGTTGCCTTTTTTTGTAGACTAGAAGCTTGTGCTGATAATGAGTTTATAGTATGTTTCACATTGTCTCCCTAGATGTTGACTTATTTTGCTGCATTTGAGGTATTCTTTGAAGAAAATTTGCCGAAATTATTTGCCCATTTCAAGAAAAACAACTTAACTCCAGACATCTACCTAATTGATTGGTAAGACTGCATTTTAATGTTTTCAGTGTTTTCTTATCTCCACACCCCTGTTTTTCATTCCTTACTGCCAGCATCTTCCAGGGCTCGGCTGACCCCCACGTCCTGCTTTACCGTCTCCCCCGCGGCCCCGAGCCCTGTGTCCCTGGGCTCATGCTGCTGGTCGTCTGCTCAGCTCTGTTACTCTCTCTGGTGCCTCCTGTGACTCTAACTGGTCCTCCTGAATTCTCTCGGGGAGAACAGTGTCTTGGACCTCTTTGTTTTCAAGGTACTGATATCCATTCCTTCCACGAGACATCACTAAGCACCAGGTCTGTGGAGGCTCTCCGCTAGGATCCCGGACAAGCAGTGAGGGGACTCGGCACTGGCCTGTCCGGAGCTTCTCCCTAGCAGGAGAGACTGTCTGTGGACGGCTGGGGCTGGACAGCAGGTGATGAGTGCCGTCCCTGAAGGAAGGGAAGGACAGAGGCCTGGACCCAGGCTTGGGGGCCAGAGTACACAGAGATGACACAGGAGTTTGAGCCAAGACATGACATGAGTGTGCGGCATTCCAGAATTAGGGCTGCAGCAGTTGGCATGGAGATGTGGGAGCCTGAAGTAAAGGGCAGAGGGCGGCAGGCGAAAGGCTGGGAAGCCGGGTCTGGTGGGTCTCGGATGCCAGGTAGAGGAGCAGACAGGATTACAGGGGCCAGAGGGAGCGGTTGAAGGTTTTTGCTTGGGGTGAGAATGCAGGTGGGCTATACCCAGAAGTGAGTTTTATTTACTTGCAAGGCAGGGGAACCTGGAGGCAGACACATTAAGGAAAAAAAGCCAGGGCTTGAGCTGAGGCTGCGGGAGTGGGTGGAGAGTGGGGAGGAGAGAGATGCTGGAGAGGGAAGCGCTGTGGCCCCAGGGGAGGCTTGTGGCTGTTGGGGAGAGGGCGGAGACGCGTGGTCTGCTCTTGTGGGGCCAGATGCTGGGGGGGGGGGGCTGAGCCCAGCTGAGACCAGAACACAGCAGGGTTGGGTTTGTTGGGACTCTTAGTGGATTTGGCTTTGGACACAGTGGTTCTGAGGTGCCTGTAGGACACTGAGGAAGACTCACAGATACAAGGCTCCAGGGAGTTCTGCAGTGGGGCAGTGGACAGGCAGGTCTTCGTGCATAGGTGCATGTGGTTGTCGGAGGAAAGGCTAGGGCGTCACTCCAGAGAGCGCCAGGGGAGAAGGTGGGCGGTAACTTGGGAGCAAGGTGAGGAGTCTCTCGGGGCCGCATGGTGGGAGGAGCGTGGCTCTGCAGTCCTGCGGTCCCACCCAAGTCCCAGCCTCTCCTGTTACTCACCTATGGCCTGGCCGAGGGCCCTGGAACCTCTCTGAGCCTGCTCCCTCATCTGTAGACCAAGCTGATGAGCCTTTCAGGGCCTTGTCCGTTGACTGCCCGGCATTCCCACCCCGACTCACAGCGGGCTCTGCAGAGGGAAGGAATGTCACTTGACTGAAAGGCCTGTTGGGGCTTCGGCACTAACTTGCACAATGACTCTGAAACTGCCAGGAATGCAGAGCTGGTGTGACTTTTTTTTTTTTTTTTTTTTTTTTGCTCACTTTCTTCATGAGGGAAAAGGCTTCTACAAGGTGAAGTCCCAATGTCGTCGGAAACAAGGCTCCTTTAAATAAAGCCAACTTGTCCACACCCACGGGAACAAGCCTGTGGGATTCTTGGCATTGGCTGCTTCTGCCCTCAACCCTGTTTTGTTCTGATTCTGATGAATTCTTGCCAGGCACAGGGTCTGAGGGTCACAGCTCCTAGCTGTCGTGACAGGTGCTGTGTCACTGTGGGTTAGTATAGTGAGATGGCCGTGAAGTGGCCACTGGTGGGGATGCTGGGCTGGCCTGTCTGGCTGTGCAGGGTGGAAGTGTTTGGGGCCTGCCTTGAAGGGCACCTTTATTTAGCTGACAAATGATTTGTCCACAACACGAACACTCAGCTCTTGTATAGGCTGTCCCTCTGCACCCCTGTTGTGCACGCATGCTGGTCATTTGACCGTGAACCCTGACCTTGAAGGTTCCCAGCCTGGAGCCCGTGACTGGGGGAGGGTGGTAGGGGAGGCTCCTGTGGGACCAGAGTCTTCAGCTTCTACCTGGTCTATTTGAGGCCCCCAGGTTAGATTCTTAGGATTCCAGGCTAAAAGTGAACTTTGGAAAGCACTGTTCTGGAATAGTGACTTTCAAACTTTTTTTACCCTGACTTGTAAAAGGAAGTAAATTCTGTGTTGTGACCCAGCGTGTGGCCGTGTGTGCAGCAACATAGTATGTATACGAAACAGGTTTCATGAACCAGTACCTAGCTGTCACTATGTGCAGAGCATTCAGAAGTTTCCTGTTCTGTTCTGTTTGTTCAAAAAAAAAAAAAAAAAAGCTGGTGCTGATCCAGTGTGATGACAGCATAGGCGGTGGTCGGTGCGGTCACCACGGGCAGGGAGGAGCACTGTCCTGCAGGACGCCTGTCTCTTTCTATTCCAGACTGAAGGTGGGGGGTAGCGGTCGAGGGGACCTGCCTTCATGGACTCCGGTGCTTCTCTCATGATCTCGTGGGACGCTTAGAGCAGCCCCTTCCCGTGGACTGCAGCACCTCTGTCTCACACTTGAGGAAGGTGAGGCTCCAAGAGGCTGAGTGACTTGCCCAAGGCCTCGGGGCTGGCTGAGCGGCAGGGCTGGTGCTCACCTGCTCAGAGCTTGTTCTCTAGGGGCTTTAGCTGTAAGGCAGCATGACCCATGAGGTGGGTCCCGGAGCTCAGGCTCCAAAGATACAGCAGCACGCTGGTGAGGGTACACAGCTCGGGGCAGGCTTGCTGGCGATGCGGGTGGAGCAGAGCACAGAGGTCCGAGTGAAAAGGAGCTGTGAGGACCCCGCTCCAGAGACCACGTGACGTGGTTGGTGCCTGATGCCCCGTGAGTGCTGCCCGCTGTAGTCTGACGAGGGCTCTGCTGGTGCAGGCCTGTCCCTGGCGAGATGCTTGACTGCTTCGTGGAATTAGGACCAGGTGGAACGCTGATGGTAGGGCTAGGCACATAGTAAGTCCTTAGTAGGGATTTAAGCTGAATTAAAGCACAGTGAATTAAGCACAGGAAAACCGTATATTCATGATTTATTCCTTGCAGTCCACATTTATGGATGGTCTGTAATGATTCAGGCTCTTGGTTGGGTGCTAACAGTTAGTTCAAAGCTCAGATCAGAAGCAGGGTAGGCAGTGGGAAGGAAGCCCGGGGAAGGAACAGGTTTGGCCTAGGGCCTGCCCTGGAAGCTGGCGTCTCAGAGGCACTCGTTCTTTTGTTTCACCTTCACGGCCTCTGGAGCAGGTATGTCTTAGCGCAGAGGAAGCTGCCGAGGCCCCTTACGCAGCATCTCGCCTGTAGTGAGTGGTCCAGACCAGTCTCACTCCAGACCTTTTGCTTTTCCTGCTTCATCATGTCACCTTCCCCAAACCGGTGTCTGCACCCCTGACAGCAGGGCCTGCCTCTGAGTTGCATGTGTGGTGGATCTGCACTGTGCACGTGGTCTGCAGGGGCTTCCAGCAGCTCACTCTCCTTTTCCGTGTTGGAGGGCTGTGGGCCCCGTGGTTTGGCTTCCTGAGTGTCCTGGGTGAGCTGTGGTGCTCAGACAAGACGACAGAATCTCCTTTCCTGCCCTGCTGTCTGCCCCAGAGGCCATGTGGGAGTCGCCCCTTCATTCCCAGCGCAGCTTCTCTTCCCCCAGGATTATCGCCTTGTGGCTTTATGTAGGACATTGTCTTGGCCGGTTTGATAGTTACTCTTCCAGAATGCTCTTTCCTCTCCCCTCCGCCCCAGCAGTCAAGGCTTCCCCCATCGCAGCGCTGACCACTGAGGGCATCGTCTGTTTCCTGCTGTGCCTGTAATAGACCAAGCTTTGCCAGTCACCTCTGTGTCCCCAGTGCCTGGACCCATGCCTGGCTCAGAGTCCTAGATCCAAGAATGAATCTGCTCCTGAGGGGCCCCTTCCTGGGCTTAAAATACATGGAATCCGGCCCGAGGCTCACCCGGGTGCTCGCTCCCCAAGTGCACTCAGGGCCGCTGTCTGCCCAGTGCTGCAGAGGCTCCATGGCTGAGGCTCAGATTTGCTCACTGACGCTGCTTTCCTGGCAAGGGGTCCTGTGTAGTGCTTGTCGCTCTTCTCTGCTCGCGCGGAGCTGGGAGGCTTAGGGCAGGGCCTCACCGACTGCGGCCTCCTACAGAGTTGTGAGTGTTCAGTCAGGTGTCCATGTTTTGTGGGAGGGCTGACATGAGGTCATTTGACTTATCAAAATATTTCCCCACTGCTGTCAAATGGCAGAATTACTCAGAGACGTGAGTGGGTTTTGTAGCAAATAATCCTGAATTAACAGAAGAATCAAGCAGTACATTGTACATCACGATTAATGTTTCTTGAATAATGTCTGGTGATACTTGGAGATCTGATCATCATGCTGTCTCTAGGTTAAAGGCATGGTTCAAGGTGAAACTACGAGTCAGGAGATTTTAGTTTCCATCGCATCTTGCATACACTTCACTAATAGCTTCTAACTTTCGGGTTTTGGGTCTGCCTAAGAACTCCAGAGTAGTGTTGGCTTGCTGAGCTCCCAGGCATCCGGAATAGCACCTGGCCGACGTGGGGGCCTCATCAGAATGTGTGCGTGTGTGTGGGGGGGGTGGCACGGAGGAGGCGTCCAAGCCTGCAGTGGGGACACCTGCCCGCAGGAAGGCCCTGCACAGCCCTTGGTCACCAGCCCACCTCGGCCTGGCTGCAATGGAGGCTGCGTTCTAACGCAGGGTTCACCTGTTTCCCTACTGTCTCCTGCCTCTGCTCGGTGCTGGCAGCTCAAGTGAGGGTACCTTTGAGCTCAAGTTAGGGGGTCCTCCCGGGGCACTGCGGTGGATCTGTCTGATTGCTTCCAGGATCGGGGCAAGGGTTGGGCTTGTTAATTAAGTTTGAACTGAGACTTACATAACTACCTTCAGTTTTTAGTGATTGCAGTTCTATATTGGGTGTTTAATGTTGTTTTGTTTAATCCTCACAAGGCCTAAGGAGGCTGAGTGGTTTTCTAGCGATGTCTACGCGAATGGCTGGTCTGGGTTTTTAGGACACGGGGCACACCGTGGTGAGGGGGAGGGGTTCAGGACCACTTCGTAAGCCAGCTTGGGGGACAAAGTCCCATTCTTAGGAACCGGTGAGGATGGGAGCATTCAGGCACAGCTGGCAGTTGGCTGTCAGGCTTTGGAGGTCTAGGTGTGTCTGGTTTTGCTCCTCAGCGGGTGAGACGCTAGAGGACCTTCACCCTTTCCTCAGGCTGAAACCCGCGTTTCCACAGCCTCCCTAGATTTGCAGTTTTCTCACCGTAAAATGGAGATGAAGCTTGTTCTAACTGAGGGATCAAACTGGATGATCCAGGGGGAGCATACGAAGCCGCACCTTGCAGGGAAGCAGGTGCCCGTCGGCTCTGCTTGGTGCTTGCAGCCAGGCCCGCGAGGAGCAGGCGGGGATGTCGGTCCTCCCACCGCGGGCTTCTCAGAAGGAGCCTGTGTCCCCACGCCTGGCTTCGGAAGTGGTGAGCCCCCCTCCCTCCCCGGCGTGCTCCCTCGCTCCCCTGGAAGCTCAGACAAGCAGTTGGAGCAGGCAACGCCAGATAAGAATGCTTTCTGGAAACTGACGGCTTGACAGGAAGAGAACTGTTCCCATTCCCCTCCATGTGCTGTTGGGGAAATAGATACACACCACTCACTCCTTGTCCTTTCTGAGCCTGTTGCCACGTCATTAGTTTAGCAACACAGACATATATGTGTGTGTGTGTGTTGTGTGTACACACACACACACACACAAATACACACAGTGCAGTAATACGCAGCGGTCCAAGGGAGAAAAAGTCATTTCTTGGGGGAGAAAAATCCTCCATTCTCTCCTACTCCAGGGCAAGAACACTCAACAGTCCTGGGAAGGCCGGGGGCTTTCACCGCCCCTCCCTGCTTCTTCCGCCCTCGTCCCGGCTGGAGTGGGCTGAGGCCCCAGCACTGTGCCGCGGGGAGCCGACTGGAAGCGCTTGAGGCGGGGAGGCCGAGTGCAGACGGCAGCGTGCTCGCTCCGGAGGGCGGCTTCCCTGGCTGCCCTGCTCGCTCACTGCATCCCCTGGGGCCGAGTGGCTCCTCACCTGCATGAATGGGGCCCGATGAACCACTCTCCTGAGAATGAAGTGGGGGAGCGTCGTTGAAGTGTCCTATTCACAGCTAAACGTGGTTTAAAATAGTCAAGCATTTGACAGCCGCTGGTAATGAATGGTTTTGCAGTGAGAGGGGAGATGAGAGGAGAGGGAGAGGGGCGCTTGAGGACACGGATGCGCGTCTGAGCAGTCCTGCTGCGGGAGGCGGGGAGGCGGACACCCTCCCTGCTCAGACGCTGCAGGAGCAGGAGGACTGCCTAAGGACTGCCTCGGACTAGAGCCCAGGGCCCAGGAGCTGGTCACTGGAAGGCCCGCCGGAGTCTGCAGGGGAAGGTAGCCGGGGTGTCCATCCCCGCTTGATGACTGTATGAAAGGGACATGTGAGGTGCAGCGTAAACATGAACGTCACGGGCCTGGAGTGTGGCTCCCCTGGTCTTTCGATGTCGGCTTAATCTTGTACAGTTCAAAATATATCTAGAGGAGTATATGGAGACCCACACACAAATCTGAACTCAGTATTATGCTAAAGAAATTAATTTTGTTATTTCTCTCTCTTCTTTGCCTATAGTTACTGTATTTCTCCATCATTTTTTACTTAACACCCTGCTTTTAAGGTGTGAGGGCTTGATTCCCACCAGTGAACTGGTGGGTGAGAAGCAGTGCTGGAGATTAGGTCAGGTCTCTTCACTTTTGAAAAATAAAACTTCCTCCAGATGGAACTGAGAACGCTTTTCAGATTGCAACTAGAAACGGGTCTCTTGATTCTCTCTTGAACTGTGTCTTCTAGACCGACAGTGAAATGGGTTTCGGTTTCTTGAGAAAGGAGAAGCTAAGGCTGAAGGTCCTCTGTGGCTCCGACAGGTCAGGTGTCCTCCCAGCACGACCGCGTGCTGCCCAAGGGCACGCCGTGCACTCCCGGCGCTCGGGGCGTGGGCTCTGGGATGGCTTCAGGGTCTGACTCTGCCACTTACTGGTGGCAGGACCTGGAGTGATTTCTTCCTGACATCTGCCTCCCTCTTCCATCATCTGAGTTGAAATCTAAATTATTACACTTTTCTTTAGTCTCTTAAGAGTTTTAAAGCACTAACAAGGGGCAGCCTTGAACATTATTGGGTCTTCATCAGCATGTAGTGTTGAATATATGCCCTTAACTGCATGGAACGTCCTCCGGGTCCTGGAGGAAAGGCTGTTTCTGGGGCAGAGCATCCTCCCAGGCGAGAGAGTCGAGTAAATTGCACCCTGGAGTTCACCGCAGACCGAAAGCCTGTACCCATGAAACTAGGGAGCATATTTGCCAGTACGGCGTAACATTCCTGGTAGAATCTTTTCTAGGGAGGTGAGAGTCCTGCTCTTCAAGGCCTGGTGACATTACCTCCTGACCAGAGCCCTGCGTCTAAGTCCAACACTTGAGTTCAGGTGCCTTCATGGGCCCCGCGTGTCTCTTGAGTCAGCATGGACACTAAGGAAAAACTGAGACCTGCAGAAAAGTGGTTTTCCAGGAGGGATAAAGTATCCCCCAGCAGATGAGAGTCAGCACCTGTCATGAGGACTCGTCCACCTGGTGAGAGGGCAGTGAGAATCTCTGACGTCTGTGACGTTCTTAAGTGGACTGGGAGCTTGCCCGCACACTTACTCGGCAGAGATCGCCAGATGCGGTGCTGGTGCTGAGGGTGGGGGTGAGATGGGCCAGGTCCCTACTCTCGGGCAGTCTCCGTGGGAGACAGACATGAACACAGCGTGTTGTGATGAGCACCAGGGCAGGGGGAGCCCAGAGCGGGAAGGAGCATCTGGCTGGGCCTGGGGATCAGGAGATGTCCTGGACATGGTGCCCGGGCTGTGGCTCATAGCTGCAGGAGGAGGGCAGATTCACAGGGATCCAGTTTGGTCGACATCTCAACCTGACTCGCCTCGCTTTGTGACATGGCCACGTTCCAAGGTAGAAGCGGTTAGACCTGATGACGTATGATCACCGAGGATTGTATTTATTTGGTAGTTTGGACTGTGATAATCACGTTTTTTGAAGGGAACACATATCTGTATTTCACTTTTTTTTTATCTCATGGTTTGCATTGTTAAATATAAGATCAGTTTCTTGTAATCTACCCTCAGATTTTTGGGAAAATTTTTCTTTGTTCCTTTGCTGACCCCTACTGGGACAGAAGTGTACAGCAGTCTTCGGAAGTCAGGTGTACAAGTGCACAGAACTAGATATTTCTGTCTACTGTTTCCAGTCCCCACCAGACCCTTAAGTCTTGTCGGCTGTATTAACCTTGTATCTGGCACCTCCCACAGGGGAATAAGCACATAGCAGGTGCTCGTAAATACTTGTTGCATGTAAAGGTAACTGGTATCTGTAATTCAGAAATTGTATGGTGTTTGAGATTCTTTGTGACAGTTAATGCTGTTTTGTAAAATGTTTAAATTGACCTTCAGAGTGAAATCAGGCCGAGAGTCCCCTCCCCGCAGTGTGAGTATGAGAGCTACTAACTGAGGGAGCATTCTAATGGATTAGACCTGAATTGAGAGTGCGCTCTTTGTGCCATCTGAAATCTGAAAAACTCAAACTTTTTCCCCAGGATCTTTACTTTATATAGCAAGTCTCTGCCCCTTGACCTGGCCTGTCGTATATGGGATGTGTTCTGCCGGGACGGGGAGGAGTTTCTGTTCCGCACGGCCCTGGGCATCCTGAAGCTGTTCGAGGACATCCTGACCAAGATGGACTTCATTCACATAGCCCAGTTCCTGACGCGGCTGCCCGACGACCTGCCGGCTGAGGAGTTCTTTGCTTCCATAGCTGCTGTGCAGATGCAGAGTCGGAACAAGAAGTGGGCTCAGGTGAGCGGTGGCTCAGCAGTCAGCTCAGGAAGTCAGCTACCTGTGAGCAGACGGCCCTCCGTACGGCAGTTCCGGGGCTGCACGTGCGGTGGCCTGGGTCTGAGGCTTGGCTCTGCCACAGGGGGTCTTGGGCAGTCATCTCCTCTTTGGGTCTGTGTCGGAGGAAGGGGCTGGATAATAAAAGCCCTCCCACCCGTTCTGCAGTGGCAAGGCGGGGCGCGGGCAGAACTTTGAATCAGCTGTCACAGTGCTCTCTGCACGTTAGACAGCATTTTGCTAACCGATCCCTTTCCCCCCTTTTTAAACGTCAGAGACAGAAAGCAGGGAAACTAACACTGCCGTGCCCCGCTCCCTCCCTCACCATGGGTGTGCCCGGGACAGGGTGGTGAACAGAGGAGGCCCAGAGAGCAGGCACAGGGGAGGCGGGGAGGGGGCTTCGGGATGTGTTGCCCCAGCTCACCTGTTAGCAAAGCAGCCAAGTAACAGCATGGGAGCGGCCCAGCTTGGGCCTCCATCTTCTAGGTCCCTCGCATCTCCTTTGGGCATTCCTCATAGGTTACGTCCCCTGTGGGCTTGGCCAGGGTCATCTGAATCCTAGTCTTTATCTTTCTAAAAAGGGAAAACTAAAACCTTGATTCTTGGCCCTGCAGCTGCTGTTTGCCTGAGCATCAGGGCCTAGTTGGTTGATGTCTGGGGAGGCTTGTATGTGCCCAGTACTTGTTCCTGATTTATTTTTCTTATTAGTGGAAGATTTAAAGTGCACTGAGAAACAGAATGAAATAGAATAACGAGCCCCTGTGCGCCTGTCAAATATCCAGTCAGTTTTCATATTTCTACTTGTTTCCAAAGGTCACCAGTAGTTTCATAGGCTGCTTGAACCAGGATCCAGATAAGTCTACACATTGCAATTGGCTGAAAGATCTTTTAAGTCTTTTTTAACGTATAGGGCTGCCCACCTTTCCACTTCTCCCTTCTCCCTTCACCCTTTATTTAGTGAAGAAGTGATGCCATTTGCCCATTAGCATTTCCCACAGTCTGGATTTTGCTGGTTAGATCCCTGCGGTGTGTTTAATGTGGTCTTTCTATTCCGCATGTCCTGTAAATCGGCAGTTAGATCTCAAGGCTCGATCGGGTTCCCAGTTTTTATGTTTGGTCACATTACTTCGTAGGTTATCAGACTATTTCCCTTTGATCTTAGCCAGCAGCTTATTTTTATAACAGCTTTATTAGTTTACATACCATAAAATTCACCGTTTTTTAAAAGTGTACAAGTTCAGTGCCTGTTTATGTATTAAACCAGAGAGTTTCCCCTCTCACCTGGGCCCTTCGTTCAACCCCCTGCGCTGGCCATTCCCTTCCTCCCTGTCCCCAGGTCTGACGTGCTCTGTGGCTGGCGGACTCCCTTCCTGTCTGGGTCTTTGGGGAAGGAGCATAGCTGCTGTGGAGGGACCGTGGGTCAGTCTGTGAAATGCTCCCCTGGTTTTACGTGGGGGGGAGCACTATTTTGTGCTTAGGGGGTTATCAGTAGCATTTCTAAAATAAATACAATGTTTATAAAAAGGAGTGAAGTACCAACACTTGCTACAGTATGGATGAACCTTGGAAGCATTATATTATGTGAAAAAGCCAGACATGAAAGACTGTTTGATTCCATTCACATGCAGTTGCAGAACAGGGAGCTCTGTAGAGACAGGAAGTAGATTAGTGGTTGCCAAGGGAGTGGATGAGGTGGGGACAGGGCTGTGGTAGCCAGAGGATACGGGGTTACTTCTTGAGGTGATGAAAATGTTCTAAAATGGACTGTGGTGAGGTTTGCACACGTCTGTGAATATACTAAGAAGCAATGAATTGTACACTTTAAATGGGTAAATTACATGTTACGTGAATTATATACCAGGAAAACCTTTTAAAAAATGCACTGAGCTCGTGTGTGAGCAGGACTGGCTGTATAATTATCAGGGATCTGGTGAAAGAAGAGCCTTTCTCTGATTAAGAAACAAATGCGCAATGCAAAACGAAACTCTGGGGCCACGTGTTCAGAGTTAGTATGGAGAATTCCAGGATGGCGACTGCAGAGCATTAGGCTCAGTAGGGCCCCTCCGAATGCATGGGCTTCACGCCCACGAAGCTGGCCTGTGTGTAAGTGCGCGAGGAGTCTCCTGCGGGTCAGTCACTTAGAGCGGTTTTCTGAAATAGCTACAGGAAGCCAGGGCCGTTGCTGATAGCCTTTATTCAGCACAGAACTGTTACTCCCTTGACTTTCCAACTTGTGTGGTCACAGGCCTGCTGATCTTCCTTTGTTCTTCACCGGTCCTTCCCTCCGTCCCCCAACTCGCACACCCGCAGAAACACGCAAAGAGGGAAGGGTTGAGCCCACATCTGTCATTTAGCTTCTTGCATTTTAGGTGAAGATTACTGGTTAACACCAGATCAGAGGTTATTAAATAGTAGGACATTCTCCAGTAGTGGGATAGTAATAGGGGTTGGCCTGAGGGCAGGCATCAGTGAGTTTATTCAGTTCCAGGTCCCACGGGAGTTGTGGCCCATGCCCATTTCTCTTAAATGCTGTACTTAAGGTTTAAACTCTGGTGAACTTTATAAAACAGGTAAACGTTTATGCTTGGTCGGCAGTCCCATTTACCTAGAGGTGGCTTTTATCTACTGTTAGCCCCCCTGTGCAATTTATTTGAAGCCCACATAAAATGTTTCTGCTTTATAGCTTGTAATTTGTAATTCAGTCAAAGTGGCATAGTGCCTGACCCAAGTAGTTTAGCACTGGTGCTGCAAAGATGCCCTTGGTTTTAAAATCAAACAAATCTGAGTTTGAATCCACACAGGCTGTTTGGCTTTTAGCAAGTCACTTGTCTGAGTGTCTGTTGCTCAGGTGACGTACAGCGTTGCATGGATTAAACAGCCACTGTGCCGGAGGTGCTTTGGGAGAGCTTGACTGGGCCGGAGTGGGCGCGCAATAACCGCGGCCTGTTGTTGTCACTGCGGCTGGTAGGCAGTCACAGTGGAATGTGATATTTAGAAAAATAAAGGTGTTAGCCAGAAGCTGAGAGAGCAGAGAGGAGGGAGCGAAGTCACCCTGGGGAAGCTCAGGAAGGCGTGGGAAGAGCTGATATCTCTCAGGCCTGAAAAGGGCGCATGGTTTGCTGGCGAAGAGAGGGGGCAGGTCAGCGGGAGCCCAGGAGGGCAGGTTGGTGTCCCGGAGTGGGAAGCCCGGCGTTGGTGGTGGCGAGTGCAGGGGCCGGAGCCAGACTGCGGAAGGAGAGGAGCCTGGGAGCCCCGCCTCGACACTGGCACCTGGGGGCCGGTAGGGAGTGGCTGTGGGGCACGAGCCCAGATGGCGTGGTTAGGTTTCCATGTTGGAAGGTGAGTGGAGGCAGGTGTGGAAGATGGACCAGAGCAGGGACAGGTGGGGAGGCAGACGCGGGGCTGCTGCGGTTCCTGTCACACTGGTCGGGATGTGTGTTCAGCGTGTACTGAGGTCGCCCACCCCTGTCTCCCTGTGTCCCCAGGTACTGACCGCACTGCAGAGGGACAGCCGGGACGTGGAGAAAGGAAGCCCGTCTCTCAGACACTGAGGCGGCAGGTGGACTTGTGCTCGGTGCTGAAGCACGGCTCCAGGCGGCTCCTGCGGTGCCGCAGGCAGACACACAGGCGGCTCAGAAGAACAGGGGCTGTTCCATGTTTGATTCCTAATACTGGAGTTGGCCTTAAACAAAATAGAACAACAACAAAAACTTGTAAAGAATTAAACCAAGGCTCAGCCTTAAGAAGCTCAGTGGGATGATGGCCTAATATTGACCGTGGTCACCACTGCATATTCTGCATGGTTTAAAAATAGGGCAGTGGCTAATCCCCTCCCCTCATCAGCAAAAGTTAATTAAATTGTAATGCTTTTATGTCAACTACTGGAAAGTACATTACAATCTTTCATAGCCGGGGTGCATGAGAAATGTTGTTTGGAGACCTCAGAGATGTTATTGGCTCATATTTACATATTTTAGTAAGAAAGAGATTGCTGGTTTAGTTACCAAGATAATCTTTCCCGAGCCGGAGGTCTTGTTTTTGAAGCCCATCTACCAAAGATAGCATTACAGGACGACGGGCTTTCAATCCTGGCGAGTGCGCACGGGCTCCCCGGACACGGTCTGACCTTCAGGGTGACCTTTTACCATATTGCCTTGACAAAATTACAGCACGAGGGCTGAAAATGCACGCCTAGACTCCCACGGGCAGCCTGCCCTCCCAGAGATTGCTCCCACATTTGCTGAGTAATGCGAGCTGGAGCAGGAAGAGCTGCTCACAGACGCCTGTGACAGTGAAGACGGGCTTAAAGCTGGTGCAGAACAGAATGGAGACAGCCTCCCTTTAACCAGAGGGGAGGGGAGAGGATGTTGAGACCTGCCCGCTCCTGCAGCCTGTCGTTTCTGTGGAGGCTGGGGGGGGGGGGGTGGGCGTGGGGCCACTGCTCCCTGGCTGTGAAAGCTTGCTCCTCTCTGTCACCTGATGGCAGGTGCAGTCCTGCGTGCAGTCATCCCGCCTCACACATTTAACGCAAAGGTAGACGGCTGTCAGGGCTGAGGAGCGAGCAGCACCCACCCGGCAGCCCAGACGGCCTGGCCAGAACGCTCAGTATCCGAACTGTCAGCCTGTCCCCGTCGCAGCTGCTTTCCCCCAAGTTCATTAGCAGCCTTTTTGTTGTAGCTTTTTCTTGACTAATTGGAGAACTTCATAGTAAGAACTTCGGTTATCCAAATTCTAAGAAATGAACACTTTTTGCAGAGGAGTCCAGAGGGCAGGCAGATCTCTATGGAAACGGGTTGCCATGTGATGCTGCGTTAGTGTGCTGGTCTCTGGGAGGGCCCGGCGGGCCAGGCTCGAGGGTGCCTCCTGTCTGCAGCGAGTGCTGGCGGGGCCTGCCACCCTGCAGCCCGCCTCAGCCACACCCCCCCAACCCCGGGAGTGCCCGTGGCTGACCTCGTTTCTGACCCCGGGAGCCCCAGCTCTGAGCGCAGTGCAGCAAGTTGATGCGGGCTGGCGGCAGAGCCTACCTGGCGTTATTTTTGTAGGTTTTCTATGTCTGCCATGTCTGCTGATGACACTTCAGGTGCAGAGCAAGCCCCGAGCCAGTGGTGGTCCTCGTGCCCCGTGTTTTTTCCCTCCTGTTCCTGACTGAACCCTCCAGGAGGTGGCGGAGCTGAGCGCGCGTACCACTTTCTGCCTCAGCCTTTAAACGCTGGCTTGCCCGACGTCTTGGAGGAGGCGTCTGTCTCCACCGGGCTCTCGGCAGCCTTCCAGACGCAGCCGTTCCCCGACGTCACGGGCTGAGGCCCTTCCGCTGTTCCTCACAGGTGTACTCAGTTTTATTCCGTGATGTGGGCTTTCTGTTCTTGAAAGATGTATATATTTTCTTACTGTACATAAAGATGTTCCTTAAGTGGTGACAGAAAGCAAGGGGACAGGGCGGCGGGCAGGCCTCCAGAAAGCATTCTTGGGACCCCGGGGTAGTCAGACCCCAGCCTCAACGCTGTTGTCAGTTTGATACAAACCTCGTGGGCAGCACCATGTATGCATTCAGTTTTCAAATAGGATTCCAGGCCAGTCTGGAATACCTCCAAGTCTTCAGTTCAGAAGAGGTTCTCGTGACCTGTTCAGGGGGCACACGAGGCCTAGCTGGATCGATACGTCCACTTCAGAGGCCGGGAAGGTATGAGTCCCCATCTGGGGTCACCTCGCCCCTTTCCACGGAGGGCAGAGGGCCGCCGGCCTGCACAGGGCTGTGCTGCTCTGCTTGACAATCCTGTTTAGTAAAACTGGAAACAAATTGAAATGCTGCCCCCAAGGAGATGGCCCTCTGCCCTTCCCACACCGTTGGTTTTCAGAACCTAGGTCTTCTGGTTCAGGACTCTGGGCAGCTGGCACTTTAGGGTTGAAAGTGGTGTCCCCACCAGTCATCAAAATCCCATCTGGAAAAATGTTCACTTCAAAAGGTACTTTTTAACTGCTCAGTTTTTTGACTATTTTAAATAGTTTGCTGATAGAAGACTCCTGATGACACTTGCTACAATATCATGTTTTAATTGCTTGTACAGCTAACCTTTAATTTTATTTAGTAAAGTGTATCAAACTAGGACTTTTTGGATTGTAAATATGTGGTTTTATTAAATAAAAGTCATGTAAAATTGTTACTTACGTTCACTGCAGTTTGGTTTACAGTTTGAGTTACCACCTTGAAGTACGGTGAAACTTGACTTTGAGCGTCATACCGTTTGAATGCTTTAAAATCCCCTCATTAGTCTCAGTTACATAAAAAGGTGATGCAGTTGTGGTCGTTTGGTCAGGGGATTGGACAGTTAGTGCCACACCCCTTCTCCTAAGCTTGCTGCTTCTCTCAAGCCTGACTGCCTGAGGCTAGAGTCCCTGGTCCCTCAGGCCCACGAGTCTGCCCCATTCTCCCGCGCACACCCCTAGGCATGCCACCCGTCCCAGCAGGTCGTCAGCATTACCTCATACCTGCTGGAAGCCCTGTGATGGCAGCCGGGTGGCCCGGCCTCTTCCCTGGGCCACTGTGCCTCCGTTTCCACCTGTGGAGTGGAGATCCCAGTGCCGCCCCAGGCGGTGACAGTGAGCAGGCCCCGGCCTCAGGTCCCCGCAGAACTGAGCAGAGCGGCGCTCACGTTGTAGGTGGTGCTGCCCAGAGACAGCAGCCTGCGGGGCGTCTGCTCTGATGTCTTTGGCCTGCACACGACAGTCAGAATCTGTGCCCTGCATCTCCATGGGCGAACTGCGTCACCGCCCTGGGCCACGGTTCTGTTCCCTCCATTCTCTGCAGGCCGAGGGTGGTCGAAGGGGCTCACTCACTGCTCCCCCAATGCCAGGCCCTGGGCGGAGTGCTCAGTCAGTGACCTCACTGGTCTCCACAGCAGCTCTGGCTCAGAGAAATGATTGGCTTGGGCTCCTATGGCCAGTTAGCGGCAGAGCTGGAGTTCAAAGCTGTGGCTCCAGTTCAAAGTTCAGACTCCAGCCTTGTGGTTCCCCAGCCCTTGCTCAGAAACACCCCTCTCCAGAGAACAGCTCTGCTCCAGGGCCTTTGGAAGCTTCTGGTAGCTTGGACCTCCACTCCAAGCAGGGAGGGCCATGCCCACCGGCCGGCCCCTCGCGGAGATCCCCGGGAAATGCATGAGCAGTGGGGTGGAAGTTGTGGAATATTCTCCTGAGAGAAACTGGGGGGCTGACGGTTCAGAAACCAGCACCCGATGTGTGCAGCCTGCCTCCAAGGCAAGAGAGGGAATGAGATGCTGCACCAGCCGGGCGGGAGGCAGGGAGCCACCAGGCTGGACCTTGAGGTGAGTGTTGGTTCCTAGGGGACCAGAGGAAGGGCGCGGCCAGAGGGGGAGGCCCATGAGCCAAGGCCAGTCCTCAGAGGGGCCCCCAAGCGCAGACCTGCCCACCTAGGACTCAGCTGTGCACTTACTTTGCTCCAGGCTCCTCGCCTGATCTAGGACAGAGCTGCCCCACCAGGCTTGGCAACGCCAAGGCCCTGTACTCAGGACTAGCTGCCCGAGCCCCTTGCCCAGGGTGCCTGAGCCCTGCGGGGTTCCCTGTTGGAAGGAGGGCCAGTGGCCTCCTCCCCCGCCCACGGGCTCCACCCAAGTCTCACAGTTTTCTTAAACACGTTTCTTCAGCTGCTTCACCCTGTTCAGAGCTCCTGGCAGAGACTGTTCCAACCAAAAGTAAATTCACATTTAAGGGGCAGATTAGCTGGAGGTTAAGAACTGGAAAATTTTTTTTAAGCCTTTTAATATTATAGGAAAGTTCTTCATTCTTAGAAAATAGACTTTGGAAGAAATCTGACTGCGGACAACATGACACAGAAGACACAAAGATTCAACTCAAATTTGACGGTCTTGAGTATGTAAACATTTGTTAATCTCCCTCATCCATCGAAGTCTGAGAATCAGTTCAGTGCTTTGCTTGGTCAAAAGCAATCATTTCAACAACTTCTTAAGGTTTCTTAAGAACTGGAGAATTTAAATTCTCTTAAGCCTTGTCTCCCTTTTCTGTAACCGAAGGTTAAGAAGAGTGCCCAGCACCTATCCCCTGGCTTCTGAGGATTAAAATAATCCTAAAATGCTGTACTAATTGTGTCATTAAAAGAAACAACTGCCATTGGAATCATGCTCCTGGCATGTAAACTTTTAGTATCTTACACTCACTCTTGGTGAACGTATGAATTTTAAAAATTGGGATTTTTTTCCCCCTAATTAAATGCCCGTTCATGGTATAAAATTTGGAAATACAGAAACACAAACACACATGTCGTAACTTCACCACCCAGAGAAGAGACTTTTTTCGTATTTTTGTCTTTTATTCCTATAAATAAATTTGTCCCTATTTTACAGGTGGGTACGTTGAGGCTTAGGAAGCTGAGGTATTAGTCCCAGGGCATACTGAGAAGACGGCTGAATGCTGGCCAGCCTGATTCCAAAGTCTTTTCTCCAGCACTGCACGTCTTCCCCTTCTAGGTACATCTGTGTAGTCCTTGGCATCCTTTGGGTGAAAAAATAGAAGACTTCATCGATTAAAAAATTGGAGAGGGTGTACATTTATTCACTGAAGTACTTAGACGTTGGTTATTACGTGCGAAGTCGGAGCCACGGACTTGAGCAGCGCCCTTCCAGCTAGCTGCTCTGACGAGTCGTCCCAACACGGGGGATGTAGTCTCCTGGAGCCCTTTCCTTGCGTAGCATTTTCATGCTTCATCACTCTGACTTAAAAGACTACCCCTGCCAAGTTGGGGTGCATTAACTCATTTCATAGACAAGCACCCCTGGCCAGTGGCGAAAAGCTAAATTACAGCTGCAGAGGAACTTGTCAAAAGAGCATGTATTTCCACTTCTATAGTTAAAAAATTATAAATGTGGTTAAGTCACCAAAAATGATTTTCATTTACCAAGAAAAAGTGTTTCTTTTTCAGATGCCTTGGGCTCTGTCATAGTGCCTGCCTCACTCCTGCCAGGGCTGCTGAAAACAAACCAAAAAAACTGTAACATTGAAGGGGACACATCTGACTCAGCCGAATTTTTTAAAACAAGGCCAGTTTACCCTGAATGCTCCTGGCTTGGGAGGCCACTCTCCAGCACGTCCACATCCACTTCCATGAGTTGAGTGTAAGTCATTGTGATTGTTGTGGTTCCAAAGTTCGTTTATGCCCGAGGTAGTAATTACTGTATTTACATAATTTAATTAAATATCATGTAGACCAATGGTGGTGAAAAAAAGAATTTTTGTTTCTACGAACGTCAAACTAAATGCTTTGGAAAGTCTCAAAAAGGGCAAATATCATTAAATTGGTATTGAATTGAGTGTGAGTGAGAACTGGAAAAGGTAGGGAAGCTGAAGTCCACAGGGCAATTGAGAAGGGCTCAGTCATTCAAGAGCCAGAGTCCTCGCACTTAAGACGACGCCTTGGCCCTCGGCCTGGAGATCAGCAAGTGCTGTGCACCTGTCCGTTCTAAATTAGGATAAAATGTTGAAAACAAGACAAAAAGGCTAGTTTCGTATAATAATGCATTCAAAATTTATTGTGCCTGCATTTTTCAGGCCTTGTACTTTTTGACAAGGAGATGAAAAAGTCTTTAGCCCTTGGTTTTAGTGGTCATAAAAATAATGGTAGTTTTAGGGGTTTCTAGTCCAGACTCCGCATTACTCCTCAACCTTCCCCTCGGGGAGGATGGGTCCCTGGTGGAGTGGCCGGCTCTGTCTGCAACATCGTCGTTCCGTGGCTGTGAGCCTGCCTCCCTGTCGTCTCCCTCACTGGTTCTGCTTCTTGAGAGAGCCTCTTTCTACCTGTAGTTAGTTTTGAATCCGACATAGGACTTGGTGCCCGACATATCATAAGCATTCAAGTAACACTTATCTTCAGAAAACGAGACTGGCATTATATTAATGTATTAATCTAACAAGTTTATTGAACACCGGTTATGTGCTCAGCCCTGTGCTGGCCACTAGGGTGGATGATAAATCAACAGGCCTCGCAGGGCCTTTGTATCATGGGGCCCAGAGAACTCAGTGGACAGTCATAAAGCAGTGGGTCAAAGGCTGGGCTGGGGCTAAACGCAGGCCGCTGTGCGGACAGAGGGAGGTCAGTAAAACTGGGGAGAGGATGCTTTAGGGCCCGAGGCATTCTTCCTCGAGGGCAATCTTAAACGGTTTGTGAATGTGTTGCTATTTCAGGATCGGGAGCTCTCCTATAATCTAATTAGAAAGAACCTCGTTATGAAGTAGTCAACAGAGTATTCATCTTCTAATTGGAACATCTCCAGCATGAGGTAATATAACTTGAGAGAACATTAGTAACTTGGCCGCTTAAAGCAACACCAACCCCATCTGTCTCTCTTGTATCTCTGTGCTCTCAGAGACCTGCCTGTCACCGGGCTGAAGGCTGGTGAGGCAGTGTTGGGTTCCACCTGGGTAATTGCCAGTGGTTCAAAATCTGCTGAAAATAACCTGTTCTCTCTCTTGTGAACCAGAGGCATGGCCACCCTTATAATGAAAGCTGCTTGCTTGGTGAATGCATTGAGCCCCTTTGCCAGCCTCCCCGACCACAAAAGAACCTAGCGGGCCGGTGCTGCTTTCAGCTTGCAGTGCAGGGAAAACAAAGTTCTATTTGCCAGTTATTTACTGCTTGACCTTAGTCTTGGTGAAGACAGAAATTGTAGAAGATGAGGAGAATGGAAGCAGGGAGGCGAAGCTTTCACTCCCCTCACTGTCTCGCTTGTGTGCTTTAATAAGTACAGTATTATTTTTTTTAAAGTGTATTTAAGCTGTGCAGGTTAGAAAAGCAATTTTAATCAACCTGTATTGGCTTCAAAGGGAACACATTTAGAAAACAAAATCATGTCATCCAAAGACAAAAGTTATTGTGACATTCTCTTGGAACAACTGAGTCATCTGCCCAGAGTGGGGTTTCGACCGTTCTTTAAAGGTGTGTAGTACCAAAAACTAGATCACCCTTCTTATGATCCTTCTTAAGTTTACAGATGGGAAAATACTTTTAATCCAAAATCTGAACATCTGAAAATTCAAGCTTAGATTAAGAAGAATTAAAACCAGGCCTCTAGCTCCAAAAGCATCAAAGAAAACTGAAAATGTTAATCACTCTGGGTTAAGGAGCTAGACCTATCGGGCCTGTTGTACATTAACTCAAGGGACGACAGACATTTTAATATTTGATACAGTGTAAAATCACATGCCTAGTGAGGGTCTGTAGTGTTGCCAAGATCTGAAAATATCTTGTTGAAAACAAAAGGCTTACGGACAGTCAGCAGTCACCACTGTATATTTTGCACCTGGAAAAACATAATACAATCACTATTTTGTTTTCACTAGAAAACAAAATTTCTTTCTTTCTTTTTTTTTTGGTACAGATCAATGCATTTCTTTAGTGGATCCAAGAAAACGTTTCATTAGAATTGAAGACTGTCATTGAGCCAGAAACAAACATTCATAGTAAAGCAGACTGAGCTTCCTTTCATTGAAAAAAGAGAGATGAAGGAACATAAGCCCCGTTCCCTAGTTACCATTCCTCCTGTTCCTGGTGTTTTTATTAACCCAGAAGCTGGTGCTACTTACATGCAAAACAATTTTAGACTAAGGGAATTAGTGAGCTTCGAATTGAGACAGTGACTCGGGATGACACAGTGCAATCCATTCAAAGGGGATTTAATAATTAGCTTAATACACAGGAAATTTTTTTGACACCCTGCCCATTTGTTGAACCCTTCTGCACATGGAGGAGGAACAGTTTTCCTCAGTATCAGGACACTGAAACTATGGAATTGTTCAGATATAAAACAGCTTTTGAGAGCTTTCTAGAAGTCAGGGACATTAAATCATCCATGTTTGTCTCTCGGTACCTGTTTTACTTCATCCCATATAAACAGTGCTCGGTTTTATGCTCAGCACTAATTTGGAAGCTTGAAAAACTAAGAATACAAAATACAATTCCATCCCAAATATCATGGGCCTTTCTAAGAATGGCAACAGATGGAGAATAAAAGTTAATGACGGATGAGGTTTGCTGAGACTGAAGATGTTCTGTGGACCCTTTCAATCATTGTGTCAAGAGGGCAGAAAGGCTTTGGCTTCCCTGATCTTCTGCCTCACACCCCTGCAGGACAAAGTCAGCCCGGCGTGATGCTGCTTCAGGGATTCCAAGCGCCGGTTGAGCTGCTCAGTCCTGTCCACCTTCTCCTCCATGTCCCGAAGGAGTGATTCCTTGCCCAGAAGCCCACACTTCTGATTCAGCTTGATGTTGTCGATCCGCAGGCTGTCTCGGGCTTGCTTGGTCTTGGTCAAGATGTCCCTCCTTAGAGCCACCTGAGCCTCAATCTCCATAAGCTCTGACTTTTTACGAGCATTTTCTGTATCCACAAAGTGTAACTTTTCCTTCACGTGTGTTATTATTTGCACATTGTTGGTCAACTTGGTGCGTAATTTTAAAAGCTCCTCATTTCGCTCCTCAGCTTTCTCATTGAAAGTCTGGTTCTCAATCTTAAGCTGTTCAAAATCTATAAGGAGCAGGCCCTCAGTCAGGTCCTCCTGGGCCTTCATCCTGGTTTCAAAATGCACCAGACTCTGCTTCAGCTGCACGTTCTCCAGCCTCACGGCGCTCATCTCCTTCTCCTTCTTATCCTCCAACGCCTGGATCTGCTCCACCTCCTGCAGAGCGGCCTGGCGACCACCCTGCATCCGACAGCTGCCCATGGCCTGCATCACCACCTGCTTCTTGAGTGCCTGGAAGTGAAGCCATTCCTTCTCCACCTCGGAGAGCTTCTCTCTGCACTGCTGCTTCAGCTGGTCCAGCTCCTGGTGATACCAGCTCAGGTCGTCTGCCTGTTGCTTCCTCAGATCCTCCAGCAGGACCAGATGGTGTAGGTATGCTTGCTCTTTCTCGGGCGCCTCAGGCTCCGTGCCCTTGTCAGGCACCTCGGCTGCATCCAGGCCCTTCTTCTTGCGCAGCGCCTCGAAGATCTTGTGCTGCAGGTAGATGTTGTAGCGCTGGTAGCGACCCCGCTCCACCATCAGGGAGTGGTACTGTTCCAAGAGCTCGGCGCGCAGCTGCTGCTCCTGCCGCTTCTGCACCTCCTCAGTCCACTCGTAATCGTCAGACTCGAGTTCCCTGTCCACATTTCTCAGCTCTTCCTCGCTTTTCTCCCGGCGTCCTTCCACACGCTTCCCCTCGGTCTCCTCAGTCCCCTCGCTCTCCTCAGTCTCCTCGCTCTCTTTCCCTTCCTCCTCCACGTGTCCCTTCGGCTCAGCCTCCCGGGATGGCGCAGTCTCTTCCTTGCGGGTCGAGGACAGCTGCAGAGGGACATGAGACTGGACTTCCTTCTTCCTCGGCTCCGCTGCCTCCTCCGCGTCCTCCGCGTCCTCCTCGTCCTCGTCCGCCTCCTCCTCCTTCTGTGGTTCCTGGGGCCCGTCTTTGGACCCTGGCTTGGCTGGCTCCTCAGGCCCGATCTCGGCGGGCTCCCCTGACTCGGCCTCCGCCGGCCACTCCGGCTCTCCGGGCCCCTCCTCGCCCGCAGCCTCGGTGGCCGCCGGCCCTTCCTGGGACTCAGCCGGCTCGGCCGCAGCACCACCTCCCTCTGAAGCCTCTACAGCCTCCGGGTCCGGCTCCGACTCCGGCTCCATGGGTTCGGCAGGGGACTGGGGGCCAGAGCTAGTCTTGATCATGGACAGCCGCGAGGCCAGGCTCTCCGCATCTCCATTTTCCCTCTCGGGGTCCCCAGTGTGATCGGAGTGGTCGTCCATCTCCCTCCCGCAGGGCCAACGCTGCGGATCACGGCTGCGGATTGTTAGGTTTCCAGGGGCAACCAGGGGCGCGCACGGTGGGCCCGGCGATTGGCTGGACGTCAGCGCGACACCCTGCCCCCTTCTCCCCGCCTCCCGGCAAGAGCAGACCAATAGGAGGCCGCGGGAGGACGAGGGGTGGCGTTGATTGGGGGAGGACGTAGGCTCGCTCAGCGAGGGGCGTGGCGCATCCGCCGCGCTTCTTTTCGCCCTTTTCCCCGCGCCCAGCCTGGGGCGGGACGTCGGGGTGGCGCTGAGAGCCACGGGCAGCCGGCGCGAGGGGCGCGCAGGCGCAGAGCAGCGGGCAAGGTCCCCGCGAGGTGGCGCGCGCGGGGCGCCTGCGCGGTGCGGCGGGGCGACGGCGGCGGCGGCGGCGGCGGCGGCGGCCGGGCCAGCCCGAGCGCGCCTGCGTGCTGAGGCGGGACGCGGCCCGGCTGGCCGGCTCCGGCGGCGCCTGGGCGGGGCGGCGCGGTGGCGGCGGCCGCGGCGGCGGGCGGCGGTTGCTCGAGCGCGGCGGCGGGCCCGGGTGGCGGCGCTCTGACGGCTGCAGGCGCGGCGGCGGCGGCGGCGGCGGCGGCGGCGGGCGCGGGCGGCGGGCGGGGGAAGATGGCGGAGCTCGGTAAGAAGTACTGCGTGTACTGCCTGGCCGAGGTGAGCCCGCTGCGCTTCCGTTGCACCGAGTGCCAGGACATCGAGCTGTGCCCCGAGTGCTTCTCGGCCGGCGCCGAGATCGGCCACCACCGCCGCTACCACGGCTACCAGCTGGTGGACGGCGGGCGCTTCACGCTGTGGGGGCCCGAGGCCGAGGGCGGCTGGACCAGCCGCGAGGAGCAGCTGCTGCTGGATGCCATCGAGCAGTTCGGCTTCGGAAACTGGGTGAGCGGCGGGCCGTGCGCGCCCGCGAGAGGCCGGCGCACCTGCGGGTTCGGCGCCGCCGCGCAGGGCCCGGGAGGCCGGGCCAGTTCGCGCGCCCCAGGGTTGCACGACCCAACCTGGCCCAGAGAGGCTAAGCCACACTCCCAAGGTCACACAGCAGGAAGTAGTAAAGGGGGGATTCGGACTGTGGGTGGCTGGCACCAGGGCCGATTCCCTAGCCTTTGGGAATTCTTCCCTAGGTGTCTGTCAAGTGCACACTTTGGGCGAGACCCGGCGCCTCGCCTGGCGGAGTAGGAGTTGGGAGACACAGGCAGGTGTGCAGGCTTGACAGCAGTAGGCGCACGGAGGAGAGAGCTGGTTTTGCCTGCAGAGCAGTGGTGGCGAAGGCCAGATGAGCTTCACACGGGCTCTGCGGCCTCTCCCACCGCCTCACATGTGCTCACTCATGGCCCTGCTCACTTTGTGTCCTGTGCCCCCTGCCAGGAACTTGTTTATCCTTGGATCCCCGAAGCCCCCAGGACAATGGGTCAGGAGTGCTCACTGGGTACTGACACAGTAGCGGGGACTAAGGCACCTGTCCTGGGTTTTGCTTTCTTCATGTCAGGGAGCTTCTATCAAGACGTTTATCCCAGAGGAAAAGCGGAGGGCTGGACTGGAGTCATGTGCAGTAGGTTCCTTGAGAGAGGGACGTGCTGGCTATCCTCTGCAGGGTCTCTGAGGAGCTCTCATTCCAGGAAGAGGAAGCTTTCATCCATACTAGAAAGGGAAAGTCTGGCTATATTCTGGTCCATAATTGTCAAGGATACATGGCCACTTCCAAGGCATTGTGAGGGGTAGGGAGGAGAGACGTGACCCCAGCTCCGTAATCTTTCCAGACCGTCCCACGTGATGGTCCTAACCTCCCTGAACCAGCATTTCATCTTGCTGCCACTTCCCAGGAGTACCAGTCATCCCTCAGTATCCACGGATGATTGGTTACAGAACCCCCAGCGGCCACTGGGATCCACCAGTACTCAAGTCCTCTAGATAAGTGACGTAGCCGGGGTTTGGTTGAATCTGTGGATGCAGAACCCGGGGATACACAGGGCCGACTCTACGCCCCTCCTCCTGAGCTTACTGGTGGAAGACAGTCCACATTTCTCCTCACATTCCCAAACCTGCCCTGCCTGTTTGCTTTTCTTCCATAAAGTGAGCCAGTCTTCAGGAACCAGTACTCGTTCCGCAGCCCTGGAATCTTGACTCTCTTCCCAACTCCTTAGAGACACTGCTCTACAAATTCTCACCTAAGCCCCATCATCACGATCACCACCCGCCAAACACCTCCATCTCACTTTGTCCTGAAGTGCTGTTGACTGATGTGTATCGAGCATCTGCTCTACGCATATGATACGGTGGTGAAGGTCTCAGAGGGGAGAACGACTTTACCTTTGTCTTCAAGGTCTTACAGTGTTGTGAGTGTTTGCTACTGAGCCTGGAGTTCTTCCCTGAGCGCCAGCCTGCGGTCATGGACCCATCCCTGACATCCTTGTGCTTGTCTCCTGGATGTCTCGACTTTCCTTGACCCAGATCCCACAGCACTCAGCTCAGTTATGCAGGCTACAAACGAGCCGTCCTCATGTCCTGACAGGTCCAGTTCACCAGCGGCCCTGTCTTCAGAGTAGTTCCAGAGTCTGACCACTTCTCTCAGCCTTGGCCTAAGCCGATGCTTCTCTCTTGCCCAACCGCCGCTGGGGCCTCCTTAGTGGTCTCTCCGCTCCTCTCCGGGGTCCTGCAGCCACTGCAGGCAATGTAACGAGAGTGGTATTGGAGGACACGCCACATCACACCAGCCTTCAGCGGCTGCCCGTTCTATTTAGATGAAACTTGAGGGCCTGTAGGCCCGCACAGCGTTCCCCGACCCCTGGGATCGCAGCTGCCTCCACCTTGATCGTTTGTATTTCTTAGCTCTTCCCCTCAGTCATGGCTGGTGACTGGTCTTTCTGCTTACATATCAGTGCCTCCGAGAGACTTTCCTTTCCCACCTCATTCTCGCGGCTCTTATTTCTGCAGCAGCAGCTAAAAATGGCTCACGGGGACCAAGAGCCTTGCTGAGCGCCAGGCCACGTTCTGGGCTCTCCGGCATTTCTTGTGGAATCTCCCCAGCAGCCCTGTGCAGCAGGCTTTGAACTGAGTAGTTTGACTTCAGTCTGTTCGTGGCTGCACTATCTACACTGCCTTCCCTGCAGCCCTGTGGAAATACATGAAAAACAGGCCCCGGGACTACAACGTAGTGTACTGGAGGAAGCTTAGGGCTGGCAGGGGCTGTGGGGCATCTCCAAAGCAGTGCTTTTCACTTTAATGTGCACACATATCACCTGGGGAGCTTGTGAAAATGCAGATTCTGACTCACTGCCCGGGCTTCTCCCTTCTGAACCAGTGGTGGGTTCGGGGGGATCCCCAGGCTCCCTGTGCTAACCCAGCCCGGGGCGCGGGCTCCGGGCTCTCTGGCTGTGCTCTCTGGGGCTGCTTTGCTCTAGACTTCCTTGTGCTTCATCAGAGGCTCCTCTGCAGCCCTGAGGTGTGTATTCCCTTCTGAGCGGGTTCCCAGATAAGTGCACGTGAATGATGTTTCCCGCAGGGCAAGGGCCGGTTGTGGGCAAGGCTCTTTCCCTCAGTATCCCATATGCTCTTCACAGCAGTCCTAATGGGCAACAACTCCAAGAATTTAAAATACGCATCCAGGATGCCCCAGCGTTTCAATGTGGCAAAGCCAGGGTTTACAAATGGGCCTGATTCCAGAGTCCAAGCCTTCACCTCTTGGTGTAAGAGCATTAACCCCTGTGGGTCGGAGGCTGGGAGCTCAGTGGTGCAACTGCAAGTGTGACTGGACGGGGGCTGGCAGAGCAAGGTCTTGACCTAGCTCAGCAGGAGGTGAGTGAGTGGGGCAGGAAGGAAGGTGACTAGGTGGGTGCAGGAACCAGGTGTCACAGGCTGGCTATGAAGGATGGAGAAAGGCAGTGGGTGAATGGAGGGTAGTGATGTTGGGGACAGTGATATAGAGGAAGGTGAGACAATTCTAATTTGTCGGATGGTACATGTGACTTTGGGGTCACATGGAATTAATGGGGACAGGCTGTGGTGAAGTCTGGGCCATTGGCTCACACTTTGTTCCAGGGCCAAGGCTCCCAAGCTGGCGTGGGTGTGGCTGAGGGATGCTAACCTTGAGGCCAGGAGGGTCTGGGGACTAGCAGAGGAGAGGACAGGTGGGGCGACACCTGTGAATACAAGACCAGGGAAGGTTTGGCAGTAGGGTATTGAGACCCCCCAGGGCAGCTGGTTTTGTGGTGAGTGCTGTGCAGATGCAGACTTAGAAGATAAGTCTCCTGCTGGGACACGGACGTAAGCACAAAGGTAGAATATTTTATGACAACTTGAGACTGTGGTGGCCGAGCCACAGGTTCGTTAATTGGTTGCTGGAGAATCGGACGGTGTGAGGAAGGCCCGGGTTCCTGCAGATTCTGGTCAGGAGGGCTTTAGGGGGAGGCAGGGGTCAAGTTGGCTTTGAATTCAAATTATAAAAGGATGTGAGGCTCTCTGCAGACTGTGCAGGGCCTTGTGCTGGTGAATGTACATTCAGGCTAATTATTGGAGGTGGGTGGAATGTCATGAACAAGGAGTTTTACTTTCGTCGATGACAGTTGACATCCTGATGCGGGACGTGTAGATGTGCACTGTTGCGCGTTTGCGCATTCGTCAGGTACTTACTTGGGGCCCCTTTACCTTAGCGCCTGTGCTAGATGCAGGGTATCTCCTGGGTTAAATCGGGAAATGGGTGTTTACAGAGACTCCTGCCGTGTCATTCTGCTGCACGGGGGCCACAGAGCCTCGTTTGGGAAGCCTGGGAACAGTCACCTTCTTAACAAGGTGTAGTTCCCTCTGAGTGTCATGGGAACAGGTAAGTTCATCCCATGAGCATCCTGACAGTGGGGTTCTTAACTGTCATTAAGGATGGAGGGGGTAAGGAGGGAAGAGCCGAGACAGAGAGAACCAGCTAGAATTAATAGGGTTATGCAGAGCAGTGGTTCTCAAACTTCAGCGAGATTCAGAACACCCTGGGGGGCTTGTTAAATCGCCAGTCCTTGTCCCGCCTGTTTCTGAAGTCAGATCTGGGGCTTGGCGTGATAATTTGCATATCTAACAACTTCACTGGTGGTGCTGATGCTGCTGGCCCAGAGCCCTTTGAGAAGCACTGGTGGAGAGTAAGACGTGCCAGTCTAAAACCTTTCCTTAGTTTGAAAAATTATGTATTTTTATTGTGGTAAAATAGATAACACATAATGTAAAATTCACAATTTTTAACCATCTTTAAGTATACAGTGGCATTAAGTGCATTCCCGCTGCTATGCAGCCATCACCACCAGCCATCTCCAGAACTTTTTCATTCCTTTAGTGTCCCCATGAAACACTGACTTTCATTTCTAGCTCCCATGCCCCTGGTAGCTACCCTTCCACTTTTCTGTCTCTCTGAGTTTGCCTGTTCTAGGGACCTCACGTTAAGTGGAATTTTATGTTTTTGCCTTTGTGACTGGCTTGTTTCACTTAGGATAAGGTTCCCCAGGTTTAGCAGTGTTACAGCAGGTGTCAATTTCCTTCCTTTTTAAGGCTGAGTAATATTCCATTGTGTGGATAGGCTGTATTTTGTTTACCCATCATCCACTGATGGGTACTTGGGTTGCTTCTACTTTTGGCTGCTGGGAATGCTGCTGCAGTGAACGTAGGTGTACACAACTCTGTTGGAGTCCTTATTATTTGGGGTAAATAGCAGGAAGTGGAATTGCTGGATCATGTGTATGTGTGTTTTTTAAGGACCTGCCATACTGTTTTCACAGTGGGACGTGCGGCTTTCTAAAGCTCTTTCGCAGGTAGCCTGATCTGACCTGAAGGGCTTTGTTCACCTTGCGGGGCAGTCACCTGTATGAGCCGGTGATCTCTGGGTGAGTTTAGAGAGGAGGACAGGGAACCTGGAGCTGAGATGAGGCTACAGAACTTTCCATCTAAAAAGCCTAGCAAACAGGATTGGTGGCCAAGGGGAACAGAGCCCCTGGGATGGCTGGCTGATAACTGGGAAGGACAGACCAGTGTCAGTCACTGGCATCTGAGGCCGGACGTGGCCCTGACACAGCGTAGCCTCCAGGAGGGTCCGGCTGCTGAGTGGAGGCGGCAGGAAGGCAGGGGAGGGTCTGGAGGCCGAGGACGCAGGGCGCGCGCCCAAGGCATCCTCCCAGCCCCTGAGAAGCAGGTGGGCTGTTCTCTTCACTGGAAAAGAAGCGGGTACGAGGCTGGAGATGGAAATGGCCGCGTCCAGGGCACCCCCGGTGGGCGAGCTGGGTGCCAGCGCGGGGACCGTCCGCGCCTGCGCCGGCCTCGGCCCCACCCCTCCCGTGTCCCCCCGCCCGCAGCCCGGGAGCGGGCGCGGGCGCACGCGAGGTCGTGTCCGTGTCCGCCCGCGAAGCCCAGGTTGAGGCCACCGGGAAGGGGGACAAGTGGAAGGAGCGACTAACGAAGGCTGATGCCCAGTGTCCTGCTCACATCCCTCCTCACAGGGACGGCCGGCATGTGTCACGGACTCGTGAGGGACAGGCCAGGCCCCGAGTGTCCAGGCAGCAGAGCGCCTGCCAGGGGTCGGAGTCCTCCGGCCTCTCAGCCAGAGACTGTCCTTGCAGCCTGAACCCCCTCCCCCGGGGCCTGGACTCCGCTCCCTCTGCTGCCCTCGGGCCTGGCTGCGTCCTGGCCGCCCCTGGGGTCTCTGCCCCACCCCTCGGGGGCCGCAGGTTCATGTGGTGAGCCTTCTGGTTGCTTTTGGCCCACGGACGCTTCTCCTCTTAAAGAAAAAGGAGGCTGGAACCCCGTCTCCCTAGGGAGATACCGCACACTGCCCGCCCCCAAGCCTGGCTGAAAAGCCTCGGGCCAAGCGGGCCTCCAGGCCTTTGCCTCCGCTTCACGAGCAGACGCTGCCGTTGAGAGAGGCTGCGTTCAGACTGCTCCGGAGCAAAGCTGCCGACCTGCACAGAGAGGGTGCTCTGTGACCTGGAGACGGTCACTCTGGTAAAAGCACTGGTTTGTTCACAAGAACTGGACAGAATCCTCTGCACAGGGAAGAAGTAGGTCTCTCTGTGCCCCCGCACGCGTCCCAGAGATCACAGAGCGAGAGGTGGCAGCGCTGCTGTAATGTGGTTGGTCTGGAAAGGAGAGTGGGAGCCCCAAGGTCTGGCCTTGCTCTGCCTTTTGAAAGTCTAACAAAGCGCGATTGCAGGGACCCCCCTTTTGGTGTGCACTGCGTCAGTTCCCCAGGGTACAGGCCGCGTGGTGACCTGGGCCCTTCCTTGGGGGTAGTGTCACCTAAGGTTATTCTCCTAACCTATAAAATGTGGGTAATCATGCTACCTCGTGGGAATTGCTGGGAGGATGAAATGAGGTGATCTGTGTAAAAGTCCTTACCCGGTAACTGTTATTATTATGAATTTTGTTTTATCCTGGCAAAACCCTGTAAGAAGACTAATTACAGATCAAGAAGCAGAATTTGAGAGGATAAGGGTTTCCCGGCTAGTAGTAATTGAGTCAGAACCTGAGCCTGGCTCTAGGTTTCCTCAAAGCCTTCCTGGAGGAGATGATCTGGGTCTTCAGGGTAAACCTGAGTTGTGGAAGTGGAGCTGATGGCTCCGTGGTTGTGGTGACAGGCAACACTGATGGAGCGCAAACTGCTCCCAGCCAGGGGCTTAGCATGGGGTGCGTATCCCCTCGTTTAATCCCCCGTCGTCCTGTGGAGTAGGTGGTAGTATTACCTCCGTAATTCAGACAAAGAGATTGAGGCACAGAGAAGTTAAGTGATTTGTCCAAGTTACTCAGCAGTTAAGGGGTGGAGCCAGGATTGGAACCCTGAAGCCCGGCCAAGCCTGTGCACGTGGAGAACAGTCTGCTTTTTGTCTGGAGGATGGGCCGGCACAGCAACCCTTGTGTGGACCTCCAGACGGGGCACAGGCAGCCTCGGGCCTGGAGGAGAGGAACCCTGAGGCGGCCTTACTGGTGGACCTGGCCAGCCCGCAGTGCTGATGGTTTCCCGGGACTGTTCCCTCCTTTCCCTGCTCAGGTGCTGGAGGCCAGCACAAGCGCCCTGAAAAGGCCGGAAGGAGAGCCGACCGGCTGGAGAGCCCGGTGGAGCTGCTGCCCGCTCTCCTTTCCTGGAGAGGCTGTGTCCTGGCCTGAGTCTAGCGACCTTGGAAAGTAGACCTCAGGGCCCAGTTCAGTGTCTTAGAGGCATCTTTTCCTTTATTTTTCAAAGGGCTTAAGGAAGCGGCATACTTATCTCTCCTTACCTTTTTCCAAAGATGGGAGCCTCTCTCTCTTTTCTGAGGTAGCATATAAGAGCAAACCTCGCAGGCCTGGGGCCACTCGCCTGTATGTTACTATGCGGCAGTGGGGAAGGAACCAACTTCAGTGTGCAGTCCTGGTCCTTGTGTAGTTTGACTTATTTGCACTTGACCTTTCTCTCCAAATCTCATTCCCCCGAACTCATTTCTGTTGCTTCTCCCTGCCTAGCTGCCTGTCCATCCATCCATCCTTCTGTCCACCCAGAGTAAGCAAATACTTTGACCTTGAACATGTGAAGGAAAGACCCACTCTCTCTGTCACTCACCTGCTGTCACTGTGATGCTGCAAGGTGGTGACAGGATACTTCCTTAGTTGCAGGAGGTGGGCGGGTCTTGTGTGACCATATACATGAAGACGAGAAGTTCAGGATGTGACGAGCAGGGCACTGGGCAGGGGCGGATGTGCTGTAGCTGTTGCTATTTTTAACCCTTGTCTTTTACAATATGTTTATTACTGTGGTTTCGCATCACCGAACCTGTCTGTCCTCTGTGGACTCTTGTTAGAATCAGAGCTGTGTCACTGCCCCCATTTCCACTGTCCCATTATGACCCTCGCTGTCTCAGAGTACTTGGAAATTAGGGTCTTGTATGCTTTCCCGGGCCTTTCTCACTGGTCACTAAGCTAACATGGTGGGCCCTGGGGGGCGAGGCTGTTTCCACAGTCGCCGGCGGCAGCGTCTCCCCTCACAGTGGCCAAGGCTGATGCTGAGGGGGCTCCTGGGCTCCTGGTCACAGGGCACTGGTCCCTCTGCTTTGTGGCTTCATAAACACTGGTGGCCTGGGCCCATATGGAGCCAGCGTCTGCATTTGCTACCTGAAGAGGAGCTGGGTGACTGAGGAGGCAGCACAGGTCCACAGCTGTCTGCCTGAGGTCCCCGGTTGTGTGCCTGGATGGGGAGACTGCCTCCTGTTCTGGGCTGTAGCCCTGGGATTGTGGATGTTTGCGGAGCAAGACATGGAACTTGTGGGGGCAGGAGGGGTGACATCACCTGCACGTGGACATGGACTGACACCCACCTGTGCACTGTCGGGAGCGCCTCATGGAACAGGAGCATCTTCTCTTTTGAGCACTCTTTTTTAATTTTTTTGTCCCTTTAAATATTCTGGATGAAAACCTTAGACCTGTTTAAACAGAGAATTCTGAGGTAGGATTTAACTTTACTTAAAAAAAAACAACTTAGATTTACTCAAAAAAGTGAAAAAACAGTACACAAAGTTCCCACATACCTTCCCCATATCCTTCCAGAAATGTGAGCCTCTTGCATCAGCTCGGTGCTTAGAGAAAGCAGGAAGTTGACGGGGGTACAGGACCGTTGGCTCACAGGCAGCGGGGGCAGGGTCCCATCTGGGCCCATTGATGTAGCTGCCACCTCTCCTCCGGTCCACACACTTCTTTGTCTCTGACCAGACACGTTTGCAGAGTGGCTTTAATTTGGGTTTGGCCACCGTGCTCTGGTGATGTGGGAAGGACTTCAGACAACTCAGTACAAAGTCTTCGTTTGGTCAGATGCAGCTTTACTGCTTAGAATCCTTCTGTTCTTTCAGGATTTACATTTTACCCCAAATGTGGTGTTCTGCGCACCTGATGATTTCTGGAAGGCTGAGGTTCGGGGTGGACAGCAGACTTGTTGGGAGGGCGGACCTCTCGCGGCAGGTCTGCTAGACGGGGCCAAGGTCTGCACCACCCAGCCGCTGTGGCCTTGGGTGGCGGTGAGGGGTGAGAAGCCCCCAGGCCGGGCTCCAGGCCTCTGGCGGCTTCCCCATTCTCCGACACCCTGGTGAGCATGTCCTTTCCTCCCGAAAGGGCATGTGTCAACGATGCAGATTCTCTGCATGTTATGGGGGCTTCCGGCCCCAAGGTGGGGTGGGCAGAAAAGCATTAAGGTCCTCCAGCACCTCTCTGCCTGTGGGGGGGGTGCTTCTGGTGAGCGGCTGGAAAGGCAGGGTGGGCAGGCTGCCCTTGGCTCCTTTACTGGTGAAAACTCGAGGCTCCGAGGCAGGAGTGGCCAGACTGGTCACAGTGACAGTAGCTGCTGGGAATGGTTGTGATTTGCTTTTGGGATTTGTTTGTTTGTTTGTTCGTTTTTGGACCAAATGTCTTCTGGGAAAGTGTTAGAGAATTGATGCTAATAGTGATTTTTAAATAAGAAACCATGTGGCCAGCCCATCCCCATGAGACAGCGTCCAGTTTTAGTCCTGATCTTCCCACTTCTCTTTGCGGTGCTCAGAAGGAGGCCTCGCAGGTTAGGTGCGGGTCTTGCCTTCTTTGTTCTGATGGCTTTAAGCCCCGCCCTCCGTGCGGCTCCATCCCGGCCAGGAGCCGAGCTGGCCAGTCACTGTGCCACGAGGACCTCCCTCCCCCCGGTGCCCAGTTTGTCAGCAGGGTCAGCCCGGGTGGGCTGGTTTCTTTGACTCCAGTTTGGCTTTTGGGGGTGCAGAGACCATTCCAGTCTCGAGGGATGAGCATTTCTGGGGCGGAAGGCGGCCTCTGTGCCTTGGCGGCTGCTGGAGCTGAGAGGACCAGGTGAGGGGTGCATGCAGCGGGTGAGAAGTGGCTGCTGGCTGAATGAGTGCGCACTTCGGGCAGTTACTTTCTGAAGTGGCTTTAGCGGTTGACTTTAAGGAAGAGGCCTCTTGGCAGAAGGAAAAGATTGAGGGGGTTGTACAATTTCCTCCCATTAATAACCCTGTGCTCATGGGTTACTGTCTGGTAGGAACGCATGCTCGCTGGGGCCCATTGAGGGTGTCATTGGTTGCGGTCCTCCACCCACTTTAAGAGGTTCTTTCCTGGTCATCTGACTGCCACCTAGGAAAGGGACACACTGGGCCTCAGCCCTTCTGTTTGGGAGGCTGGGAGTGGGACCTCCTGTGCAGGGGACCTGGGCCGGGGCTGTTCTCTGGTCTAGACACAGAGGTGGGACTGGGACGCAGTGGGCACCTTAGGGTCTGGCTGCCACCCGCCCCCACCATGTCCTGTTAACCTCCCAGACGCCAGAGAGCTGGGTTTGTTGCGGGCAAAACGGCCAGTGCTGGCTGGCCCTGCTCCTCCTCTTGGGGAACCAGGGGAACAGAGCCAGCATCTCTGATGTGGGTTCTGATTCCTGGGCCACCAGCTCCCACATGAGCCTGGACACGGGTGCGCCTCTCTGATCTGCACTTTCTCACGCAGGGAATCAGTCAGGGTTCTTTCCTGCGCTGACATCCATTTGGTCAGCCCAGTCCCCTGCAGGAGCATCCTTCGGGAGGGGGGATAACGCTGTCAGTAGGAGGTAGTCCAGTGAACCTTTGCGGAAACGTTAAGGGGCTTTGCCCGAACCGTGAGTCTGACCCTCTGGCTTTGGAAATGACCTCTGACCTTTGTTGTTGTAGGAAGACATGGCTGCCCACGTCGGCGCTTCCCGGACTCCCCAGGAAGTGATGGAGCATTATGTAAGCATGTACATCCACGGAAACCTGGGGAAAGCCTGCATCCCCGACACCATCCCCAATCGGGTGACAGACCACACCTGCCCCAGTGGAGGCCCCCTCTCTCCCAGCCTCACCACCCCCTTGCCTCCCCTAGACATCTCGGTGGCCGAGCAGCAGCAGCTGGGCTACATGCCGCTGCGGGACGACTACGAGATCGAGTATGACCAGGACGCCGAGACGCTCATCAGCGGGCTCTCGGTCAACTACGACGACGACGACGTGGAGATCGAGCTGAAGCGCGCGCACGTGGACATGTACGTGCGGAAGCTCAAGGAGCGGCAGCGGCGCAAGAACATCGCGCGCGACTACAACCTGGTGCCGGCCTTCCTGGGCAAGGACAAGAAGGAGAAGGAGAAGGCGGCCAAGCGCAAGGTCACCAAGGAGGAGAAGGAGCTGCGGCTGAAGCTGCGGCCGCTCTACCAGTTCATGTCCTGCAAGGAGTTCGATGACCTGTTCGAGAACATGCACAAGGAGAAGATGCTGCGCGCCAAGATCCGGGAGCTGCAGCGGTACCGGCGCAACGGCATCACCAAGATGGAGGAGTCGGCCGAGTACGAGGCGGCTCGGCACAAGCGCGAGAAGCGGAAGGAGAACAAAAACGCCGCTGGCTCCAAGAGGGGCAAGGAGGACGGCAAGGACAGCGAGTTCGCCGCCATCGAGCACCTGCCTGGCTTTGAGCTTTTGTCGGACCGCGAGAAGGTGCTCTGTAGCTCCCTGAACCTGAGCCCCGCGCGCTACGTGACCGTGAAGACCATCATCATTAAGGACCACCTCCAGAAACGGCAAGGGATTCCCTCCAAGAGCCGCCTTCCCAGTTACTTGGACAAAGTCCTCAAGAAAAGGATTTTAAACTTCCTCACGGAAAGTGGTTGGATATCCAGGGATGCTTCCTGAGGCCGGGGCGCTGTGAAAGCCGGAATGATGCTAAGAAGCTTGTGAGCCAAAATGATTGGGGTGAGGGAGGGGGGAGGAAACGCTTTTTTCCCCATTGTTGCTCTTTTTTAAACAAATTGAGTTCCTTTTTTTAGGATACAAATTCTTTTTACGGTCCTCTGAAGAAGCAATAGTAACAATCTTATATCGGATCATGGGGGAGGCAGA
The DNA here is from genome assembly GCF_009834535.1 of Camelus ferus. Taxonomy (NCBI): domain Eukaryota; kingdom Metazoa; phylum Chordata; class Mammalia; order Artiodactyla; family Camelidae; genus Camelus; species Camelus ferus. The sequence continues at coordinate 3,783,267 of NC_045697.1, read as the reverse complement.
TACATGTATATTTTAACTTAGTCCTAAAAGTAATCCTTTAAGATGACTTGCCTTCACGTGTTCAGTTTGGAGAATATTGTGAGACTAATTTCCTTTTATTTGTGAGTTTCTTCCCTTTGGTACACGACTGTCGTTCTGTAGGTAAAGGAGCACCATTCCCCGCCCGGCCTCCAGCTTCTCCCTGTGACCCGGGCTCCGCTGGCCGCCCACGGCGGCCCAGACCCCCAGCACAGCCCGGCACGTGGCACTTTAGATGGGGCCAGACAGGCAGATGGGACTGTGGGGCTGTGGGACAGGATGGGACGTCAGTAGGGACTTTAAAGGAGGAATCTGGTGTCAAACACAGTGGCCACATGAGCTTCCCTTTAACCCCCAGGCAGTGGCAGTTTGAGCTCAGGGTGGGAGAGGCGGAGCTGTGGTGGGAGGAACGGCAGACCCCCTGGGTCTCAGGGGTGCTTTGGGGGGGAGCCTAAGCGGGGGCGGAGGGGACTGGGACCAGCTCCAGCTGCCAGAACAACACTGAGCGGCCTCCCCTGGGGCTGCTGCTTGCTGCTCTGAGAACCTGCAGTGCATTTTACTTGGAAGAACTCGTTTTAGAAACGTCAGGCTGAGAGCTCTGGGCTCTGGTGTTGGCTCCCTCCAGGGTTTTCAGCTCCCTTGCAAGTGCCTCTTTCACCGAGACTCTGGCCACGTGTCTTCCTGGGGGTGGCACCCGGCACTCAGCCAGGTCAGGGTAGGAGGGAGCATTGCGGCCGCTGCCTCCAACCAGACTCAGAGCGGCTGCTGCCCAGCCGGGTTTAGAAACACGTTCAGGGGTGGTCTTTCACGGACATACACGGTGCCTTCCTTCCAGAACTTGAGAAAGGCATGACTTCCGGCTACTCGGGGCTCTGGTGTCCAAGACCCTGCTTAAGAGTGGGCGGAGTGGCCGCGGCCCCAGGGCTCCACCCCTCCCGAGCTTGTCCTGCCCCCATAGCCCCCAAGACTGTTTACCTCCTAGAATGTTTGGGTGTGAAGTTACATTAAAGTGAAGTTATTTGAAAGAAAAAAAACCTCATCATTTCCAAGGATGACTTAATTACGGTGCCTTTTCCTTTCTTTTTGCATCCTTCTGCCCCTAGGGTAAATTTTCCAGCATTAAATAAAATATTTCAAGTATACTGTATGTGGCTTTAGTTGCAAAATACGCTGCATGTGGGCAGAGAAGCACTCTCTGTGCCCAGGACTTCTCTTTGTCCATAGGAAATAGCCAGCACTAGTGTCATTCTTGAGGGCCACTCCCACACTGTCCCCTGCAGGGTAACTGCAGCCAACAGAGCCGGTACTGTCTATCCAAGCTGTGATGGGGAGGTGCTAAGTTTTTACAGGGCTTTTGGCCAGTGGTCCTCATCTAGGGCTCCTGGGAACCTGCTAGGAGTGCACTCAGGCCCTGCCCAGTCCCCCTGAATCAGAAACCCTGTGGTTGGGGTCCATGGAGCTGTTTCTGCAAGCCTTCCAGGGGACTGGGATGCAGGCGAGAGTTCAAGAACCACTGGCTTTAGCTACTCTGGTATCTTCATCGATTTTCTACATCAGATTCCTAGTTTGGTGAGGTTTTAAATTTAGTCTTATTTTTATATAAAATGATTGCCAGCCTTTCATTAAGCTTGAGAAGCAAAAGATCCCTGTAAATATGTGTGGCCCTGGCCAAGAGCTGTCGAATGAAAAACTTTGTGCTTAAGCAGGTTTTCTGTATGTGTATCTTTTTGATGGTATGAAGAATTTATTTAGGCTTGACTGTGTTTAAACATCATAATGAATGTATAATTAATTTATGTTAAAGTATTAACACTGTTACAGGGGAAAAGTCATCTTATGACTGGCTGCCTCTTACCCCACCAAGTCCAGCTATTACTGTCAACATCGGTCCTTACCCTGCTGTTAGCTCGGAGCCTTTACATTTATGTATTTAATTCTCAGGATAAATTCGTCACCGGAATCCAGTGGAATTAGGTCTTTTCAAAATTTAAACAATTTGAGTCAAGAAAGATAATTCAGCTATTCCAGAATAATGCTCTGGACAGCCAACATTCCGAGAATGTGATAAAACTGAAACCCCGCCTACCACTCTCTCTCCCTTTTACACATTAAACAGGTTGAGAACCAGTGTCACTGCTTGCTTTTTACCGCCTGCCCCTCGAGCCTCAGCTTTTCAGAGCCTTGGAGATGGTGCGAACCGGCTTTCAAACACAGAATGGGGGACACTGTGACATGTTTTAGTGTGGTGCTTCTGTGTCACACCAGTTTTCCCTCCAAACTGTGAGTTAAAATTGACTTCTGTTAAGCAGAAAACCCTTCCTGCCACCCCTCCTTTCCTGAAAGTAGCGGAACACCCGGAGAAGGGTGACTTCCACGAGCCAGGCTGCACGGTCTGCGGTGAGTGGACGAGCGCTGGCTCCGTCGTGGGCCCTGTGCAGCAGATCCAGACCTGCAACTATGCAAAACCCTGGAATTCACGAGAAAGCAGCCCCCACCGGTCTTTAATTGCCAGTGTCGGTATGAACAGCACTGTCTTCCTGTTCGTGGTGGCAATGGATGGGGATACGGTTCCCCAAATGTAAGCTAGGCTCTCTAGGTTTAGCCTCTTAGCAGGTGCCACTCTAGCTGAATACGGAGGGGAGGGGACTGCACACATTCACAGAAGTTAGTCTGAAAATTCTAATTCACCCTTCATCTTACAAGTGAGTCTAGGGAGGTGAAATGACAGCCTCACAGTTACACAGTACAAAAAGCAGGCTGTGACTCCCTGTCCTGTTTCTCAGTACGCCACAGGCTGCCTTTAATTCTGGGCTATGCTTTTGACAAAATAATTTAAAGCAGCTTAAAGGAAAAGAGGGAACTCTTTTGAAATGGTATAAATTTAACTATGGGAATGTTACCTACATCTTCCAAAGTGACGGCCCTGCCTTTTTAAATGCAGTAACTAGATTTAACGGCACTTGACCTTCAATCCTAGAAGTACCTCGCAGAAGCAGAAACAGTGGGAAGTTACTTTTTCTCTTGTTGATAACAGCCATCTCAGTCATTCAACTTCTTCCCTAATGTAAAGGAGGAACGGAGTGCTCTGTGTATTCTGGCTCCTGCTGTCTCCATGGTTGCAGGCGGACATGCGCAGGCCCAGGCCCTCGCCTGCCAGGGACGGCCCTGGGGAAGCTGCTCTCCCTTCAGGTACAGAAGCCGGCGCGTTCACATGTGTTGGGTACACAGCCTCAGGACTTGAGCAGTAAGTCACAGTTATCCTTGTAAGGATCTCCGCCACCAAAGCACACAAAATAGTTATCAGAATGTAGGAAAATAAACGTATCAGGGCTTTAATCCTCTTAAATAAGATTAAACATTAACATTTAAAATATACCAAGCATGCAGCCCTTGGATTTCTTAAAAAGTCCATCTTACTAGGGAAAAATATCTCCAGGTCATTAGCAACTAGCTGGGTACAGATTTAAACATTTCTATAAAAAGATGAACAAAACAGGCTAAAAGTAACCAATTTTGTCAGACTCAAGTTACTGGCAAAATCAGATGGCGAGGACTGTTAACAGTGCACCCACTCACTTCTCAGCTCCAAAAGCCAGAAGGCGATCACTTTTAGCAGTGAGACGGTAGCTGATGATAAATGAATTCAAAAGTGTTCTTCACCAAGGGCATCATAAAATTTTTCTTGGCAAAAAAAATGTTAAACCTTTGCCCTTCCTTCACTGAAGCAAGGCAGTGGACTACGGGGTCCAGGGACTCGCGCGCTCCGGGAGACACAGAGGACGCGGCGCGGCAGCGACGCCAGCTACCCAAACTGCAGGCTCCGCGCAGACCTTTATTCATTTAAAACATGGCGTCACCAGAGTGTGAGTAGACAGAGGTTTTCCTGACACCCTACAGTCCCGTCGAGTCCCGTCGCCCTGCTCTGTAAGCCCGAGGACCTAGTGACAGTAAAAATCAACGAACGAACTCCCGAATTAAGAGTTCATTAACGCAACTTGCTTAATTTTCTGTCGAGCCACTGGTTACTAAGGGCTTCTGACAAGGTTTAGGAAAAGGTCAAAAGTATTCAGAGACGAGAAAAGATGAAGGGCCTCGTAAGTGCGGCAGTGGGCGGCGCTAGGCCTCCTTGACCACGCCCACCAGGGCGGGCCTCAGCGTGCGCCCGTGCAGCTTGTAGCCCACTTTGCTGACCAGCGCCACGGTGCCGGGCTCCTTGCCCTCCACCGGCGTGTGGAACAGGGCCTCGTGCTCGTACGGGTCGAACCTGGCCCCCAGGGGGTTCAGGCGGAGAAGGCCGTGCTTGCTGAACACTTTCTGGATCTGGACCTCTGTCATCAGGAGCCCCTCGTAAAGGTGCTTCAGGTGGGGGTTGTCGTCTCTGATCTCCTCCTTGGGAACTGACTCTGTTGCCTTCTCCAAGATGTCTGCAACCTCCAGCAAGTCCTTGCAGAAGCCCTGGATGCCTGGGCGGAGTCAAAGAAGATATCATTTGCATCCATATCAACTGCCCAGGCAATTAGATCCCGAAGCCCTACTTCCTTCATGCACAGGCTGCTGAAAGACACCTTTTCAAATCATTCGTTTGTCCTAGAATTTCACTGGCTGGACTAAAACCCGAACTTCTGAGGTTTAGACAAGAGCCAGTGAGGTAGAGACAGGCAGCTCAAAGTGCAGACCCCTCACCATCAGCCCTGCCCAGACTGAGAGGGGCGTAAACTCCAGAGCCTGTTGTCCCCACGAAGTCCAGCCACGCTGTGGCCCCGGGCCATCCAGGGAGAGGTGGCTGCTGTGCTCAGCTACAGAGCACGGGCCCGGGAACGTCTCCCTGGCTGGGACTGAACTGCTGTGTGATCCTGGTTAACCTCCCTGGGCCTCAGCTTCTTCAGTTATAAAACAGGGGTAAGACTATCTAACACACAGCATGCTCACGAGGATCAAAGTTCTACACACTCAGAGTGCCCGGAACACTCTCAGTACTCAGTAAGCATTAGCAGTTACTTGGCACTACAGGGTAACAGCTTCCAGGACACACCCCAGGTCTTAACTTTAATCTACAGAAGAAATAACATGTTAGAACGTTTTACATAAATATGCGTTTGTGGTTTCAAGAAAACGCTGCAGATGCTGCATGCTAGTGACCAGAGGACCCCTGCCGGGTCCCCGAAGGCCACACGGCACTGCGCCCACCCTGCTCCGATGCTCCAGTGTGACCCGCCCACGTCTTCTCAAGCCTCAAAGGCTCTACTCCTTTATACAGTATTTCCACGCACCTGCTTTACAGGGAAACTTAAAAAATTTTTGCCTATCTAATACAACAGTGAGCATCTGTTATAGATCACCCTTGTGCCAGTTGCTGGGGAACTGTTGCCCTCATGGAGTGCACAGGCTTCGAGACAGGCACATGATCACATAGGTGACAAATACAATCACAAATCACACTCACACGAAGGAGCACTCATGAGCACTAAGGACAAATTAATCTATGAAGGACTTCATTTAGACTAGGGAGTCGGGGGAGGGTTCTGTGAGTCGAGGCCTGGAGAGTCAAGAGTGATCCAAGCATCTGAGGAACCAAAGGGCAGCCAGTCTACCACGAAGAGGCAGACCTAGAGTAGCCGAAGGTTCCAGAGTGGGTGGTGGAACGGGTGGAGGTATGCCGTAGGCGAACTGCACTTTAACGGCACTTTGGTCGGGCGGTGGGCGGTGATGCGAGGGCTGATGCTGGCCTGGACCAGAGCAAAGGCAGCAGCAGGAGCTGGATGAACCAGAGCCCAGCGACGACCACTCACAGGTGGGGGGCGTGGGCTTGAGGGAGGGCTTCAGGTGACAGACCTAAACGCCTGGGTGGGTAACGGTATCATTTCCTAAAACGGGGAGAGAGGAAGCACAGGCAAAGGGAAATCCCTGTGAGACACCCCGGTCAGGACACACTAGGCGCAGGAGAAACGCCTGAGCTGGAAAGCGACCCTGTGCGTGGACACCATTTAGACCCATCAGATGGGCAAGTCCCCAGGGACACAGTGAGGGGGCGGCCTGGCTCCGAGCCTGAAGAACCCAGACACGTGGAGGGTGACAGATAAGCGGCCAACGAAGGGGATGACCAGAAAGAGGAAGAAAAACAGGAGCTGAGGTGACAGCATCCAAGAACAAAGTGTTTCAAGAAGAGCAGTGTTCTGTGTTGAATGAGGAAACACGACAAGGCCTGCATCTTAGTTCGCACCGCCGCCACGCGCGTGCCCGCGGGCTGACCCTCTGGTCATGAGCCCAAGGTTCCGCATCTATAACATGGGGAGATGGCGCCTGGCTGACAGCTCAAACAGCAGCCTTCTGTGTTGTCAACACAGCACACGTGGAGCTGGGAGATGGGCCTTAGCGTCATTACCTGCTTTGTGGTGAGTGCAGGTCATTCAAGCCTCATTGATCTCAACTGTGAAATGGGAAGGACGAGGACAAAAACATCCAAAGACGACAAAGCAGACAGCGTTTTGGAGATCTTAGGGATACCAACGCGCCTCTGAGGCTGCTCTAGCTAAGGACGTGAACCTCAAGAGGGCCGACCTGCCAGAGGCCCCTACGGGCTCACACCAAGTCTTCACGTGGAAGAGCAATCGACACACCCCTCACTAGAGGAATCACAGCTCCAAATGCGGGTCATGGGTATTTCTGCTCCTTCCAGGCGACAGCCGACCCAACCTACAAACTGGAGGGCTTGCCACCAGCAGGCCCCGACCCCCACCCCTGGCTGATCACGTCTGACACAGCCCTCTTCTTCCTTCCAGGATCATTATCATACAATGTTTAAAGTTTACCATATAGTTTTGCCTCCTCCACCAATTTTTGGCTCCTCTGCCGTAAGTTCTCAGTATCAGCCAAAGCTCGCTTATATTTTTCCTTAAAAAAAAAAGTGGGGGGAGGTGTGAGGTGGAATATACATAGATTAAGTATGGAACAAATTCATAGGAAAGCAAATCTGATAAAACAAATTCCAAGTCAAAATACAAATAACATCTATTGCTCTGTTTGAGATTCCAGATTACAGACAGCGCTGCTTAATAAGCAGAAATAACCTGTGTCACGATTTCTAAGTGGGTAATAAGATGGCCGGGTGCCACATTTTCACACAGCCCCTAAGGCCACCCTCACTTAAGTGTGCAGCGGTGGAAAGGACAAGAAAAAGCTTCTAGTTTCTGGGGTTCTGACAGTTCCCCACAAGGAAGGACCATTCACTGCTCAGCAGAATCTCTCAATTAAGGGAATCCTAGAATCCTGGACAGGGGCTGACTGCCTCGTGGCCATGCCTTGAGGAGGTTCAGGAGAACCACGAGCCTGGTGGACAGTTCTGGTCTCTACCCTACAGAAGAGGTACAACCCCATCAATGAATCATGTATTTTTAACGTTGCCTAGATATGGCTCGGGTGAAACATCTATTGTGTAATAATCATCCGAATTCTGAAATCCTCCTCATTTCTCACAACATTTCCCGTAATTTCACTCATCTCCTGGCATTTCTATTTTACCATGCACTCAGTTACCGTGCTGGGCCCTCCCTCTGTTTTCAGCCTGCAGGTGATTCCAATGCAGCCTTAAGAGCAAGGCGTACTAGGCACAGCCCTGGCCTGCTGGTGACCTTGGGAGCGTTACTGAAGTGCCCTGGGCCTCAATTTCCTCATTTGGAAACAAGGATACTAACAGCTGACTCACAGGGTTGACGTGAGGATTTATATAAGTAAAGGGGTTAAAACAGTGCCAGCATCAGTGTTTGACATGATCATTCTTAAATCCCTAAAGGACCTGATTTGTGTCACCTGTGCTTTTTCGTCCGGGGTACTAATCTGTATCACTAACTAGTTCATAAAACTGCCCCTTCCCTATGAGAGCACCACATAGCCACACCTCTGCCCCCTACCCTCATCCTTCCCTAAGAGCCAGCTTAATCAGCCATCCTGAATATTCCTCCCTTGTAAAGACCGTTTTAAGTCTTAATTCAATATAGTCTACGTAGCACATAAAGATGATTCTTATGACAGAACCAGAGCCACAAGGGATTTGGGCCCTATTCCCTTCTTCAGCAGTAACTTGTTGCAGGACCCAACCGCAGTCCTTGGACAAAGATGGCTTCAGCCTCTCTTGTCAATAAAGCATGAAGGCTGGCCAGACATCCTTGGAAGAGATTTACTTGGAGTTCAACAGACCACATCCCCCAAGAGCTCCATGGACTTACCATGGTCTCCTTCAGCTGCTCTTCCAACTTGACCTTCTCTTCTATGAGCGTCTTCTCTGCAGAGGGAGGATCTGTCTTCTGTCCATTGGGACCCACATCCTCTTCCAAATTCTGGCCACTGTTCTTCTGTTTTGTAGCTGTGCACAGCAGCCGAGGAGAGGGCCTAAGAGAAGCCCACATGCTAGAAATTAACCATGGTCTTTCTGCCTATTAAACTCACACGTATGACTTAAATTGGAAAAAACTTAAAACTCTTTGCTAGTGACTTGTGGAGGAGAAAGGATTTATCCTAGATCTAATAAAGGTAAGTTGTATATGATGTATGGAAGCTATTTATACAAAATCTTCTGCAATACATGCTTCAACTAATATGTCAATGTACCCAAGACGCAGTGCTAACCTCCTCTTGTTCCTACTCTGAACACTTTCTTCTCAAGTCTGGTCATCCACACCCCACCACATACTGATGCAGCAGCTACTACCAGAGGTGAGGCCCAGTTGTGAACAAACCTGGAGATCTTGCCCACAGGGTACTTATAGTCACACAAAAAAGATATCTGTACACAAAGAACTATAATCGAGGTTTTAAAGTGATAAAAGAGGAACCATGTGCTTTAGGAGGCTCAGAGAATACTTCCAGCTTTGGGGAAATGGAAGACTATGAAAGAATATGTGCAGAGGGGCTCTGAGTGACAGATGAGAATTCACACAGGGAACTGGGAGTGGATGAGACACACCCACTTTAGGAACAGGGACCAGCCTGGACAACGGCAGGGAGGTAGGAGAGCACAGGGGAAATACAAAGAGCTCTAAAACTAATCCTGGAAGTGACTTAAGATATTACTCAATCTGATCCCCACATGAAAAAGTTTAAGTGTTAAGCCCAAGGTCACAAAGCCATTAACGAATGATGAGAGTCCCAAAACGGATCTCTTCACCAGGCCCAGTGGAGCTCTTCTTACTTACACCGATATGAAAATAAACTGCATTCAACTTTCTTCCCAGATCAAAGAAAACTGCCTCAATGCACAGGAAAGCTATGATCGCACAGAACATACATACAGCATGGCAGAGTGACATGACAAGGCAGCATGCGGAGTGACAAGCTGGAAACAGAATGCTGGTCAGAAAGAGATGGTTGAACTGTTGCTTCCACGATCTGGAATAGTGAGTAGCTACCAAACAGAATGTGTTAAACTGCCAACTTACAGATATGGTGCAGGTGTACTGTGTAAGAAGAAAGGCAAAACACAGAGAAATACAGAAAACACG